>NC_041388.1:412780371-412858445 GCF_002162155.2 Triticum dicoccoides | reverse complement strand
ACTTAACACCTCCCTCCCCCCACTCCATTGATTCATTTGGTAACCGCGCGCTGCTCCGCTCTGTATTTCTCGGCCGCTCCGCCCCCGCTCTCTCTCCGTCGACGGCGAGCGGTGGCGCCTTTCTCGACGGTAGTTTTCTGTTCCACCGGTGAGTATCGCTCAATCCCCCTCGCATCCGCCCCACTAGTTCATGCTCTGTTTCTCGACGCCGTTAGTGGCGGGATGTTTGTCAGATTGGTCGCAGGTTAGAACAGATGAGGAATGCGCCCAATACGTTCAATTCCTGGTGCATTTGCTATTTGTTAGCCTCTGTTTCGCATGCACATCGTTTTAGTGCTTAATTTGCCGTTTTCAATTTCGTGGGTAGTTGTCGTAAGTTTTTGAACTGACCCCCCTGCTACACGGCTCGATTCTGATTTCTAGGGTTTTCTCTAGATGCATAACCATTATGTCTCCGTTCATGATTCGACGGTGTTATCCTATGATGATTTCTGCCGTTATTTTGGTCGCCGGTAGGGTTTGGTGCGGGGATTTTACAACGACTCTCCTCACTCTGTATCTATGTTGGGCTCAGTTTTATCATGCTCTTATGGTTGCAGTGAAGGAATTGAATTACCACCTGTATAATTAGGTTGCTGGTGATAATCCCATACTGTTTGTGTGTTTTATATGCAGTTCATCTCGTTTTGTGTTTAGGTTGTCATGATGGATTGTTTGTTCTAGCACTATCAGTGGTGTCTCTTTTCATGATGAATTTTTGTGTTTCTAACTGATGGATGTGCCATCATTTAACTTACCTGAACTTTAATTGTGAATATTACCATCAGTGGTGTGAATAATTTCTCAGGAGTCACCTGTAAATTTTATCATGTCACTGGTTTTTTAATACTTAGTGATGTGATGTCCAATATATGTGTTTGTGTGTAAGTTGTTGCCATCCCTATTTTGCATAAGTTATCTTGCCTGATACATACATTTTATCGGTGTATCGTAAGCAAAAAATTAGGTATTCAATATCTAGTAGAATCAGACATGTCCTTTTTTATTTTTGTCCTTCTCTGTTGTGGATGAGTTATCTTGTTGTATGTTCACAAGTTACCAATGTATCATAATAATAGGTGTGTGATTATTAATTCAACAGCTATGCATCCTTTATGCTCACTTTTTCTCTTTGTTATTCTTGTGTGTCAGGTCAAGATGCCAAGGAAGCGCAAATTAGATGATGACTTTGAGGAGGTGAACCCCTTAAAGAAGCATAAGCCTCGCGCAGATCGGAACAGGGATTCTCCTAGTGCTCTTATGACTGCCTGTAAGGATATGTCAGATGAGAGAATGGCCGCGATCGATGACATGGATTTCACTAGTCTGCAGAATATCAAGTGTGATAATCTATTCAATCGGCTTTCTCAATGGCTTGCTGGTCTATACGACCCTGATTCCCGTGAGGTTGTTGTACCCGGTCGCGGAAGGTTACCGGTTAGTGAAGAGTCTGTGCATCATATAATGGGTGTGCCCCGAGGTGATATTGAGGTGGATTTCAAGGTTCCTACAGATGCACAGCTTGAGCTTGCAGGAGATCTTTTTGGTGATCTTGGACATGCTCCTAAAACTGTGGATGTATTAAACCTTATCTTGAGCACTAACCGTCATGACGACAATTTCAAGTGCTTGTGGCTTGTGCTTGCTGCCAGCACCGTGATGGCGCCGATGACTTCGAACAAGATCAGCACTAGATGGTATCCTGTGTTGGTAAGAACATCTGGCTATCTTTCTAGTTCATGCTTTTTATCGCTTTTCTTTTTCTGTTTTTCTACCTGGTAATTTTTTGCTTCTTAGTCTGATGATTATGCACATATGCACTTTGATAACTTTCCCTGGTTTTTGGAGTGTGGTAACTTTTGTCCCTTTGATTTTCCTGTGATTTGAAGTGTGGTATTTATGTAGTAATGCACCTGATAACTTTATATGAAGGTGTAGTAATTATATAGTAATGCACCGGATAACTTTTTATGAAGGTGTAGTAATTACATAGTGATGCACGTGATAACTTTTTTCTGATGGTGTGGTAATTACGTAGTAATGCGCCTGATAACTTTTTCTGAAAGTATGGTAATTATTTAGTAATGGACCTGATAATTTATTTATGCCTTGCAATATGGTAATTTTGACTTACTTCTCAATAATGTGGTAATTGTGTGCTTATGTACTTGGTGATTCAATGCTTTAACATTGTTATAAGTATCTACTTATGTCCCCTGCTAACTTGTGTGCATACATTCCTTTATGTTTCATGTGCTTTCTTTTTTTCTGTAGCAAAATATTGCCATTGTAAAAAACCTCAACTGGTGCAAATTTATTGCGGATCAGCTTCACAAAGCCCTTTCAAAAGGAAAGCCTACGACGGGTTGCCTCCTATTCTATAATGTTAGTCCCCCTATTCTTTTTTTGTTCCCATGATATTTGGATTGTACGTCTTATTCTGCCAAACAGCTAGATTGTAACGACCTTTTCTGTTTTTCCAGCTTCTGTATATAGAAGCTATTGACTTAACTGGCCTTGGTATCATCTTGCCTAATGGTCCTTTTGCAATTAATGTGTGGACAAATGAGTTGGCATCGAAAGTTCTCCTGTTGGATGTCCAGAGGGACAAGCTTTCTTATGGGAAATTACCGGTAATTTCCCATTCGTCATTTTTCTTACCTTCTATGTATTGCCATCTTTTTTATCAAGATCTTAATTTGTTTTTATCATATTTTTTCAGCTCAAGCCCCAATATGGTCAAGACTATTGCTTGTTTGGTGGTTTACAAGGTCTAGATAAATTCATGCATGTTCATGCACCGCAAAACTGTTCTGAACAGGTATTTTTAATCTTTTTAGTGCGTTTGGGTATTTTTGTTTTCCTTTTCCTGGTAAATATTGTTATAAAGACCTGGTAACTTGTACTGTTTTTAGGATGGTAACTTTTTTTATTTTTTAGATTCTCACTTTGGAATAACTTCATTTGAACTTATCTTTGTGTGGTATTTTTAGTTGTTTTTGCATGGTATTTAATGTCTCTCACAACCTGATTATTTGTTTTTTCATTCGTGATTTTCTATCAGAAACTTGCTAAAGCTTCTGCTATTGTGGGTCGCTTTTCGTCTGGCATGGTTGGCCTCCTGGGTGGTCTTGTTAATGAGTTCATGTCCTTGGATGATGAAGACAACTCATGGATGTCCTGTGTGTTAGAGAGCCAACTAAAGGGTTTATCTTCTGCTGCCGGGAAGACTGTCGGGAAGACTGCAAGCACGTCCTGCATCCCGCTCGTGTGAAGTAAAAGATACCGGCAAGCAAACTGTCGAAGGTTCAGATTCTGATCATGAGGATAGTGATGGTGGCGGTAATGGTCACTCTGACGAATATCTAAATTTTCACGTTCATTACCATGGTTCTTCAGGTGGACCGAACGCCCATGAGGCTTTAGGTAGTGGGGGTAGTGCTGGACCGAATGCCCATGATGCTTCAGGTAGTGGCGCAGCGAATGCAGATGTGGGTGCAACCATGTTTGCAACTGCCAATGTGTCGGTAAGGTCAGCTAGAATGGATACAACTGCTACTGCAGGAACCGATCAGCCTCTCGAGTCTCAGATTATGCTTACTGCACTTTCCAGGAATGTATCTACTGATGGATTGCATAACCAGCCAGATATGACAGATACTCAAAACGAGGCTATTGTTGATGCTTCTGTGAAGAGGTGCGGTTCTTCTCTCGTCCATAACTTGGAAAAGCAATATTCTAGGCGTCACAAGAAATTATGCCTACCTTCTCCGCCCATGGCCACTGGTGCAACTGTTTCTGACCAGCCGTCGTTGGATGATACACATCATTCTATCAAGGCAATAGTCATCAATGAGCTTGGCATTGTAGGCCCTGATAAGGGCACTAACTCAGTAGTTGCCAATCCCACGCGGAAGAAGCAACATCCTCGCAAGTGAGTTTCTTATCATCTTCTAGTTGATTTCTTTTTTTTCATTTGTTATAATGCATTTCTTAGCTGGTAACTTCTGTCAATATAAGCTAGTAACTAATGTTATATTTTAGCTGTTGTGTGCAAATATAATCTGATAACTAATGTTAATATAAGCAGGTAACTAATGTTTTTATAAGCTGGTGATGTCCATGTTTATTTTTCTTTGTGTACATACTTACTTGTTGTTACTCTTTTGTGTTATCACTTTTCCTAGCACCTAGCTTCTGATAATTAGAAGTAAATATGTCTGGATAGTTTCTATTCCTTATCAAGCTTGTGTTTTTTTCTAGAAAGGATAGTAATTATATCATGGTAAGGCTGATAACTTTCAGTAGCTATTTTCACGATAATAACTTCAGTTTTTTATTTGAACAATATGTAGTTTAACTTTGTTTGCATGATAATTTTAGTAGTTATATGCTGGTAAGCATGTGTTATTTGTCTACGGTAACATTTTTCTCACATGCACTATATCCTTTTTCAAATAATAACTTGTCAGGGGTTCGAATGCTCCATCTATTAGTGTTGCCAACCTTCAGCAAACGCGGTCTATCAGTGTGGGTGTCACGTCTGAGGAGATACCTAGTAATCCTGCGTGTTCTTCGGCAGATGTTGACTCGTCTGACACGTCACGCAGGTGATTATGAATGTTATTTTTCCTTGCTATATGATATCTAAATGATTTTCTATATTTGTTTATTTTTCATTTGTAAATTAGGTGAATATATACCGGTAATTTAACTCTTTTATGTGTGGCATCATAATCTGTACGGGAATGACTGGTAGTTTTTATAGTCAAAGCTCTTACAATATTTATTGTTTTTTAGCATGATAATTTTGTTGGTAACTTTATTATCTTCATAGTTACCATCTTCATTAATGATTCGTGATGATATTGATTTTTTGCATTATGTGGATAACCAAGTTGGCCATAAGCTGTCAAATAATTTGAATACAAGCTGGTAACAAAAGTTATTTTTTAGCTGTTAACTTCTGTCAATATAAGCTGGTAACTAATGTTATTTTTAGCTGTTGTATGCAAATATAATCCGATAACTAATGTTAATATAAGCTAGTAACTAATGTTTTTATAAGCTGGTGAGGTCCATGTTTATTTTTCTTTGTGTGCAGCAAGAAGACCAAGATTACTGTGAGGAAGGTTACGAAGTCTTCTAAAGTTGCATTTGCAACTAGGTCTTCTCCTCGTTTTGCTCCCAATGACGCAAAAGATGATTTTAAAGACTCCCCCATGGTCAATTCTCCAATAGCTATTGTGAAAGATAATGCCCCTGTGAGGAATTCACCAGATGCTGGTTTTGGAGCTATGGATGAGCTCGCGGCAGCAGCCACTATTACTCAAGTGGTAGAAGAAATTGCCAATGTTGTTATTGGCACTGAAGCTGAAACTTCTGCTGATCAACCTAAAGGAATTGCTCCTCCAATGAGCGTTGTTCTAGCTGAAACTTCTGCTAATCAACCTCAAGGAATTGCTCCTTCAACGAGCACCGCCGTAGCTGAAACTTCTGCTGATCAAGTTCAATGAATTGCTCCTCCAATGACCGCTGCTATAGCTGAAGATGACCAAGCTTCTGTCAAAATACCATGTGTTGTTCAAGCTCAAGTTGAATCTTCCCAATCCAATGTGGCAGAACCAGTTGAAACTGAAGATGCAGTGTTTGTTGAAGCTCAACCTGGGGATGACCAAGTCGCCGCCCAAGAATTCAGCATTAATGCATATGTAGAAGATGTTGTTGCTGATAGGGCCTACTGGGATTTCACCCACCATCTTGCTCTCTTGGCCTAGATTTGGCCCCACACCGCCCG
Source organism: Triticum dicoccoides (assembly GCF_002162155.2). Classification (NCBI taxonomy): domain Eukaryota; kingdom Viridiplantae; phylum Streptophyta; class Magnoliopsida; order Poales; family Poaceae; genus Triticum; species Triticum dicoccoides. The sequence goes on along the minus strand of NC_041388.1, from coordinate 412,852,609 downwards.
GACCAGATATTATTACAACGACCGCAGTCTCAGCTACAGTACCAACACCGCCCCTAGCGGTTGTTTCGACAACTCAAGCACCAGCGGTGGCCCCAACGGTTAACAATGCTCCCCAAGACCGAGCAGCAGCACCCCCAATTGATCATATGGCGGTAGCACCACAAGATTTAAAGAATGCAGAAGATAATCCTATTAACCTTGGTAAGTGAAGGCATATACGTGTCTTCGCTTTATCACAAAAGAGTGATGGGATGGATGTCTGCTTTTCGAAGACCTTTTTATGCTTTTAGTTTGATCCTTGTGTGTATATTTATGCTCTTTTATCCTATGTATGGACAACCTCCCCCCCCCCCTCTCACATGTAATGACTTATGCTTTTGCATGTGTGCTATGTAATGAAATATGTGTTTTCATTTCACATTTGCGCTCTTTTATTTTTTATGTTGTCTGGTGTGTGGATGTATTATACGTGATTATTATTGTTCATTTTTCCTGGTAACTTTTACTAACATCCGACTGATAATTATTTGCTAACTAGTTAATTAAATGGTAACATTTGTGATCATACCCTGATAACTTCTGCTATCGCCATGCTGATAACTTCAACCCTTTGTGTGGTAACTTCTGCTATCACCATGCTAACATCTGACTGATAATTGTAGCACTCTACTTTTAACTGATAAATACATCACTCTACATGAAAGATTTTTGTACCTTGTTTTCCAGCTTACCATTTTATCGTATAGTAACTTTCACCATGATAACTTTTTGCGAATGTTGTGCTAGTATTTTTTTGTTCTAACTAGATACCTACATATTTTCATTTTTTTTTGCTAACTAATTACTTAAATGGTAACATTTGTGATCATACCCAGATAACTTCTGCTATCACCATGTTGATAACTCCAACCCTTTTGTTTCCTTTATCGATGCTGTAAATACACCCCTCCCCTTCCTTTCCCTGCATGCACAGACAAACCATTCTAATACATTTTGCTGCCCCTTTAACAATCCTGACCCCCTCATTTTCTTCCCTTTTTCTCTCTACAGTAATTATATCATCATTCTGTACTATCTATCACTTTCTTCTTTAGCTGTTTTTCCACATATTTGACATTCCTTTTGTCAGTTCACAAACTGACCTGATCGCAACTTTTTGAAGAGCGTCAATTTCGAGTTTATGATGCGGATGTTGAAGACGATGATGTAATTATGTGGGTTGAAGAAGTCGAACGTGCCACTGTTAGAGAAAAAGCAAATTACGGTTCTGTAAAAGGTACTGATAGGAAGATTTTATTTAACAAACTTTTTCCTACTGCCAACCTTGATAACATCATTATCTTCATGTTGATAATTTACTGTTCTAAACTCTGATAACTTCTTTTCTTTTTTGTTTCCCCATAATATTTCTTTCCATCATTCCCAACTCTGATAACTCCCTTCACTTCTCTTTTAGGCCACCCCACCAGCCCTGAATTCGCTACACTAGTTATTCAACCTCCCTATGGTAATCATTCAGCCAGTGTGACTCCTAAATCGTACATTCATAAAGTTAGGGTAAGCCTCCCATCGCAGTTCCTTCTGCCTCCATATTGTGGCCTCACAGCATCTGCACTCAAAGAGGTTATTTACGCAGAAGTTATCAAGCACACCACTGATTCAGTTGACTCCAAGATAAAACAGTAATGACATTTACTGTTATCCTTTTCTCTAGTATTTTAACCCCTCACCGGCAAAACATTTGCTTATATACTATTTTTTTTCTTTGTTTTCTTTTCAGTATTAGGGTTATTGACATCGATGGGCGGTGGGTCACATTGGAGGAGCTCGCTAATAGTGTGATAGAAGGTGGTCAAGTTTCGAATAATATTGCAGAGCTCCACATCCGAACTCTTTGTGATTCTATACCCCCAGGGAAGATCATCTTTCCAGGGTTGCTGTCAGTATATCTTCTCATACATGATATGACGAGCAAGTTCCTAATCAAACATTTCCGTCGTGATGCAAACTACATACTTAGTCACCAAAATCAGGTACAATTTTTTACGTAAACTACATACTTTTCTTCTTTTAAATCGTACAAGCTGTTTTTTAGTTGGTCTAACAGGCAATTTTATCAGGCTCTTATTTTGGTTTTGTCAGACATTGTACCATTAAAGAATTTTAGATGGTACCTAGTTATGTTACTTTTCTGTGGTAACTTTCATGTATGCCTACTGGTAACATATGTTGTCACTGTCCTGATAACTTTGCCTTTTTAACTGTAAATGCATTGATAACTTCTTGTGTTCATGTGTTCACATTTTTCCTTTCTGTGGTAACTTTCATGTATGCCTACTGGTAACATATGTTGTCGGTGTCCTAATAACTTTGCCTTTTTAACTATAAATGCATTGATAACTTCATAACTTATTGTGTTCATGTGTTCACATTTTTTAACAGCTACTGTTTCCAACACTGCAAAATTTGGGACGTCTACCAAAGGACGGGCATTGGTATGTCTTGTGCCTTAATCTCAAGGCAAAACGATTTGAAGTTCTTGATTCTCTTCGTCCACAAGATAGCCCTTCGCTCATCACAGATGCAACGAAGCTTATGAATGGCATTAAAAAAACCTGGTTGATTGCGTACAAGGACTCGAGTAAGCAGATCCAAGACTATGATCTGGTGTACATCGATGTGTTCAAATAGGACAATGGGTTAGTTTTTTTTGGCTAGTACCCCATCATTTTTTTTCAACTAAATACCCGGTAACTTAGTAGTGTAGCATTTTAAAAGTTTGTTCACCTTTTTGCGTATCTTATTTTGCTTTTTAACACATTTTTTACTTTTTTTCCTTACAGCACTGATTGTGGTTTCTTCGCGTTCAAGATCTTGGAGTTCTAGGATGGTAAAAATATCCCGACAATAACTAAGGAGCAGATCCCGGCGCCGAGGAAGATATTGACAAGCATGTGGCTGGACCATCCTCTTAACAAATGCACGCAATGGCACTATCACTTGTTCAATAAGGAGTAATTGATGTGAGAAATTTGCACCAATATAAGTTTTATGTTTAAGAACGATGATAGTATTATACATTTTTTTCTGGGCTGATTACTATCTTTTTTATACATTTTTTGCTGATAATTATGATATTCAATGCTGATAACATACTATAACAGGTGCTGATAACTTTCTTTTTCATTGCGTCATAACATTTTGCTCACAAACAAAGAACGATAACTAATCTCATTCTCATTTCTGAAAATCCCCATTACATTCTAGACGATAACTTACATATTTCAATGCTGATAACTTTTCATTACATGGTGCCTTGACGCCGTTTTACACAATAAAATGGGTAAAATTGATAAGTAAAATCTCTAACTTGCATTTCAATGCCCATCTAACTTGCATTTCTCAGTGCGGGATGGGTGAGGTACATTTGCATTTATCATGATCTGTCGACCCGCAAACTCTACACTTCCTCTCTTTTTTTGGCTTTGCAATGTCAAATGTATGCTGGAATCTTTTCTCTCTCGGACGCCCTTTCGTAGTAGACTTTGGTGGGTCTAGTATCACTCTTGTGTTTGATGATTGGGATCCCTCGGCATGTGAGCCCTGGAACTGCAAAATATTGCCAGACACATGCATGACAGGAATGCTTCCTTGATGCGCTACTGGGACACCTTCAGTGGCACTAGTCCCTGGTGGTGAACAAAACATTTGTGCTTCTTTTCCCTCATCTTTTTCCTTTCTTGCTTTCTTTAGCTGCCTCTTTTTTAGTGCATCCATGTTGTCAGTGTCAAAACCAGTGGATCTCAGGTAGGGGGTCCCGAACTGTGCATCTAAGGCGGATGGTAATAGGAGGCAGGGGACACGATGTTTTACCTAGGTTCGGGCCCTCTTGATGGAGGTAAAACCCTACTTCCTGCTTGATTTATTCTTGATGATATGGGTATTACAAGAATTGATCTACCACGAGATCGGAGAGGCTAAACCCTAGAAGCTAGCCTATGGTATGATTGTATGTTGTCCTACGGACTAAAACCCTCCGGTTTATATAGACACAGGAAAGGGCTAGGGTTACATAAGGTCGGTTACAAAGGAGGAGATATACATATCCGTATTGCCCAGCTTGCCTTCCACGCCAAGTAGAGTCCCATCCGGACACGAGACGAAGTCTTCAATCTTGTATCTTCATAGTCAAACAGTCCGCCAAAGGATATAGTCCGGCTATCCGGAGACCCCCTAATCCAGGACTCCCTCAGTAGCCCCTGAACCAGGCTTCAATGACGATGAGTCCGGCGCGCAGTATTGTCTTCGGCATTGCAAGGAGGGTTCCTCCTCCGAATACACCACGGAAGAATTTGAATACAAGGATAGTGTCCGACCCTGCAAAATAAGTTCCACATACCACCATAGAGAGAATAATATTTCCACAAATCTAATCTGCTAACTTGTTTTGGCAACATGACATTAAGCCATGGCCCGGTGATTATTCGAACCATTTCCTTTAACTAGCCCCGCACATAACATAAGGCAGTTTTTTTACACGTCTTGTCAAAGCAGAGATCGTGTCCCCCTTATTATGGGATTCTCATCAATACGGGCATGCGTAATCCAACCGCGCCATCGATTACGGTGCTTGGGGGATAAGCGAGTTTTACCAGGCTAGTGGGGGCGCATAGTTTCGGTCGCCCTTATAAAGGGACAAGGTTTAACTTTTTTCTACCCACGCCTTCTTCCTCCTTGCTCATCCTCTCTTGCGCACTCGAGCTCCAACGCCCAAGCCCACATCCTTCCCCTCAACCTTCTCCAATCATGTCCGGAGCGGGAGGCAAATGGATGGCTTCCTCCGTTATGGAGGGACACATCAAGAAGCTGTGCGGAGCCGGATACTTGGCCACGAATATCGCACATCGGCTGCCCGCTGCGGGGCAGATCGTTCCCACCCCTGAACCACACAAGAGCGTAGTCTTCCTCCACCACTTCCTCCGCGGACTAGGGTTTCCCCTCCATCCATTCATCCATGGTCTCATGTTCTATTACAGGCTGGACTTCCATGATCTGGCCCCGAACTTCGTCCTCAACATTTCGGCGTTCATCGTCGTGTGTGAGGCTTTCCTCCGCATCCGGCTCCACTTCGGCCTATGGTTAAAGACCTTCAATATCAAGCCGAAGGTGGTGGGCGGCCAACAAGCAGAATGCGGCGGAGCCATGGTGGGCAAGATGCCCAACGTTATATGGCTTGAAGGCTCCTTCGTGGAGACCATAAAGGGGTGGCAATCGGCGTGGTTCTACATCACCGAGCTGCGCGACGCCAAATGGGTGGCTGCCCCCAAGTTTCGATCCGGAATCCCCACGCGGCTCACCTCCTGGAAAGAGAAGGGCCTGTCCTGGGGTTCATCGCTAGAGCTGGACGGACTCCAGAAATGTATCCGGAATATGGCCGGCAAGAAGCTCAAGCTTGTCAATATAGTCCAGGTCATGCTCATCCGCCGGATCCTCCCGTGCCAACAAGGGACTTCAACTTGTGGGAGTTCGACCCGGCCCAGCACCAGACTCTGAGCGAGCTCTTCGACACGACGCACAAGGACGTCTGGAAGGTGATGTTCAAGGGCGCCAAGGTCCCTCCCTCCCTCATCAAGGACCGCGGGCTAAGCGCGAAGCGCCAAGCGCATTCGGTGAGTTCTATACATCCGGTAGGATATTTACTTCCCCCAGCTTAACCATGTGCGGGGTCTGAGCTCCATGCCTTTGACAGGACTGGGTGGAGATGTCGAGGCAGATTAACTGTCCGACCCCTCTGCCCGAAGACACTGCGGACGCTCTCCTGATGGAGATGCTGACTCCGGCTCCTTACAAGGTGTCGGAGAAAACCAAGAAGGCCAAGGGAACCCGAAAGAGTTCCCGATGCCAGGGTTTATCGAACTTATCGTCTGATAACTCCGCGATGCACTCCTCCCCCGAAGACGAGGAGGAAGATGAAGATGTTCCCCCTCCAGTCGGGGGAGACAAGAAAAGGAAGGCCGCCCCTACTGGGGGGCGAAGGGTCCAAGAAGGGAAGGACTCTCCTTCTGGACTACTCCACCACCGTCGCCGAAGGCAAAGACGAGTGGCTGCTCAGGGCCAACCCCTTGACGAAGTCGTAAGTATTCGGATACCAGAGTAACTCATAGTATTCCTTTGTCGCACTGCTTCCCCTAATGCCGAATTATGATTATGCAGACCGCCACGAGCCCGTATCGACGTATCGTCGGACGGCTCCCTGGGCTCGTCGGATATGGATAGCGATCCACTTCCGACCGCCACCTCCCCTTGCCCTACGGACAACACCGAGGTATTGTATCAAGAGGCACCGGGTCGAGGGGAGACAATCCCGGAGGCGCCTCAAGGCGACCTTCCGGACTCCGGGAGCAGAGGGAGCAAGGTTCCCGAGGGCTCCGAGTTCGTCCATTAGTCGAACACCACCCCGGAACCTCCAATGGTTCCGGACTCAGGCAGGCGGCCTCCTTCCAAAAGGGGCAAGACGCCTATGCCAGTGACCTTTGTCCAACCAGAGGCACTGGACAATCTGCTGGGAGCGCTTCGCAACACTTCCATCGACGAAGAGCATCGCACTATTATGAGTGCGGTGGTCTAGAAGGTTCAGTCCGCCAAGAGCGGATTGACTGAAGCCTGTGCCAGCCTTCTAACAGGCTTTGAGGTAAGTTTTTGAAATATAGGAAAAATATTACCGCATAGACAGTATCCCCTGATGCTCTGTTCGGTGTTCGAAAAGAAAAGCCGAATAGAAGATCAAACAATATCGCAGGAGTCTAACATAAGTATGTCTATATGCCTATGTAGGCTTCGCTGCTCGCCTCTGTCGCACAGACTGCGGAGGTTGCCGCATTGAAGCAGGACCTCGAGGGGTCCAAGAAAGAGCTCGGCCTTGCCAAGAGGCAGCTCGAGGAGAACAAGGGTAAGTAATACCCTGTCTATAGGTATGTATATATAAAAGAAGACACGATTGCAAAATGATAGGATCATCGTAAATTTGCCAGGGGCCACGACCGAGGTGGCGACCCTGAAGCAAGCGCTATCCGAGGCCGAAGACAGAGCGGCCAAGGAGCGCACCGAGCGGGAAAGGCAGGAGGCACGGGTGGGCGAGGTGCAGCAAGAGCTCCAAGCTCTCGTGTCGAAGCACGAGGCGTTGGAGCGTGACTCGAAGACGCGAGAGTCCGAGCTTGCCGCGGCCCTCGAAAGCGCGAAAAATGCCAAGGTTGAAGCCCAAAGAGCCCTCAAGGAGATTGAGGCGATGAAGAAAATAGCGGCGGGTAAGGCATTCCTTATGCAGATCAAGCATGTGAAAGTAAATTACTTGTTACTTACCCGAATCCGGAGCTCTCCAGGAGCGTTCGCAGATTTGCCCCGCAGCGTGTCGGATGCCGCACAGTTTTACCAGGCCGAGGAGGGAAGCTCAACGGAGAAGTTGTTCTGGTCTCAGTATACTGGGGCCAAACACCCGGTGCCCATGAGCGACCAGCTAAAGCAGCTGGTCGAGCTACACAAGGCGGCCGAACAGGCCATGAAGGGCTTTATAGTCCGGATGTGGCCTGGCGACGCCCTTCCCAACAGCTACTTCGGCCTGGTGAGGCGGCTTGTGGATGCCTGCCCACGGCTGGAAGTCATCAAGCGGTCCGTCTGCATCGAAGGTGCACGCCGGGCTTTCGCCCGTGTGAAGGTGCAATGGGCCAAGCTGGATGCCGTGAAGCTGATTAAGGAAGGGCCACCGGTGGGCAAGGAGCATCGCCACCCCGAGATGTACTATGAGGGTGTCCTGAAGGGTGCCCGTCTCATAGCGGACGAGTGTACAAAAGATGTAATATTTGAGTAAACTCACTCGTGTAATCCTGTATCTATGAAAACTTGTTCATATGCGCTATGCAACGCTTGTTTGAATTTAAAATATTACCTTCCGTTTGGTTGTTTATCAAATCCGAGAGATGGCTAGTCGTCGGCTTCTGCCCCTGATGACCCATAAGTATAGGGGATCTACCGTAGTCCTTTCGATAAGTAAGAGTGTCGAACCCAACGAGGAGCAGAAGGAAATGATAAGCGGTTTTCAACAAGGTATTCTCTGCAAGTACTGAAATAAGTGGTAACAGATAGTTTTGTGATAAGATAAATTGTAACGAGCAACAAGTAACAAAAGTAAATAAAGTGCAGCAAGGGGGCCCAATCCTTTTTGTAGCAAAGGACAAGCCGGAACGAACTCTTATAATAGGAAAAGCGCTCCCGAGGACACATGGGAATATCGTCAAGCTAGTTTTCATCACATTCATATGATTCCCGTTCGATACTTTGATAATTTGATATGTGGGTGGACCGGTGCTTGGGTGTTGTTCTTACTTGAACAAGCATCCCACTTATGATTAACCTCTATTGCAAGCATCCGCAACTACAACAAAAGTATTAAGGTAAACCTAACCATAGCATGAAACATGTGGATCCAAATCAGCCCCTTGCGAAGCAACGCATAAACTAGGGTTTAAGCTTCTGTCACTCTAGCAACCCATCATCTACTTATTACTTCCCAATGCCTTACTCTAGGCCCAAATAATGGTGAAGTGTTATGTAGTCGACATTCACATAACACCACTAGAGGCTAGACAACATACATCTTATCAAAATATCAAACGAATACCAAATTCACATGACTACTAATAGCAAGACTTCTCCCTTGTCCTCAGGAACAAAAGTAATTACTCACAAAGCGTATTCATGTTCATAATCAAAGGGGTAATAATATGCATATAGGATCTGAACATATGATCTTCCACCAAATAAACCAACTAGCATCAACTACAAGGAGTAATCAACACTACTAGCAACCTACTAGCACCAATCCCGGACTTTGAGACAAGAATTGGATACAAGAGATGAACTAGGGTTTGGAGATGAGATGGTGCTGGTGAAGATGTTGATGGAGATTGCCCTCTCCCGATGAGAGGAGCATTGGTGATGACGATGGTGATGATTTCCCCCTCCCGGAGGGAAGTATCCCCGGCAGAACAGCTCTGCCGGAGCTCTAGATTGGTTCCGCCAAGGTTCCGCCTCGTGGCGGCGGAGTCTCGTCCCGAAAAGTTCCTTCTGATTTTTTTCTCATCGAAAGACTTCATATATGAGAAGATGGACGTCAGAGAGCCACCAGGGGGCCCATGAGGTAGGGGGCGTGCCCTAGGGGGGCGCGCCCCCCACCCTCATGAGCAGGGTGTGGGCCCCCTGGCGTTCATCTTTGGCGTGAATTTTTCTTTATTTATTTTAAGATGTTCTGTGGAGTTTCAGGACTTTTGGAGTTGCGCAGAATAGGTCTCTAATATTTGTTCCTTTTCCAGCCCAGAATTCCAGCCGCCGGCATTCTCCCTCCTTATGTAAACCTTGTAAAATAAGAGAGAATAGCCATAAGTATTGTGACATAAAGTGAAATAACAGTCCATAATGCAATAAATATCGATATAAAAGCATGATGCAAAATGGACGTATCAACTCCCCCAAGCTTAGACCTCGCTTGTCCTCAAGCAAAAAGCCGATAACAATAAATATGTCCTCATGTTTAGAGGTAGAGGCGTCGATAAAAAAAATACGGACATGAAGGCATCATGATTATTCTCATAACAGCAACATATATAGCTTTTGTCATATGATTACTTTTGTTCAAGTGATGATCTATTCACAATGCAAAAGTATAAATCATGAACCTTATTGGGCTCCAACAAACTATAATCTCAGTCACTGAAGCAATTGCAATTTATCATAACATCGGAAAGAGTCTATGTCAGAGCTAAAAAGCAAGTCCACATACTCAACTATCATTTAGTCCTCCATAATTGCTAACACTCATGCAATACTTGTGCCCCACAGCCTTTTACCTCAAGGGTAATGTTAACAATAATGTTTCATGCTCCCCTACATCCAATTAGATATATATATCATGTTCTTTCCAACATGCTGAGCTTGCCAAAGGATAAAATGAAAAAGAAAAGGTGAAGATCACCATGACTCTTGCATAAGGTAGAAGATAATAATAAAGGATAGGCCCTTCGCAGAGGGAAGCAGAGGTTGCCATGTGCTTTTATGGTTGGATGCATAAAATCTCAATGCGAAAGAACGTCACTTTATATTGCCCCTTATGATATGAACCTTTATTATGTAGTCCGTCGCTTTTATTACTTCCACATCACAAGATCGTATAAAGCTTATTTCTCCCACACCAATCAATATACATATTTAGAGCAATTTTTATTGCTTTGCACCGATGACAACTTACTTGAAGGATCTTACTCAATCCATAGGTAGATATGGTGGACTCTCATGGCAAAACTGGTTTAAGGGTATTTGGAAGCACAAGTAGTATTTCTACTTGGTGCTGAGAATTTGGCTAGCATGAGGGGGAAAGGCAAGCTCAACAAGTTAGAAGATCCATGATAACATACTTTATCTCAGACATAAGAAAGACATAACTCATTATGTTGTCTTCCTTGTCCAACATCAACCCTTTAGCATGTCATATTTTAATGAGTGCTCCCAATCATAAAAGATGTCAATGATAATATATCTATATGTGAAAACCTCTCTTTCCTTATTACTTCCTATTAATTGCAACAATGATCAAAGCTATGTCTGCCAACTCCCAACAACTTTTAATCATCATACTCTTTCTATGTGAAGTCATTACTCTCAATAAGAACAATATGAACTTTTTGTTTCTTTTTATTCTTTTTCTCTTTTCTTTTATTCACCCAAGATCATGGCAAAATAATCAAGCCCTTGACTCAACACTAATCTTTATTATATATAGCTCATGGACTCAATTACAAAGAGAGATCATAAAGCAAAACTCAAAACTAGATCATGCCATAAACTTTATTCTACTAGATCAAGATACTACTAATAGGATTGAACTAAGAAAAACGGTAAAGATAGGAGTTGTGATTGTGATACGATACCGGGGCACCTCCCCCAAGCTTGGCAGTTGCCAAGGGGAGTCCCCATACCCATGCGATTATATCTCGTGAAGAAGGTGGAGGTGACGGATAATCGCACATCGAGCGTAAGAGGTCCTCCAGCTTGCGAATAATGCCCTTGAGTGCGACAATATGCTCCTTCAACAAAATATTTTCTTGTGTGAGATACTTGTTTTGTATACGAGCTAACTCAATCATCTTGAAAGCTTCGATCTCAGTTGGGGTAAGAAGGTTATGATCAAGTTGAAGGATGTCTTTTGCTGCCGGAGCTTGATCCTCCGTGGCCTTCTTGATCCTTTCATCCTTGTTGACCCTCGTGGGTTCTTCCCTCTTCAGATCTATCTTCATTAGCCAAGCATCATTGTCACCATTGTTGGAGGAGGGAGACGACATGATGCCTAGCCTGGAAAACCCTGACAAGAAACAGCTCGAAACAAGAACAGAGGAGGTTTGCGTGATACGGGAGTCAAAACCTTTGGGAGGTTATATAATGAATTTTTACTGACCAAAATACGTATCATGCAAGAAAACGGAGTCCGGAAGGCACACGAGGTGCCCACCACCCTCGTGGGGCCCTTGTGTCCTTCCCGGACTGCTACTTATTTTTCTATTTTTCTAAATATTCCAAAATGGAGAAATATTGCCTTAAAAATTGTTTTGGAGTCGATTTGCTTACCGTATCACATACCTATTCCTTTTCGGAGTCTGAAACGTTCCGGAAAGTGTCCCTTATGTATTCCTCCGGGGTTACGGTTTCAATAATATTGGTTTCAACATTTATGGGATTACCTGAGATATAATTTTTAATTCTTTGACCGTTTACCACCTTCGGATTTGTGCCTTCAAAGTTGTTGATCTTTATGGCACCGGGACGATAGACCTCTTCGATAACATAGGGGCCTTCCCATTTAGAGAGAAGTTTTCCTGCAAAAAATCTTAAACGGGAGTTGTATAGCAAAACATAATCACCTACATTAAACTCACGCTTTTGTATCCTTTTGTCATGCCATCTTTTAACTTTTTCTTTAAACAACTTGGCATTTTCATAATCTTGGGTTCTCCATTCATCAAGTGAGCTAATATCAAATAACCTCTTCTCACCGGCAAGTTTAAAATCATAGTTGAGCTCTTTAATAGCCCAATATGCCTTATGTTCTAGTTCGAGAGGTAAGTGACATGCTTTTCCATAAATCATTTTATACGGAGACATACCCATAGGATTTTTGTATGCAGTTCTATAAGCCCATAATGCATCATCAAGTTTCTTGGACCAATTCTCTCTAGACCTATTAATAGTCTTTTACAAAATTAATTTGAGCTCTCTATTGCTCAACTCTACTTGACCACTAGACTGTGGGTGATAAGGAGATGCAATTCTATGATTAACATCATATTTAGCAAGCATTTTACGGAAAGCACCATGAATAAAGTGTGAACCACCATTAGTCATTAAATATCTAGGGACTCCAAACCTCAGGAAAATAACTTCCTTAAGCACTTTAATAGAAGTGTTATGATCAGCACTACTAGTTGGAATAGCTTCTACCCACTTAGTAACGTAATCAACAACAACTAAAATATGTGTGTATCCATTAGAGGCAGGAAAAGGTCCCATATAATCAAAGCCACAAACATCAAACGGTTCAATAACAAGAGAATAATTCATAGGCATTTCTTGACGTCTACTAATATTACCAATTCTTTGACATTCATCACAAGACAAGACAAACTTATGGGCATCCTTGAAGAGAGTAGGCCAATAAAAACCAGATTGCAATACCTTATGTGCAGTTCTATCTCCAGCGTGGTGTCCTCCATAAGCCTCGGAATGACACTTGCATAGGATCTGTTCCTGTTCATGCTCAGGTACACAACGTCTAATAACACCATCTACTCCTTCTTTATAAAGATGTGGGTCATCCCAAAAGTAATGTCTTTAATCATAGAAAAACTTTTTCTTTTGTTGATATGTGAAGCTAGGTGGTATAAATTTAGCAACAATATAATTAGCATAATCAGCATACCATGGAGTACTATGAGAAGTACTTATAACATTTAATTGTTCATCAGGAAAGCTATCATTAATAGGTAGTGGGTCATCAAGAACATTCTCTAACCTAGACAAGTTGTCTGCAACGGGGTTCTCAGCTCCCTTTCTATCAACAATATGCAAATCAAATTCTTGTAGCAAGAGAACCCATCTAATAAGTCTAGGTTTAGCATATTTCTTTTCCATAAGATATTTAATAGCAGCATGATCAGTGTGAATAGTTACTTTAGAATCAACAATATAAGATCTAAACTTATCACAAGCAAATACAACTGCTAAAAGCTATTTTTCAGTAGTAGCATAATTTCTTTGAGCATTGTCTAGAGTCTTACTAGCATAATGAATAACATTTAATTTCTTATCAACTCTTTGCCCTAGAACAGCACCTACAGCATAATCACTAGCATCACACATAATTTCAAAGGGTAAATTCCAATCAGGTGGCTGAACAACAGGTGCAGAGACTAATGCTTTCTTAAGTATTTCAAATGCTTCTGCACAATCATCATCAAAGACAAATGGTATATCTTTTTGCAATAAATTAGTCAGAGGCCGAGAAATTTTTGAGAAGTCCTTTATGAACCTCCTGTAAAATCCGGCGTGACCAAGGAAACTTCTTATACCTTTGATGTCCTTGGGACATGGCATCTTTTCAATAGCATCGACCTTGGCTTTATCAACTTCAATACCTCTTTCAGAAACTTTATGCCCCAAGACAATACCTTCATTAACCATAAAGTGGCACTTTTCGCAATTCAAGACAAGATTAGTTTCTTCACATCTCTGCAAAACTCGATCAAGATTGCTCAACCAATCATCAAAAGAGGAACCATAGATGGAAAAATCGTCCATGAAAACCTCATAAATCTTTTCACAAAAGTCAGAGAATATAGCCATCATGCATCTTTGAAAGGTAGCAGGTGCATTACATAAACCAAAAGGCATACGTCTATAAGCAAAAGTACCAAAAGGGCACGTAAAAGTAGTCTTTGATTGATCTCTAGCCGACACAGGTATTTGAGAGAAACCAGAATAACCATCTAGGAAGCAACAGTGTGTATGTTTGCATAATCTTTCTAGCATTTGATCAATAAAAGGTAAGGGGTAATGATCTTTCTTAGTAGCTTTATTTAATTTGCGGAAATCAATTACCATCCTATAACCTGTGATAATTCTTTGCGGAATCAATTCATCTTTATCATTAGGAACAACAGTAATACCTCCCTTCTTAGGGACACAATGGACAGGACTTACCCACTCACTATCAGCAACGGGATAGATTATACCTGCCTCCAGAAGCTTTAGTATTTCTTTTCTTACCACTTCTTTCATTTTAGGATTCAGACGTCGTTGAGGATCACGAACTGGTTTGGCATCTGCTTCCAAATTTATTTTATGTTGACATAGAGTGGGACTAATGCCCTTAAGATCATCAAGAGTATATCCAATAGCAGCACGATGCTTCTTCAGAGTTTTCAATAATCTTTCTTCTTCATGCTCTGAAAGGTTAGCACTAATAATAACAGGATATATCTTCTTTTCATCAAGATAAGCATATTTAAGATTATCAGGCAACGGTTTAAGCTCAAACACGGGATCACCCTTGGGTGGAGGAGGATCCCCTAAAATTCCAACAGGCAAATTGTGTTGCAGAATAGGTTCCTGTTTAAAGAATACTTCATCTATTTCCCTTCTTTCATTCATGAACATATTATTTTCATGGTCTAGCAAATAGTGTTCTAAAGTTTCACTAGGAGGTACGGCAATAGAAGCAAGACGAATAATTTCATCCTTACTAGGTAGTTCTTCCTCATGATGTTGTTTACTAAATTTAGAGAAATTAAACTCATGAACCATATCATCCAAGCCAATAGTAACAACATTCTTTTTGCAATCTATCCTAGCATTAACAGTGTTCAAGAAGGGTCTACCAAATATAATGGGACAAAAGCTATCTTGCGGAGAAGTAAGAACAAGAAAATCAGCAGGATATTTAGTTTTCCCACACAAGACTTCAACATCTCTAACAATTCCAATTGGTGAAATAGTATCTCTATTGGCAAGTTTAATTGTGACATCAATACCTTCTAACTCAACAAGTGCAATTTCATTCTTAATTTCTTTGTATAAAGTATGCGGTATAACACTAGCACTCGCACCCATATCACATAAGCCATGATAACAATGATCTCCTATTTTAACAGAAATAACAGACACGCCTACCATAGGTCTATGTTTATCTTTAGCACAAGGTTTAGCAATTCTAGCAGTTTCACCTTCGAACTGAATAGCATGCCCATCAATATTATCAGACAAGAGATCTTTAACAATAGCAATATTAGGTTCTACTTTAACTTGCTCAGGAGGTGTATAAGTTCTAATATTTCTTTTACGAACAACAGTTGAAGCTTTGGCATGATCCTTTACTCTAACAGGGAAAGGTGGTTTCTCAACATAAGAAGTAGGAACAATAGGATCATTATAAGTGACAGTCTTTTCTTCAACTTTAATAGCTGCAGCTACTTTTACTTCTATGGGAGGATGATATTTAAACCACTTCTCCTTAGGGAGATCAACATAAGTAGCAAAAGATTCACAGAAAGAAGCTACTATCTCAAAGTTAAGTCCATATTTAGTGCTAAACTTACGGAATATATCGGTATTCATAAAAGATTTAACACAATCAAACTTAGGTGTTATACCTGACCCCTTACCTTCGTCGAGGTCCCAATCTTCAGAGTTGCATTTAATTCTATCCAATAAATTCCATCTGAGTTCAATAGTCTTCATCATAAAAGAGCCAGCACAAGAAGTATCGAGCATGGTTTGATTATTATGAGAAAGCCGAGCATAAAAACTTTGCATAATTATTTTTATCGAGAGCTCATGATTGGGGCATGAATATAACATTGATTTAAGCCTCCCCAAGCTTGAGCGATGCTTTCTCCTTTGCGAGGCCAGAAATTATATATACAATTGCGATCACGATGAACAAGATGCATAGGGTAATACTTTTGATGAAATTCCAATTTCAATCTTTTATAGTTCCATGATTTCATATCATCACATAGCCTATACCATATCAATGCGTCTCCCTTCAAAGATAAAGGGAAGACCTTCTTCTTAGCAACATCATCGGGCATACCTTCAAGCTTAAATAATCCACACACTTCATCCACATATATTAAGTGCTCATCAGGATGCTTTGTTCCATCTCCTATAAAAGGGTTAGCTAGCAGTTTTTCCATCATACCCGAAGGAAATTCAACAGGAGTTTCATTTTCAATAGGTTCAGTAGGTTGAGGAGCAACTCTTTGCTCTACTGGACGGGGTGAAGATACCCCAAACAAGCCCCTCAGAGAATTACTTTCCATAGTAACAAGTGACAGTAAATTTCAGCACACTATATAAATTTTTCCTTACCAAATTCCACCTACCAAAGGCGCTACACTCCCCGGCAACGGCGCCAGAAAAGAGTCTTGATGACCCACAAGTATAGGGGATCTATCATAGTCCTTTCGATAAGTAAGAGTGTCGAACCCAGCGAGGAGCAGAAGGAAATGATAAGCGGTTTTCAGCAAGGTATTCTCTGCAAGTACTGAAATAAGTGGTAACAGATAGTTTTGTGATAAGATAAATTGTAACGAGCAACAAGTAATAAAAGTAAATAAAGTGCAGCAAGGTGGCCCAATCCTTTTTGTAGCAAAGGACAAGCTGGAACGAACTCTTATAATAGGAAAAGCGCTCCCGAGGACACATGGGAATATCGTCAATCTAGTTTTCATCACGTTCATATGATTCGCGTTCGATACTTTGATAATTTGATATGTGGGTGAACCGGTGCTTGGGTGCTGTTCTTACTTGAACAAGCATCCCACTTATGATTAACCTCTATTGCAAGCATCTGCAACTACAACAAAATTATTAAGGTAAACCTAACCATAGCATGAAACATGTGGATCCAAATCAGCCCCTTACGATGCAACGCATAAACTAGGGTTTAAGCTTCTGTCACTCTAGCAACCCATCATCTACTTATTACTTCCCAATGCCTTCCTCTAGGCCCAAATAATGGTGAAGTGTTATGTAGTCGACGTTCACATAACACCACTAGAGGCTAGACAACATACATCTTATCGAAATATCAAACGAATACCAAATTCACATGAGTACTAATAGCAAGGCTTCTCCCTTGTCCTCAGGAACAAACGTAATTACTCATAAAGCATATTCATGTTCATAATCAGAGGGGTAATAATATGCATATAGGATCTGAACATATGATCTTCCACCAAATAAACCAACTAGCATCAACTACAAGGAGTAATCAATACTACTACCAACCTACTAGACCAATCCCGGACTTTGAGACAAGAATTGGATACAAGAGATGAACTAGGGTTTGGAGATGAGATGGTGTTGGTGAAGATGTTGATGGAGATTTCCCTCTCCCGATAAGAGGAGCGTTGGTGATGACGATGGTGATGATTTCCCCCTCCCGGAGGGAAGTATCCCCGGCAGAACAGCTCTGCGGGAGCTCTAGATTGGTTCCGCCAAGGTTCCGCCTCGTGGCGGCGGAGTCTCGTCCCGAAAAGTTCCTTCTGATTTTTTTCTCATCGAAAGACTTCATATAGGAGAAGATGGACGTCGGAGAGCCACCAGGGGGCCCACAAGGTAGGGGCCGCGCCCTAGGGGGGGCGCCCCCCACCCTCGTGAGCAGGGTGTGGGCCCTCTGGCCTTCATCTTTGGCGTGGATTTTTCTTTATTTATTTTAAGATGTTCCGTGGAGTTTCAGGACTTTTGGAGTTGCGCAGAATAGGTCTCTAATATTTGTTCCTTTTCCAGCCCAGAATTCCAGCTGCCGGCATTCTCCCTCCTTATGTAAACCTTGTAAAATAAGAGAGAATAGCCATAAGTATTGTGACATAAAGTGAAATAACAGTCCATAATGCAATAAATATCGATATAAAAGCATGATGCAAAATGGACGTACCAACCCCCATGCCACGAGCGCTGGGGTGTTCGGGATAAACCTGAGCACTCTTGTTCCCATTTTTGGGTCCTTCGAGGGAGGTGCTCAGCACAATGAACAAGGCAATCGGACTATAGTGCGTTATCACTCTCACTTAGCCATGGAATTCTATAATTTTAAATTTTGGCGAAGCCCCTAGTATTCGGAAGGCCGAATCTGGGGCGCGATACACACCTTAAGCCGGACAGGGCCGACTCCTCGCTCTAAGCGGCATAAGTCTTTAGGGACTCGAAAACCTCTCGAACAGCGACCAGTCTCTCGCCTTATCATGACAGTTAGTTTTAGCTTTCTCTACTGAGGTGCTTAGCCCAGCTAAACCGGGGCACAATCGCAGTAGTTCTCCCAGTGCTACCTTAGCCGATATAGCGAAACGTAAGGTACCAAAACATGGGAGCCGAGCAAACCCAACTATTG
Source organism: Triticum dicoccoides (assembly GCF_002162155.2). Taxonomy (NCBI): domain Eukaryota; kingdom Viridiplantae; phylum Streptophyta; class Magnoliopsida; order Poales; family Poaceae; genus Triticum; species Triticum dicoccoides. Next base: position 412,834,119 of record NC_041388.1, on the reverse strand, counting down.
ACCAAAGACATGATTCGGAGTTGATGCATATAATGCTATAAGTTCGGGGTGCTGCACTTGTGAAAGTGTTCGGACTTCTCACGCCATATTATGGGGTATGCTTAAGCCCCTAGCGTATTAGCCGTACCAGAGTGTACGGGTGCTGGATGTCATGAATGAACATAAATATAAAAAAGAAGAATGCAATAAAAGCCTTAATGCAATGCATTGTTTATTAAAAAACGTGTGTTAGAGCAGAATGATATAGGTAGTGCGATAAGCAAAAAGTAGGACTATGTCCCCTCCAAGGGCAAGCTAAGAAATAATATTAAAGCAAGTATTTCACTCGTTATCGTAATCCACCTGGGAGTTCCGTGGTGTGATGTAGCTTTCTGCCTCCTTGGTTGCTGCATCATGTGTTCGGCAATCATGCTGCCGGACAGGGTTTCTAGAGATTAATGTCCTGAAAGAGTGAAAAATAACAAAGCGGGAAGCCCCTAGTGCGGTTTAAGCCGCGTCTTGGGGCGTGCCGTAGTCGTGCCCCCTCCCTATCTGTGCCCATGGTATTTTTAATGCGTAATTATGTATGTGTTGGGGATATTACTACTGGAGGTAAACCGGCCTTATGTAGCCGGGTTGACTCTTTGAAGATTAGAAGCCCATGAAGATGTAAAGATGATGGCGCTTTACGGAGGGCCCAAAGGCGGGTTACAGCCTGTAAATGTAAACCGGCTTAGTCATGTAACTTGTATAGTAAGATAGAGAGAGAGAGGCCGAACCAGATACATTTATGATCCGGCTTCAGGACTATGTAGCCCGGCAGGCGTCAACCTATGTATATAAAGGGACGACCCGGCCGCGGTTTAGAGACAGACAACAACAACTTGAGAGCCAGACAAAGCGGATTCGCTCCCTGGCCTTCGAAACCCTAGCAATACCAATCACAACTAGATGTAGGCTTTTACCTTCATCGAAGGGGCCGAACTAGTATAAACTCTCGTGTCCCCTTGTCCGGTTTAACCCCTTTAAGCTAACCCGTTGCGATGGCTCCACGACTAAGTCCTTTCACGAGCACATCTGCCGTGACAAACCCACGATAGTTGGCGCCCACCGTGGGGCTATCGCATGATGGTTTTGAGTTCTTGAAGGGCAGCTTCGATGGACTTAAGGGATACGTTGTGGGCCGGATGACGAAGAGTCATCGCAACAAGCTCTACATCGGCAGTGCAGGATGGGGTCCCGAGGCCGATTCAATCGAATACGGGTACCGGGTCCCCTTTGGTGGGATTCACGTCTTCATCGGCAAGATCGGCGAACCGGCCCCCGAGCTGGACATCTGCACTGACATCATCTAAACGGCTCGGCATGCAAGCTCTTCGCCGGTTCAGCCCGAGGCAAGGCATGTTTTCGTAGGTGTCATCCATGGATCGGGGTACGAGGATGGACGGGTGTCCGATGGAGAAACTGTAGTCTGTTCTGATGACGAGTCTTCTGGAGAGACCGAATCGCTTTACCAGTTGCAGGACGGCCGGATTGAGGAAGGATCCGAGGGCAACAGTATTTCGGATTCCCCCGGTCCACCAAACCGGGCCGCCATCTTCATGGCCGGCACACAATCGGCACCTCATTCATCTACCACCGCAGCAATGCTCTCCGGTTCAACGACGGCCACACCAACAGGGGCAGGAAGCTCGGCGCCACCTCCGGCCCAAGTCTTGTCTGATTCGTTCGACGCTCTAGCAACATTGATGTCCGCGGAGGTGGACGCAGCAGCCAGGGATCAGCACAATGCGGAGATTGTAAAAGTGAATGATCAGATAGCCCAGGCTAAAGCGGACCTGGCAGCGGAGAACGCCAGGATGGCTACGGAATGGGCCGAGTTGGAAGCACAGGCCTATCGGATTAGACTGGATCAGAACGCTTCAGAGGAAGTCATGAGAAGAAGGTATCGATCACGTCTCCCGTCGGTTTATGAGCCGTAGAATCTTTTCAACACGCCAGATGCAGGAGTTGGTAACCAACCCACGCTAAACCGGGCGGGGGCGCCAGGAGCAGGAGTGCCGGTTCAGCCACGCACGACGGACCTGCCTCGCCAGAACAACGTCGTGCCATCAACGCCGCCCGGGCATTATTCCAACCCGTTGGACAACATTGTGGCCGCCGCTTCACGCCTGGCGGCCCTCCCAACCGACGGCGAGTCACCAATTGCAGTGGAAGTGCGTCGGGCCAGGGATCTCCTTCAAACAACACTAAACCAACAGCAAGCATATTCACACAGCCTTGAGAGGATTCATTCCACTCCCCATCCAAGCCGGAGTTATAGCAGACATGTGGAGGATGAACCGGCCGTGTCCAATAGTGCACGTCGCTGAAATTCTCCACGAGGGAACAACCCGACCAGGGGAGGTGCTAATGCGCAAGATGTTGTGGACCATGGCCGCGCACGTCGAGAGGCCGAGTTGATAGCTCGACACGGAGCACGACAGCATACTCCGGTTCACCCTACGGCCTCCGTGGAGCTAGGGGCGATGTTCAGTTCCTTAGGGGTACCGTGTTTAACTCCCGCTTTGCGTAATGTGAGACTGCCCAAGGATTTCAAGGGACCTCGTAAGGTACCAAATTTGTAACGCCCCGAGACCGATGTGCTAGGTGTCCTCCAGTTATTCATTGTTGTTGCCTTATCATTGCTTGCGTGTCATGCATTGCATATCATGTCATCATGTGCATTTCATTTGCATACGTGTTCGTTTCATGCATCCGAGCATTTCCCCGTTGTCTGTTTTGCATTCCGGCTCTCCGTTCTCCTCCGGTGGTCATTTCTACCTTTCTTTCATGTGTGGGGGTTAAACATTTCCGGATTGGACCAAGACTTGCCAAGCGACCTTGGTTTACTACCGGTAGACCACCTATCAAGTTTCGTACCATTTGGACTTCGTTTGATGCTCCAACGGTCAACCGAGGGACCGAAAAGGCCTCATGTGTGTTGCAGCCCAACACCCTTCCAATTTGGCCCAAAACCCACCAAAACCCTTTCCATCCTCTCGATCGTTCGATCATGATAGCGTGGCCGAAAACCACACCTCATTTGGACTCTCATAGCTCCCTCTACCTATAAATATGTCCTCCCCGTCCATTTTCGTGGACGAAACCCTAGTCTTCCTCTACCCCGCACCACCGGACACATCTCTGCCACCGGCCGGACATGTCCGCTGCCCTCAGCCACCTCACTTCAACCAATGGCGTTGCGCCACGTCGCCTTCCCCGCCGCCACAGCCAACCGGCGTCTACCACCTCACCCCGCGCCGCGCCCTCTCTCTCCTCCCCTGCCGCCAGGCCCGCCGCAGCCCGAATCTGGCCAGGTGCCGCGCCCCGCCGCCTGGTTCTCCCCGCCGCCTGCGATGTCAGCCCATCCATGTCTTTGTTTGCAATTATGTAGCACCCTAGCTTGAGTCAATCGAGCTCTACTTTTGTCATTTCGTGAATCTGGGCAGATTGTCTACTTGTTAGCGATTTTGCCGATGATGTTGTAGTTGATCCGTACATGCTATGTTATTGTTCTTGCCATGTCTAGCTTGTACAATGTGTATTCTTGATCGGTGTATGCTTAAGTTGTCATGACTTGCTCTGTAGTGAGTGCATCGAGCTCGTAAACATGCCTACTTGATACCTGATTTTGCGTGTCTCAGTGTTCACCAAGTCTGAGAACTGATTATGCTTTTTCCATGTTCACATGCTTGCAATTGTATTTTCTGATCCCTTTTGGCTCAAGGTCACTAAGGGACTTTTGTTAAGCTCTTTGAGTAGCTCCATGCCATGCTTTAATTTGCCATGTTCAGGTCCTGGATCATATAGTTTTCATGCTCCGAAGTGTGCTACCTGATCTGAAATTCCAGGCTTGTGTTAATTTCACCAAGTCTGAAATCTGTTTACCGTTTGCTCTTTTGCCATGCTTGTTTGAACCTGTTAATGGATGAATTGGCCGTAGCTCAGTGTTCATCTTTTGTGAAGCATCATGAATGGATCCCTCCCATGTATTTTGTTGCCATGTTTGAGTGCTGTAGCATGTTTGTCTTGTTGCATTTAGATGGTCACTTGCTATAAACCGCAGACTGTTGCCATATTTGTTTTACTTGCCATTTCCAAACCGTGCCTCCGATTCTGGCGTTCTTTATATCGTTTTCAAGCGAAATCATCTCACCTTTCCAGTGGCACACTTGGATTTCCAAGTTGAGGCCAAGTTCATTCATTCCCTTGCAAATCATGCATATGCATCGCATACCGCATCCCGCATATCATATCATGTTCATGTGTTGGTTGTTTACTATGTTGTGTGCTTATTTCCGGTGTTTGCTTCTTCGGGTTGGTTCCGGTAACGTCGCGTTTGTGAGGACCCGTTCGTCTACGTCCGTTTGTCTTCTTCATGGACTCGTTCTTCCTCCTTGCGGGATTTCAGGCAAGATGACCATACCCTCGAAATCACTTCTATCTTTGCTTGCTAGTTGCTCGCTCTTTTGCTATGCCTATGTTGTGATACCTACCACTTGCTTATCATGCCTCCCATATTGTTGAACCAAGCCTCTAACCCACCTTGTCCTAGCAAACCGTTGTTTGGCTATGTTACCGCTTTGCTCAGCCCCTCTTATAGCGTTGTTAGTTGCAGGTGAAGATTGAAGTTTGTTCCTTGTTGGAACATGGAGATATTGTTCCTTGTTGGAACATGTCTACTTGTTGGGATATCACAATATATCTTATTTAATTAATGCATCTATATATTTGGTAAAGGGTGGAAGGCTCGGCCTTATGCCTGGTGTTTTGTTCCACTCTTCCCGCCCTAGTTTCCGTCATATCGGTGTTATGTTCCCGGATTTTGCGTTCCTTACGCGGTTGGGTTATAATGGGAACCCCTTGACAGTTCGCTTTGAATAAAACTCCTCCAGCAAGGCCCAACCTTGGTTTTACCATTCGCCACCTAGCCTCTTTTTCCCTTGGGTTAGGCAAGCCCAAGGGTCATCTTTATTTTAACCCCCCCCCCCCGGGCCAGTGCTTGTCTAAGTGTTCGTCCAAAATGGGCAGCCTGCGGGGCCACCTCGGGGAAACTTGAGGGCTGGTTTTACTCGTAGCTTGACCTATCCGGTGTTGCCCTGAGAACGAGATATGTGCAGCTCCCATTAGGATGTCGGCACATCGGGCGGCTTTGCTGGACTTGTTTTACCATTGTCGAGGATGTCTTGTAGAACCGGGATACCAAGTCTGATCGGAATGTCTCGGGAGAAGGTCTATTCCTTCGTTGACCATGAGAGCTTGTCATGGGCTAAGTTGGGACCCCCTGGAGGGATTTGAACTTTCAAAAGCCATGCCCGCGGTTATGGGCTGATGGGAATTTGTTAATGTCCGGTTGTAGGAAACCTGAAGTTGACCTTAATTAAAATACATCAACCGCGTGTGTAACCGTGATGGTCTCTTCTCGGCGGAGTCCGGGAGGTGAACACGGTGTTGGAGTTATGCTTGATGTAGGTTGTTTAGGATCACTTCTTGATCATAGTTTCTCGATCGTGCCTTGCCTTCTCTTCTCGCTCTCATTTGCGTATGTTAGCCACCATATATGCTAGTCGCTTGCTGTAGCTCCACCTCATACCTTTACCTTACCCATAAGCTTAAATAGTCTTGATCGCGAGGGTGCGAGATTGCTGAGTCCCCGTGACTCACAGATACTTCCAAAACCAGCTTGCAGGTGCCGATGAGTCTGTGCAGATGACGCAACCAAGCTCAAGGAGGAGCTCGATGAAGATCTTGTCCTTTGTGTTGTTTCGTTCTAGTGATCAGTAGTGGAGCCCAGTTGGGGTCGATCGGGGACCTTGTCGCATTTGGGGTTCTTCTTTTATTTTGGTTCCGTAGTCGGACCTTGATTGTATTTGGATGTTGTAATGCTTTATTCATGTAATTGTGTGAAGTGGCGATTGTAAGCCAACTACGTATCTTTTTCCCTTATGTATTACATGGGTTGTGTGAAGATTACCTCACTTGCGACATTGCTTTCAATGCAGTTATGCCTCTAAGTCGTGCTTCGACACGTGGGAGATATAGCCGCATCGAGGGCGTTACATGTTGGTAATCAGAGCCTTCCCCGACCTTAGGAGCCCCATTGCTTGATCGTTATTAGCGGCCGAGTTGAGTCTAGAAAAATGTTTTGAGTCATTTAGGATTTATATATCAGAGAGTTTAGGAATTATTTTTACTCCCCAGTCCCTTGATCGCTCTGGTAAGGCATCCTAACGTAGAGTTTTGACTCTTCTCTTCTCAAATTTCACTAAAAAAAATTTTAGGATCACACGGGTATCTAGGAATCGTTCCGATGGTTTTATAACGAGAATATTGTTCTTGGTGCCTCCTGTTCCCGGGAGTTGAGCTCCAAGGTGTTGTTGTCACAATTTTATCATTGCAGTTCTGGAATACCTGAGTTTAGTATGCCGACATCAAAAATCTCTTTTATGCAGTTCGTTGGTGAGATAACCTCGACGCCACCCAGTACTGGGGCGGGAGTTCGGGAGTATTGCCATAACTCCTATAACGGATGCTTTTCAAAGGTTGAGGTAGATGATTTCCGAAGGTTTCTTGGTTATGTGTTGAAGGATGGATACAGCTGGATGTAGGATTTGTTAGTTTGGGTGAGATATTATGCTTCCCCTGTATCCCCAACACCTGATTGCATAACCAGAAAATTTTGGGAGTTTATAAGTGGGAAATCAAGTAGCTCTTAGGATATCTTTCCGACAGATGTATGATATGAAATTGGGGTTCGACGTCTAGTGGTCCGCCTATTCACTGTTGGTTTTACAGTGGTCTCGTTGTGTCTTAAAGAGTCCTTGGCTATGCCGACTCAGGGACGCTTCGTATGTCATGTGCACTGCCTTGTACATGATGGTGATGTACGATCGAGCCCGTGTAGGCCCCACCACGAAAACTTTGGACGAAATCTCTATCATATGTTTGTTCCGGCTTATTCTGCAAGCCAATCCTTTGTTTTGTTTTTTGAGTTGTGGTATTCGAGTTGCTTCAAAGTCAAGTGTTGATTCCATACCTTTCCTAAACGGTGTTCTCATACTCCGATGTGAATACTAATCCTTCTCGATAATCGAGATTGTTTTTGTCAATCCCTTTTAACCGGCAAGCTTCTCTTCAAGTGGGTCTGATCATTTCAACATCCGCAAGATCAAGTATCAGTTTCTTCTGAATGGTGTTTGTTTCATCCGTCTCCAAGTTGCCTTTGTTTTCCCTCCCTCCCTCCCTTGTTTTCTTCGAGGACTCAGAATTCTTAATCAAATATCCATTTTATTCATGTGAAGTCTCTTCGTTCTTTTCAGTCAATGTTCGTATCCGGTGATGCTCATGAAGATTCTAACAGAGCTTCTAGTTCATCATTCTTCGTTCTCTTTTATCCGATGAATTCAATTCAAGCTTTTGGTGTTGATCATATCCTTTTTCCTTGTTTCAAATACCTTCTCATGCCGGTGCACCTTGTAATCACCCACTTCTCGCTATTCAATTGTTCTAGAGTGCTCAAGATATCTCGAAGATTCGTGTTTCCACTCTGCTTCCATTCAAGCTATTTCGAGGTCCTATCATATTCAAGCCTTCTAATTCAACCGGCGCATTCTCTCTTTTAAATCATTTCAACGGTGTTTCTTTTGAGTGGGCCCTAACCCACAGGTCTTCTCCCAGGATCTTACCTGACTCTTCTTATTTTCTCGGAGGTATTCTCAAATTCTTTTCGAAGTTTGACGTAAGAATGATTCATCATCAGTCATATGTATTTCTCCAAGATCTTTCAAATTATTTTCATTGTTGGCTAAACCTTTTCCATTCTTTATTCTAGAGTATCTCAACAATTCAGGGTGGTGTTTCTCGTCGTCATTCTCGGAATTTTGAAGACCGAAGAAGATTTTTCTCTCAATCTAGCTCCATTCTCTTCAAGATTCGTGATTCTAGCTTGTTGCCATCCTCTCATAATTATTTGCGATTGTGAGATATTCTTTTCACCCATCCGGAGTAATTCAGAGTATTTTCAGTTTGATTCTTCAGAGCCCATCATCTCATAATTATTCATTCCCAGCTTTCAGTTATCGTTCTCCTAATCTTACCGGTGCATCGATCAATTATCCCCTAATCAGTTCTTGATCTCTTCATTCTCATGTAACTAAATCCCCTCAAGCTTCTTCGTTCATTTGCTAATTCTTCCCGGTGTTGCTTTATCTTTTCTCCGCTCATTTTCATTTCTTACGGTGGTTCTTCCAGATTTCTCTTCCTTATCAATTTATTCGTTGTCAATCCTACCGGTGGTTCATAGAAGACCTTCCCAAGTTTGCTCCATATCTATCTTAATCCTTTCTACGAGAATAAGTAGTATGTCAAATCCACTATTTGTCATCAATTTAATTGGTGAAGGATAAGCATAATGTAATTCTTATTCTTGATTCACCTATATGGTTAATTCCTTATTCCGGAGATTCATCTAAATCATTACAAGAATTCACCTTGTGTTTTCAACTTCTTTTTCTTCTCGTTATCCTTTTGTTACCGGAGTTCTTCATGGAGGTTCTACATGATGGTTCATCTATGATTTAATTCATTCTCGAAGTGTTCATCGAGATTCTTTTCTAAGAAGCTCAAGTTTTCTTCTTCTTGCAATCCAGAGTGCAATTCTGTATTCCATAACATTGGAGGTGGTATTATGTCATTCTTGATCATTTGAGTTCATGTTTCATGATTCACAGATTGTTAAGAATGGGGTATTTTAAATCCATCAACCTCTTTGTTGGAGTTATCTTGGGTTATTTCACCTAAAGTTTTCCCTAAGGATTGTTGCTATTTATGGTGCTTATAAATGACCCAAGTTCTTCTTTTATTCTTCCGGTGAATAAGCTTTCTTGTCTCCTTGTTCATATCAATCCAAATCTTTTCCGTGTGTGGCAGGCTGTCACCTCATAATTTGAGATGTATTCCATAAGACCATATCAAGCTTATCCTTTCGTTGTTGGTTTCCCAACAACTCCGTTCGACCCTTCTCCTAAAGATGCCTCTTCAAGCTCTTTTGTGGCATAAGATGGCATTTTCTTCTCCATTCTTTTATTTCTATTTGTTGGGGAACGTTGCAGAAAACAAAAATTTTCCTACTCGTTTCACCAAAATCATCTAGGAGTTCATCTAGCAACGAGTGATTAGATGCATCTACATACCTTTGTAGATCGCGCACGGAAGCGTTCAAAAGAACGGTGATGATGTAGTCGTACTCGACGTGATCCAAATCACCGATGACCAGCGCCGAACGGACGGCACCTCCGCGTTCAACACACGTACGGGACGGGAGACGTCTCCTCCTTCTTGATCTAGCAAGGGGGAAGGAGAGGTTGATGAAGATCCAGCAGCACGACGGCGTGGTGGTGGATGCAGGGCGTCACAGCAGCAGGGCTTCACCGAGACTACGAGGGAGAGACGTAACGGGGGGAGGTGGAGGCGCCAGGGGCTGGTGTAAAATCCCTCCTCTCCCCCCCACTATATATAGGGTGCCAGGGGGGCGCCGGCCCTAGTAGATGGCATCTACTAGGGGGGGCGGCGGCCAAGGGGAGGTTTCCCTCCCCCCCAAGGCACCTAGGGGTGCCTTCCACCACATGGACTCTTCCATGGTGGAAACCCTAGGCGCATGGGCCTATAGGCGCTGGTGCCCTTGGCCCATCTAGGCCAAGGCGCACCCCCTACAGCCCATGTGGCCCCCCGGGACAGGTGGCCCCACCCGGTGGACCCCCGGGACCCTTTCGGTGGTCCTGGTACAATACCGATAACCCCGAAACTTGTCCCGATGCCTGAAATAGCACTTCCTATATATAATTCTTTACCTCCGGACTATTCCGGAACTCCTCGTGATGTCCGGGATCTCATCCGGGACTCCGAACAACATTCGGATTTCTGCATATACATATCTTCATAACCCTAGCGTCACCGAACCTTAAGTGTGTAGACCCTACGGGTTCGGGAGACAAGCAGACATGACTGAGACGACTCTCCGGTCAATAACCAACAGCGGGATCTGGATACCCATGTTGGCTCCCACATGCTCCACGATGATCTCATCGGATGAACCACGATGTCGAGGATTTAATCAATCCCGTACGCTATTCCCTTTGTCTATCGATATGTTACTTGCCCGAGATTCGATCGTCGGTATCCCAATACCTCGTTCAATCTCGTTACCGGCAAGTCACTCTACTCGTACCGTAATGCATGATCCCGTGACCAGACACTTGGTCACTCTGAGCTCATTATGATGATGCATTACCGAGTGGGCCCAGTGATACCTCTCCGTCATACGGAGTGACAAATCCCAGTCTTGATCCATGTCACCCAACAGACACTTTCGGAGATACCCGTAGTCTACCTTTATAGTCACCCAGTTACGTTGTGACGTTTGGCATACCCAAAGCACTCCTACGGTATCTGGGAGTTACACGATCTCATGGTCTAAGGAAAAGATACTTGACATTGGAAAACTCTAGCAAACGAACTATACGATCTTGTGCTATGTTTAGGATTGGGTCTTGTCCATCACATCATTCTCCCAATGATGTGATCTCGTTATCAATGACATCCAGTGTCCATAGTCAGGAAACCATGACTATCTGTTGATCAACGAGCTAGTCAACTAGAGGCTCACTAGGGACATGTCGGTGTCTGTTATTCACACATGTATTACGATTTCCGGATAACACAATTATAGCATGAATAAAGACAATTATCATGAACAAGGAAATATAATAATAATGCTTTTATTATTGCCTCTAGGGCATATTTCCAACAGTCTCCCACTTGCACTAGAGTCAATAATCTAGTTACATTGTGATGAATCGAACACCCATAGAATTCTGGTGTTGATCATGTTTTGCTCTAGGGAGAGGTTTAGTCAACGGATCTGCTATATTCAGGTCCGCATGTACTTTACAAATCTCTATGTCTCCATCTTGAACATTTTCACGAATGGAGTTGAAGCGACGCTTGATGTGCCTTGTCTTCTTGTTAAACCTGGGCTCCTTGGCAAGTGCAATAGCTCCAGTGTTGTCACAGAAGAGCTTGATCGGCCCCGACGCATTGGGTATGACTCCTAGGTCGGTGATGAACTCCTTCACCCATATTGCTTCATGTGCTGCCTCCGAGGCTGCCATGTACTCCGCTTCACATGTAGATCCTGCCACGACGCTTTGCTTGCAACTGCACCAGCTTACTGCCCCACCATTCAAAATATACACGTATCCGGTTTGTGACTTAGAGTCATCCAGATCTGTGTCGAAGCTAGCGTCGACGTAACCCTTTACGACGAGCTCTTCGTCACCTCCATAAACGAGAAACATTTCCTTAGTCCTTTTCAGGTACTTCAGGATATTCTTGACCGCTGTCCAGTGTTCCTTGCCGGGATTACTTTGGTACCTTCCTACCAAACTGACGGCAAGGTTAACATCACGTCTGGTACACAGCATGGCATACATAATAGAACATATGGCTGAGGCATAGGGGATGACGCTCATCTCTTCTATGTCTTCTGCCGTGGTCGGACATTGAGCTGAGCTCAATTTCACACCTTGTAACACAGGCAAGAACCCCTTCTTGGATTGATCCATATTGAACTTCTTCAATATCTTATCAAGGTATGTGCTTTGTGAAAGACCTATGAGGCGTCTTGATCTATCTCTATAGATTTTGATGCCTAATATATAAGTAGCTTCTCCAAGGTCCTTCATTGAAAAACTTTTATTCAAGTAGGCCTTGATGCTGTCCAAGAGTTCTATATCATTTCCCATCAAAAGTATGTCATCTACATATAATATGAGAAATGCTACAGAGCTCCCACTCACTTTCTTGTAAACGCAGGCTTCTCCATAAGTCTGTGTAAACCCAAACGCTTTGATCATCTCATCAAAGCGAATGTTCCAACTCCGAGATGCTTGCACCAGCCCATAAATCGAGCGTTGGAGCTTGCACACTTTGTCAGCATTCTTAGGATCGACAAAACCTTCCGGCTGTATCATATACAATTCTTCCTTAAGGAAACCATTAAGGAATGCCGTTTTGACGTCCATTTGCCATATTTCGTAATCATAGAATGCGGCAATTGCTAACATGATTCGGACGGACTTCAGCTTCGCTACCGGCGAGAAAGTCTCATCGTAGTCAACCCCTTGAACTTGTCGATAACCCTTAGCGACAAGCCGAGCTTTATAGATGGTCACATTACCATCCGCGTCTGTCTTCTTCTTAAAGATCCATTTATTTTCTATGGCTCGCCGCTCAACGGGCAAGTCAGTCAAAGTACATACTTTGTTTTCATACATGGATCCTATCTCGGATTTCATGGCTTCCAGCCATTTGTCGGAATCCGGGCCCGCCATCGCTTCTTCATAGTTCGAAGGTTCACCGTTGTCTAACAGCATGATTTCCAAGACAGGGTTGCCGTACCACTCTGGTGCGGAACGTGTCCTTGTGGACCTTCGAATTTCAGTAGGGGCTTGATCAGAAGTATCTTGATCATTGTCATTAACTTCCTCTCTAGTCGGTGCAGGCACCTCAGGAACATTTTCTTGAGTTGCGCCATTTTCTGGTTCAAGAGGTAATACTTCATCAAGCTCTACTTTCCTCCCACTTACTTCTTTCGAGAGAAACTCTTTCTCCAGAAAGGACCCATTCTTGGCAACAAAGATCTTGCCTTCGGATCTAAGGTAGAAGGTGTACCCAATAGTTTCTTTTGGGTATCCTATGAAGACACATTTTTCCGACTTGGGTTCGAGCTTTTCAGGTTGAAGTTTCTTGACATAAGCATCGCATCCCCAAACTTTTAGAAACGACAGCTTAGGTTTCTTCCCAAACCACAATTCATACGGTGTCGTCTCAACGGATTTCGACGGAGCCCTATTTAAAGTGAATGCGGCAGTCTCTAAAGCATAGCCCCAAAAAGAAAGCGGTAAATCGGTAAGAGACATCATAGATCGCACCATATCTAACAGAGTGCGATTACGACGTTCGGACACACCATTACGCTGAGGTGTTCCAGGCGCCGTGAGTTGTGAAACTATTCCATATTTTCTTAAGTGTGCCCCAAACTCATGACTCAAGTATTCTCCTCCACGATCTGATCGTAGAAACTTGATTTTCCTGTCACGTTGATTTTCAACCTCACTCTGAAATTCCTTGAACTTTTCAAAGGTTTCAGACTTGTGTTTCATTAAGTAGATATACCCATACCTACTTAAATCATCAGTGAGGGTGAGAACATAACGATAGCCACCGCGAGCCTCAACACTCATTGGACCGCACACATCAGTATGTATGATTTCCAATAAGTCGGTTGCTCGCTCCATTGTTCCTGAGAATGGAGTCTTGGTCATTTTACCCATAAGGCATGGTTCGCATGTGTCAAATGATTCATAATCAAGAGACTCTAAAAGTCCATCAGCATGGAGCTTCTTCATGCGTTTGACACCTATGTGACCAAGGCGGCAGTGCCACAGGTATGTGGGACTATCATTATCAACCTTACTTCTTTTGGTACTCACATTATGAACATGTGTAGCATCACGTTCGAGATTCATAAAGAATAAACCATTCACCATAGGAGCATGACCATAAAACATATCTCTCATAAAAATGGAACAACCATTATTCTCAGATCTAAAAGAGTAGCCATCTCGAATTAAACGAGATCCTGATACAATGTTCATGCTCAAAGCTGGCACTAAATAACAATTATTAAGGTTTAAAACTAATCCCGTAGGGAGATGCAGAGGTAGCGTGCCGACGGCGATCACATTGACCTTTGAACCATTCCCGACGCGCATCGTCACCTCGTCCTTTGCCAGTTTCCGCTTATTCCGCAGCCCCTGCTTTGAGTTACAAATGTGAGCAACTGCACCGTTATCAAATACCCAGGAGCTACTACGGGCACTAGTAAGGTACACATCAATTACATGTATATCACATATACCTTTTGTTTTGCCGGCCTTCTTATCCGCTAAGTACTTAGGGCAGTTCCGCTTCCAGTGACCGCTACCCTTGCAATAAAAGCACTCAGTCTCGGGCTTGGGTCCATTCTTTGGCTTCTTCCCGGCAGCTTGCTTGCCGGGCGCGGCAACCTCCTTGCCGTCCTTCTTGAAGTTCTTTTTACCCTTGCCTTTCTTGAACTTAGTGGTTTTATTGACCATCAACACTTGATGTTCCTTCCTGACTTCTACCTCTGCTAATTTCAGCATAGCAAATACTTCAGGAATGGTCTTTTCCATCCCCTGCATATTGAAGTTCATCACAAAGGTCTTGTAGCTTGGTGGAAGCGACTGGAGGATTCTGTCAATGACCGCATCATCCGGGAGATTAACTCCCAGCTGAGTCAAGCGGTTATGCAACCCAGACATAGTGAGTATGTGCTCACTGACAGAACTGTTTTCCTCCATCTTACAGCTGAAGAATTTGTCGGAGACTTCATATCTCTCGACCCGGGCATGAGCTTGGAAAACCATTTTCAGCTCTTCGAACATCTCATATGCTCCATGTCTCTCAAAACGCTTTTGGAGCCCCGGCTCTAGGCTGTAAAGCATGCCGCACTGAACGAGGGAGTAGTCATCGAAACGTGCCTGCCAAGCGTTCATAACATCTTGTTCTGCAGGGAGAACTGGTGCGTCACCAAGCGGTGCTTGTAGGACATAATCTTTCTTGGAAGCTATGAGGATGATCCTCAGGTTCCGGACCCAGTCCGTATAGTTGCTGCCATCGTCTTTCAGCTTGGTTTTCTCTAGGAACGCATTGAAGTTGAGGACTACGTTGGCCATTTAATCTACAAGACATATTGTAAAATATTTAGACTAAGTTCATGATAATTAAGTTCAAATAATCAAATTATTAATGAACTCCCACTTAGATTAGACATCCCTCTAGTCATCTAAGTATTACATGATCCGAGTTAAACTAGACCGTGTCCGATCATCACGTGAGACGGACTAGTCAACATCGGTGAACATCTTCATGTTGATCATATCTTCTATACGACTCATGCTCGACCTTTCGGTCTTCCGTGTTCCGAGGCCATGTCTGTACATGCTAGGCTCGTCAAGTCAACCTAAGTGTTTGCATGTGTAAATCTGTCTTACACCCGTTGTATGTGAACGTCTGAATAAAACACCCGATCATCACGTGGTGTTTTGAAACAGCGAACTGTCGCAACGGTGCACAGTTAGGGGGAACACTTCTTGAAATTAGTATGAGGGATCACCTTATTTACTACCGTCGTTCTAAGTAAACAAGATGCAAAACATGATAAACATCACATGCAATCAAATAATAAACGTGACATGATATGGCCAATATCACATAGCTCCTTTGATCTCCATCTTGGGGCTCCATGATCATCTTGTCACCAGCTTGACACCATGATCTCCATCATCATGATCTCCATCATCGTGTCTCCATGAAGTTGCTCGCCAACTATTACTTCTACTACTATGGCTAACGCGTTTAGCAATAAAGTAAAGTAATTTACATGGCGTTTCTCGATGACACGCAGGTCATTAAAAGAATAAAGACAACTCCTATGGCTCCTGCCGGTTGTCATACTCATCGACATGCAAGTCGTGAATCCTATTACAATAGCATGAACATCTCATACATCACATATAGATCATTCATCATTCATCACAACTTTGGCCATATCATATCACAAACCACTTGCTGCAAAAACAAGTTAGACGTCCTCTAATTGTTGTTGCAAGTTTTACGTGGCTGAATTAGGGTTCTAGCAAGAATGTCTTCTTACCTACGTTAAAGCCACAACGTGATTTGTCAACTTCTATTTACCCTTCATAAGGACCCTGTTCATCGATTTCGCTCCAACTAAAGTGGGAGAGACAGACACCCGCCAGCCACCTTATGCAACTAGTGCATGTTAGTCGGTGGAACCGGTCTCACGTAAGCGTACGTGTAAGGTTGGTCCGGGCCGCTTCATCCCACAATACCGCTGAAGCAAGAAAGGACTAGTAACGGCAAGAAAGTTGACAAATCTACGCCCACAACAAATTGTGTTCTACTCGCGCAAGAAGAACTACGCATAGACCTAGCTCATGATGCCACTGTTGGGTAACGTTGCAGAAAACAAAAATTTTCCTACTCGTTTCACCAAGATCATCTAGGAGTTCATCTAGCAACGAGTGATTAGATGCATCTACATACCTTTGTAGATCGCGCACGGAAGCGTTCAAAAGAACGGTGATGATGTAGTCGTACTCGACGTGATCCAAATCACCGATGACCAGCGCCGAACGGACGGCACCTCCGCGTTCAACACACGTACGGGATGGGAGACGTCTCCTCCTTCTTGATCCAGCAAGGGGGAAGGAGAGGTTGATGAAGATCCAGCAGCACGACGGCGTGGTGGTGGATGCAGGGCGTCACAGCAGCAGGGCTTCGCCGAGACTACGAGGGAGAGACGTAACGGGGGGAGGTGGAGGCGCCAGGGGCTGGTGTAAAATCCCTCCTCTCCCCCCCACTATATATAGGGGTGCCAGGGGGGGCGCCGGCCCTAGTAGATGGCATCTACTAGGGGGGCGGCGGCCAAGGGGAGGTTTCCCTCCCCCCCAAGGCACCTAGGGGTGCCTTCCACCACATGGACTCTTCCATGGTGGAAACCCTAGGCGCATGGGCCTATAGGGGCTGGTGCCCTTGGCCCATCTAGGCCAAGGCGCACCCCCTACAGCCCATGTGGCCCCCCGGGACAGGTGGCCCCACCCGGTGGACCCCCGGGACCCTTCCGGTGGTCCCGGTACAATATCGATAACCCCGAAACTTGTCCCGATGCCCGAAATAGCACTTCCTATATATAATTCTTTACCTCCGGACCATTCCGGAACTCCTCGTGACGTCCGGGATCTCATCCAGGACTCCGAACAACATTCGGGTTTCTGCATATACATATCTTCATAACCCTAGCGTCACTGAACCTTAAGTGTGTAGACCCTACGGGTTCGGGAGACAAGCAGACATGACCGAGACGACTCTCCGGTCAATAACCAACAGCGGGATCTGGATACCCATGTTGGCTCCCACATGCTCCACGATGATCTCATCGGATGAACCACGATGTCGAGGATTTAATCAATCACGTACGCTATTCCCTTTGTCTATCGATATGTTACTTGCCCGAGATTCGATCGTCGGTATCCCAATACCTCGTTCAATCTCGTTACCGGCAAGTCACTTTACTCGTACCGTAATGCATGATCCCGTGACCAGACACTTGGTCACTCTGAGCTCATTATGATGATGCATTAGCGAGTGGGCCCAGTGATACCTCTCTGTCATACGGAGTGACAAATCCCAGTCTTGATCCATGTCACCCAACAGACACTTTCGGAGATACCCGTAGTCTACCTTTATAGTCACCCAGTTACGTTGTGACGTTTGGCATACCCAAAGCACTCCTACGGTATCCGGGAGTTACACGATCTCATGGTCTAAGGAAAAGATACTTGACATTGGAAAACTCTAGCAAACGAACTATACGATCTTGTGCTATGTTTAGGATTGGGTCTTGTCCATCACATCATTCTCCCAATGATGTGATCTCGTTATCAATGACATCCAGTGTCCATAGTCAGGAAACCATGACTATCTGTTGATCAACGAGCTAGTTAACTAGAGGCTCACTAGGGACATGTCGGTGTCTGTTATTCACACATGTATTACGATTTCCGGATAACACAATTATAGCATGAATAAAGACAATTATCATGAACAAGGAAATATAATAATAATGCTTTTATTATTGCCTCTAGGGCATATTTCCAACACTATTATCTATCTTCTATTCTTTCATTCCGGAGGCATTGTGATGTTGCTCTTTTCAACCTTTCTTCTTATTTTTGTCAGGACCTTATTATTTTCATGTCTATCCACTTAACCGGAGTGTTGTGTCACTTTTGCTCAAGCTCTTTCATTTTATCAAGTCTTCATCTCTTTTCAACCGAAGTGCTATCCGAATCGGTTCTTTCTTATTCCTCTTTCTTAATGGAGTGCTTTCTATTTTGTCCTTCTCCGTTGCTTTCTTTCTTTCATTTTGCGCAACCTTTTCAAGGTTCTTTGGTATCACTCATTTGTCAAAGAAGCAACGTAGCTTTACCTCTCCTCTTTCTCTTCCGTTTTTCCTCCGGTGCCATTCTAGATCTCGGGACGAGATCCTCTCGTAGTGGTGGAGTGTTGTAACGCCCCGAGACCGATGTGCCAGGTGTCCTCCAGTTATTCGTTGTTGTTGCCTTGTCATTGCTTGCGTGTCATGCATTGCATATCATGTCATCATGTGCATTTCATTTGCATACGTGTTCGTTTCATGCATCCGAGCATTTTCCCCGTTGTCTGTTTTGCATTCCGGCGCTCCGTTCTTCTCCGGTGGTCATTTCTACCTTTCTTTCATGTGTGGGGGTTAAACATTTCCAGATTGGACCGAGACTTGCCAAGCGACCTTGGTTTACTACCGGTAGACCGCCTGTCAAGTTTCGTACCATTTGGACTTTGTTTGATGCTCCAACGGTCAATCGAGGGACCGAAAAGGCCTCGTGTGTGTTGAAGCCCAACACCCTTCCAATTTGGCCCAAAACCCACCAAAACCCTTTCCATCCTCTCGATTGTTCGATCACGATCGCGTGGCCGAAAACCGCACCTCATTTGGACTCTCCTAGCTCCCTCTACCTATAAATATGTCCTCCCCGTCCATTTTCGCGGACGTAACCCTAGTCTTCCTCTACCCCGCGCCACCAGACACATCTCCGCCACCGGCCGGACAAGTCCGCCGCCCTCAGCCACCTCACTTCAACCAATGGCGTTGCGCCACGTCGCCTTCCCCGCCGCCACAGCCAACCGGCGTCTGCCACCTCACCCCGTGCCGCGCCCTCTCTCTCCTCCCCCGCCGCCAGGCCCGGCGTGGCTCGGATCTGGCCCTCCAGGCCCGCTCCGCTAAGGCGCCGCGCCCCGCCGGTCTCCCCGTCGCCTGCGACGTCAGCCGCGCCGTCGTCCTGTTCCTCGACGGCCCCGCCGCCTCGCTGACTCCGTCGGCCGCCGCCTCCGTCCGACTGCTCCGCCGGCGCCGGCCCACCTCCTCCCGCCGGCGAGCTCGCCCCGCTTGCCTCGCCCTCGGCCGCCGCGCCTCCCCGCCGTCTCGCTGCTGCACTCACCGCCGGCCACGCCCCGCCAGCGCTGCGCCGGCCACCGCATTCATCTTCTCCGGCGAGGATCTCCGACGAGCCTCGGTTCACGCGCCGCCCCGATCCGAATCTGAGAGGTTGACTTTTTCCCCTCGAAATTCCACTAAGTCCCCAAAATTCCCAGATTCATATGCCCATGTTTATCATGCCGTAACTTTGCATCCATAGCTCCGATTCATGCGTGTAGCATATCAAAATGTTTGTCTCAGAGAGCACATCATTTCATCTCATTGCATCATTTTCATTAGAGTTCATCTTGATGCCCTAAATGCTATTGGAAGAGTGCTATTTGAGTTTATTGTTAGATCTACTGCTCCATTTAGATATTTGTCATTTTTGCCATGATTATTGTGTGCATGATATGCCCATGAGCTCTACATATGTTTTGTTATAGGTTTTGCCATCTTTCCAGTGGTGCCATCCATGTATTTTTGTGATGTGTGTGGTGACTAGCATAAGCTTGCAAAGTGGTGCACTTGTTAATGCTGATTTCAGGGACTTAGCATTTCCACTAAGTCCTTGATCTGTTTATTTCAATATGCCATATGTTCATGTTGTTTCCTACTGATCCGTGCCTCTTTTGAGCATGATCAGTAAGGACGATTTATTAATCTTGTAGTGCTCTATCCATCCATGTCTTTGTTTGCAATTATGGAGCACTCTAGCTTGAGTCAATCGAGCTCTACTTTTGTCATTTCGTGAATCTGGGCAGATTGTCTACTTGTTAGCGATTTTGCCGATGATGTTGTAGTTGATCCGTGCATGCTATGTTATTGTTCTTGCCATGTCTAGCTTGTACAATGTGTATTCTTGATGGGTGTATGCTTAAATTGTCATGACTTGCTCTGTAGTGAGTGCATCGAGCTCGTAACATGCCTACTTGATACCTGATTTTGCGTGTCTCAGTGTTCACTAAGTCTAAGAACTGATTATGCTTTTGCCATGTTCACATGCTTGCAATTGTATTTTCTAATCCCTTTTGGCTCAAGGTCACTAAGGGACTTTTGTTAAGCTCTTTGAGTAGCTCCATGCCATGCTTTACTTAGCCATGTTCAGGTCCTGTATCATATAGTTTTCATGCTCCGAAGTGTGCTACCTGATCTGAAATTCCAGGCTTGTGTTAATTTCACTAAGTCTGAAATCTGTTTACCGTTTGCTCTTTTGCCATGCTTGTTTGAACCTGTTAATGGATGAATTGGCCGTAGCTCAGTGTTCATCTTTTGTGAAGCATCATGAATGGATCCCTGCCATGTATTTTGTTGCCATGTTTGAGTGCTGTAGCATGTTTGTCTTGTTGCATTTAGATGGTCACTTGCTATAAATCGCAGACCATTGCCATATTTGTTTTGCTTGCCATTTCCAAACCGTGCCTCCGATTCCGGCGTTCTTTATATCGTTTTCAAGCAAAATCATCTCACCTTTCCAGTGGCACACTTGGATTTCCAAGTTGAGGCCAGGTTCATTCATTCCCTTGCAAATCATGCATATGCATCGCATACCGCATCCCGCATATCATATCATGTTCATGTGTTGGTTGTTTACTATGTTGTGTGCTTCTTTCCGGTGTTTGCTTCTTCGGGTTGGTTCCGGTAATGTCGCGTTTGTGAGGACCCATTCGTCTACGTCCGTTTGTCTTCTTCATGGACTCGTTCTTCCTCCTTGTGGGATTTCAGGCAAGATGACCATACCCTCGAAATCACTTCTATCTTTGCTTGCTAGTTGCTCGCTCTTTTCCTATGCCTATGCTGCGATACCAACCACTTGCTTATCATGCCTCCCATATTGTTGAACCAAGCCTCTAACCCACCTTGTCCTAGCAAACTGTTGTTTGGCTATGTTACCGCTTTGCTCATCCCCTCTTATAGCGTTGTTAGTTGCAGATGAAGATTGAAGTTTGTTCCTTGTTGGAACATGGAGATATTGTTCCTTGTTGGAACATGTTTACTTGTTGGGATATCACAATATATATTATTTAATTAATGCATCTATATACTTGGTAAAGGGTGGAAGGCTCGGCCTTATGCCTGGTGTTTTGTTCCACTCTTGCCGCCCTAGTTTCCATCATATCGGTGTTATGTTCCCGGATTTTGCGTTCCTTACGCGGTTGGGTTATAATGGGAACCCCTTGACAGTTCGCTTTGAATAAACCTCCTCCAGCAAGGCCCAACCTTGGTTTTACCATTCGCCGCCTAGCCTATTTTTCCCTTGGGTTAGGCCAGCCCAAGGGTCATCTTTATTTTAACCCCCCCCCCCGGGCCAGTGCTTGTCTAAGTGTTGGTCCGAAATGGGCAGCCTGCGGGGCTACCTCGGGGAAACTTGAGGGCTGGTTTTACTCGTAGCTTGACCTATCCGGTGTTGCCCTGAGAACGAGATATGTGCAGCTCCCATCAGGATGTCAGCACATCAGGCGGCTTTGCTGGACTTGTTTTACCATTGTCGAGGATGTCTTGTAGAACCGGGATACCAAGTCTGATCAGAATGTCTCGGGAGAAGGTCTATTCCTTCATTGACCGTGAGAGCTTGTCATGGGCTAAGTTGGGACCCCCTGCAGGGATTTGAACTTTCGAAAGCCGTGCCCACGGTTATGGGCAGATGGGAATTTTTTAATGTCTGGTTGTAGAAAACCTAAAGTTGACCTTAATTAAAATACATCAACCGCGTGTGTAACTATGATGGTCTCTTCTCGGCGGAGTCCGGGAGGTGAACACGGTGTTGGAGTTATGCTTGACGTAGGTTGTTTAGGATCACTTCTTGATCATAGTTTCTCGATCGTGCCTTGCCTTCTCTTCTCGCTCTCATTTGCGTATGTTAGCCACCATATATGCTAGTCGCTTGCTGCAGCTCCACCTCATACCTTTACCTTACCCATAAGCTTAAATAGTCTTGATCGCGAGGGTGCGAGATTGCTGAGTCCCCGTGACTCACAAATACTTTCAAAACCAGCTTGCAGGTGCCGATGATTCTATGCAGATGACGCAACCAAGCTCAAGGAGGAGCTCGATGAAGATCTTGTCCTTTGTGTTGTTTCGTTCTAGTGATCAGTAGTGGAGCCCAGTTGGGGTCGATCGGGGACCTTGTCGCATTTGGGGTTCTTCTTTTATTTTGGTTCCGTAGTCGGACCTTGATTGTATTTGGATGTTGTAATACTTTATTCATGTAATTGTGTGAAGTGGCGATTGTAAGCCAACTACGTATCTTTTTCCCTTATGTATTACATGGGTTGTGTGAAGATTACCTCACTTGCGACATTGCTTTCAATGCGGTTATGCCTCTAAGTCGTGCTTCGACACGTGGGAGATATAGCCGCATCGAGGGTGTTACAAAATTACACCGCTGATTTGCAGCCAGAGGCGTGGGTGGAGAGCTATGAGATGGAAATGGAGATGTTAGATGTGGATGAGGCGGTGTGTGCTAAATATTTCACCATGATGTTGGAAGGAACATCTCGCACTTGGTTGAAGAGCTTGCCGACCAACTCTGTTGGATCATGGACCGAACTGAAGCACCGGTTTATCCAGAACTTCAAGGATACGTGTAAGCAGCCAATGTCAATTGTAGATCTGTCCGCTTGTGTCCAAGAGGAAGGGGAGTCCACGACCCATTGGGTCAAAGGGGTCTCGGCAATTTTGCATTCATCAGGCCGTATCAATGCAGACACCGCAGTGTTAACGTTAGAGGGCAATTGCCGTTTCAAACCGTTAAAACAGAAGTTGGGAAGGCTCAAACGTCACTGCAAAGACATGTCAACACTCATGGCCGCTTTGGTTAAATATGACGATTCAGATAATACCAAGGATCCGGATTCAGAGGAGGACAAACCGGAGAAAGGTAAGAAGAACGACAATGCCAAAGGCCAACAGCATAATCCGACAGGCCATGGAAACACTGGTAAGCGCAAGGCCGACAGTAGCTTGGACTTTGTCGCAAATACCAACGCACAGGAGAATGGCCAGCGCCGTAAAGGCAAGCAGCCCCAGAGGGTGGAGGTCCAGGCAACAATTTGGAGTGTTTGTTAAATCAGCCCTGTCCAAAGCATGGATCGAAGGAGAAACCGGCATCACATCTCTACTCCACAAAATAGGTATTGATAATCCAGGTCAATTATTGATAATCCACTAAAGTGCTCATGGATGGGGGAAGTAGTATCAATATTTTGTACTATGATACATTCCGCCGTATGGGATTGACAGATAAGGATCTTAAACCGTCAAATATGGTCTTTCATGGTGTGGTGCCTGGTAAGTCTGCATATCCTGTTGGTAAGATAGCTTTGGAGGTAGCTTTTGGAGATGACTATGATTCAAGGTCAGAAACTTTGACATTTGAGGTGGTAAAGATCAAAAGTCCGTACCACGCCTTGTTTGGGCGGCCGGTTTATGCTAAGTTTATGGCAAGGCCATGTTATGTTTATCTACAGCTTAAAATGCCAGGTCATAAAGGGACTATCACAGTATATGGAAGTAGAAAGATTGCTTTGGAGTGCGAAGAAGGCGATGCGGCTTATGCGGAGTCGGTTTGTGCCATGGAGGAGTTAAAGTTCTATAAGGAGCAAGTTGATCCGGCAGACATGACCTCTTTAAAAAAGCCAACTACAGAGCATGATCCAGCGTTGAAGTTCAAATCGGCTACAGACACTAAGATGGTTGATTTTGTTCCTGGCGATTCATCCAAATAGTTCAGCATCAGCGCTAACCTGGATCCCAAATAGGAAAGCGCGCTCATCGAGTTCATCCGTGAGAATCGGGACATCTTCGCATGGAAACCCTCTGACATGCTAGGTGTACCGAGGGAACTCGCTGAGCACACACTCAACATTGATCCTAAGTTCAAACCGGTCCGGTAGTTCCTCCGCCGTTTCAACGAAGAGAGACGCAAGGCTATAGGTGAAGAGGTAGCCCGTCTGTTGGCTGCTGGGTTTATTGTCGAAGTTTTTCATCCAGAGTGGTTAGCCAAACCGGTGCTGGTTCTTAAGAAAAACGGCACTTGGCGCATTGATTAGATAATTGATGTTACGGCGGGTTGTGACCGTTTGTGTTTTCTGGATGCTTACTCTGGTTATCATCAGATCAAAATGGCGGTTAAGGACCAGGAGAAGACAGCCTTCATAACTCCCTTTGGAGCCTTCTACTATGTTTCTATGCCCTTTGGACTCAAGAGTGCCTAGGCGACTTACCAGCGATGTGTTCAGAATTGCCTACATAAACAAATTGGGCACAATGTTCATGCGTATGTGGATGATATTATGGTCAAATCCAGAAAGGAGGAGACATTGATAGATGATCTACGGGAAACCTTTGACAATCTCCGGGTTTACAAGATGATGCTCAATCCGGAGAAGTGCATTTTTGGTGTCCCGGCAGGCAAGCTCTTAGGTTTTCTGGTTTCAAACAGAGGCATTGAGGCTAATTCGGAAAAGATTGCAGCAATTACATCCTTGGCTAAACCGGTGTGTATTAATGATGTTCAATGTCTGGCCGGACGGATTACAGCCTTGAGCCGGTTTATCAGCCGCCTTGGAGAAAAGGCCATCCCTTTATATCAGATGCTCAAGAAAACAGATGACTTTGTCTGGAGTGAGGCAGCAGATAAAGCGTTCGAGGATCTGAAGAGGCAGCTAGTTGAACCACCCGTGCTTGCAGCACCGATCGATAAAGAGCCATTATTGTTATATGTGGCTGCTAATGCCCGAGCTGTTAGCGTAGCCATTGTGGTAGAGCGCAAGGAGCCTGGCAAGGAGTATCCGGTTCAACGGTCGGTTTATTATATCAGTGAGGTGCTCATTGAGTCAAAACAGAGGTATCCACATTGGCAGAAACTGGTGTATGGGGTGTTTATGGCAAGCCGAAAGCTTAAACACTATTTTCAGGGCCATCCCGTCACAGTGGTCAGTTCAGCTCCTCTGGGCAACATCATTCAAAACAGAGAGGCAACTGACTGGGTTGCCAAGTGGGCTATTGAGCTCGGATCTCATGGGCTCAAATATATACCCCGCACGGCGATCAAGTCCCAGGCACTCGTGGATTTCATCAACGATTGGATGGAGTTACGGGCACCTGAAGAGAAACCGGATAATACATATTCGACTATTCATTTTGATGGGTCCAGACAGTTGGAGGGCTCGGGGGCTGGAGTCGTATTAACTTCCCCACGAGGTGACAAGTTTTGTTATGTCCTCCGTTTAATGTTCCCTTGTACTAACAATGCAACTGAATATGAGGCTTTACTCCACGGGCTTCGGATGGCTAAAGATATGAATTTGAGCCGGGTTAAGTGCTTCGGCGATTCAGACCTAGTGGCCCAGCAAGTGTCTGGCACTTGGGATTCTAAAGACCCACTCATGGATGCATATCGGCGAGAGGTAGACGCAGTGGCTGGTCACTTTAAAGGTTATCAGGTGGACCATATAGACCAGCGGAAGAATGAAGCGGCGGACGCTTTAAGTCGTCTTGGTTCCCAACGTAAACCGGTTCCGCCCAATGTCTTTCTTGATGTGTTGCACAATCCGTCAGTCAAAATACCAACTGAAGAAGATTTGGCTATTCCTGATCCGGAGGCTCAATTGGTGGCAGCTCTGCATGCCATACCGGATTGGACAATCCCATATCTGGATTACATGAACCGGGGCGAGTTACCAGATGAGGAAACGTTGGCTCGACAGATAATCCGGCGTTCCAAGTCCATGACCATACTCAACGGGGAGTTACATCGTTACAGTGTTTCAGGAGCAATTCAGCATTGTGTTTCTCCTCAAGAAGGTCATGAGATTTTGCGAGAAATCCATGAAGGGGATTGTGGTCACCATGCCAGTTCAAAGTCGTTGGTTGCCAAAGCTTTTCGCCGCGGTTTTTACTGGTTGACGGCGCATGCTGATGCGGAGGATTTAGTCAAGAGATGTGATGGATGTCAAAATTTTGCCCGCCGTGCGCACGTTCCGGCTCAAGAGTTGCGGATGATTCCAATTAGGTGGCCGTTTGCAACTTGGGGGCTTGATATGGTTGGACCCTTCAAGCGCTCTAAGGACAAGAAAACCCACCTGTTAGTAGCAGTTGATAAATTCACTAAATGGGTGGAGGCAGAGCCAGTCAGCAAGTGTGATGCAGCCACGGCGGTTCAATTCATCAAAAAGGTGATATTCCGGTTTGGTTTTCCACACAGTATTATAACATATAATGGCACTAATCTGTCAAAAGGGGAGATGGAAGAATTCTGTCAACGTGAGCACATCCGGCTTGATCTAGCATCAGTGGCTCACCCCCAATCTAATGGTCAAGCGGAAAGGGCAAGTCAAGAGATTCTAAGGGGTATCAAACCAAGGCTTATGGTTCCCTTAAAGCGGACGCCGGGTTGTTGGGTTGAGGAGTTACCTTCTGTGTTATGGAGCATCAACACCACACCCAATAGGTCTACAGTTTACACACCTTTCTTCATGGTGTATGGAGCGGAGGCAGTTCTTCCTAGTGACATCCGTCACGATTCGCCCCGTGTTGCAGCTTATGTTAAGGCTGATAATGAGAAGGCACATCAGGATTCTCTGGACCTGTTGGATGAAGAGCGTGATCTTGCAGCAGCACATTCGGCGATTTATCAACAAGATCTTCGACGTTATCACAGCCACCGGGTTAAAACTAGAACCTTTCAAGAAGGTGATTTGGTGCTCCGGCTCATCCAGGATCAGACTGATATGCACAAGTTATCCCCCCCTTGGGAAGGACCTTTTGTGGTCAGCAAAAACCTGCACAACGGATCTTATTACCTCATTGATGTTCAAGAGCCTGAAGACTCACGTCAATCGGAGGAGGAGACAAAGCGGCCATGGAACATAGCTCTCCTTCGGCCTTATTATACTTGAAGCCATAGGCTCTTCATCTGTACATATTTATGACAGTGTATATATCATATAATAAACCGGAGCCTCCATAAGCGGGGTATCTGTTCTTTGTTATATCATGTGTGTGCTTTTACACGATAACTAACAAAGCAGAGTCTTTGTTAAACCGGCTTTAGCAGCTGCATAGAGATAAAGAAAATCACTAGGGGGCTTGGTCATGTTTGAACCTCAGCTACACCTCTTGATAGGCATTTCAAGCCATACAAGGAAAATTTGTGGAGCCAAAGAGAGTGTTGTACATAGTACAGACTCAAACATAGGCACACATTGAGCATTGCTCACAAAGTTACTTGGGGACTCTTTTTTGCAAAGCAACAAAGAGTTTGAAAGGACCCTCGTAATTGGCTATCAAGCCACGGCTTGGAAGCCTGGTGTATTCACCTAAAACCCCGGGTTAGCCTGCCTTCATCAAGTAAGCCACTCCTATCCAGGTATTGGTACGACCCATCGAACGTTTGACAAGTCAATCTTTTACAAACCCTGAACTTGTCACAGTTAAAACGATGATTGGTTAATTGGAGGTCCATCTTAAAAGGCTTTGATAAATGGTTTAACTCAGAGGCCTGGCAGCCCATGAAAAGCCTCGATTTGGAGCCTGGCAGCTCGTAAAAAGCCTCGCATATTTTCCTATTTGAATTTTGTTTGTTGAAAATCATAAGTATTTTTTGTTAAACCGGCGTCCTTGACCCGGCTTGATTTCCAACTACCAGTTGTTAGCACATGATCAATTATAAACCGGTGGTCATTGACCCGGTCTGGTTTGACTAAATCACCAGTGTTATAAAGAAAATCCGGTAGTTATACCGGTCCGGTTTGATATATAGATCAGCATTATGAAGATAAAATTATCAAACGTATCGGGTTGGTGATAAACTCCTTTGCTGTATACACATTTGGTCAATCAATGAGGTATGTTATGTACATTATTTTTTGTACAAACACTTGATTATTCAGCTAAAGTACTATATACTTCTTGGATATTATGACATGTCTAGCGGTAAACCGCTAGACACTTTTAAGTTTTTCTTTGGACCCAGGGAGGCAAGTCATCATAGGCTATGCATAAAATATATCCTGAAGGGCGGCACAGATTGTCACAAAGCGTTATGAAACATGCTCGATGGCATGGCAGATAAACAAAGTTTCAGCTATCCTATTACATGAAGCTTCAAAGCGGCTCAAACAGTGCCATTGTTTTTCACAGTAGCCATATAAACCGGCGACCGGATCAGGATTCTTCATCACGACGGTTTGACGGTTGCGGATCAGTTGGTGTAGGCACTTCTTCATCCCTCCCCAGCCGCTGGAAATTAGTCGTTGACCAATCGATTCCGGTTAAAGCTTGGAACACTGCTTCCTCATGGATAAGATCAGAAGGGTTAATATCAGGGGCGTAAGTGTGCTTACGAATCGGAGGCACAAGTTCTTCGACTTCATGGATATCGGCCGGCTGTCTTTTCCCTTCTGCATCATAAAACGGTTGAAAATGGGACAAATCGGTGTCCTCAGCCAATTTGCTGGCCGCTGGCCGCATCTGTTTGGTCAGCCGCCGAAGATCATCATTGTCAAAGTTTGAACCGTCTTATTTAACACCCGGATATCCTTTTATTATATCCTCCGCTTCAAGGTCTGGAATCCAGGCCTTGGCTCAAATAAGGGCGGTCAATGCTCCTACTCTCGCAATGGCTCTCTTCAACTCGGCAATACGCGCTGGTAACATGCCCAGCTTCTCAAGGGTTTCCTTAATCAATGTTGGCGCCGGTTTGTTATAAGCCGTCGTACTAATGGCTCGCTGAGACCCAGAGTATAGCTGCTCAACCAATGTATATGCCGCTTTGAGCTTCATCCGCATATCTGCACCAAGATGAGTGATCCGAGTTCCTGCCAAAGATTTTATCAACATTTTGGTCAGTTTTAAGATTCATTGACTGGCGCAACATACATAAGCAGACACTTACCAAAGATAGCAGAGGTCATAGCATTGATTTGGCGCTTCAAACCAGCTAGTTCTTCAACCACTGGTTTCAAGGCTTCCTCGGCGTCTACAACTCTTTTGGTTAAACCGACTTTTTCGGTTTCCCATTCAGCACGATCTTGGTTGAAGGATTCTTTCAGCTTCTCCATTCCGGCCAGGGCCTGGGTCAGCTCCTCTTTGGCTTTTGCAGCTTCCGCTTGTTGAGACTTCACATTTTCTTGCAAGTCAGAGTTTTGAGTGTCTTTGCTTCTCAGCTCAGCCTGCAACATTGAAGGTATATTCAACAAAACAACATATTTATGCACTAAGTATAAAGCATATAACAAGTTATCCACTTCATACTTGGGGGCTAATGCCTATTTGCTCTCAAATACTATACTCTATACAAGTCTCCAGAACAATGCAAGCATTATCCTTGACACTTGGGGGCTAATGTATATTTGTTCTAAACCGGCGGTGTGGATTAAAAACCGGATTAACTTGCCAAGTTAAACCGGCCTTTGGGGGCTATGCTGCAGAAAGTTATCTATTTTTTTCAAACATGAGTCTTATCTATGATTGAGGACACGCCTTTGCAAGGATCAATGATGGGATGCTTGAAGTGTTACAAAGACCCGGTTTATGATTAACAATCATAAAACGGCTCTTGGGGGCTACTTGGAATAGTATTTCAGCTATAAATCAATGTACAAGGGGGAAGAATTTACCTCATATCGTTCTTTCATCAAATTTACCAAACCGGCTTCATAATCCCGGTTTGAGTGCAGACGGTTCAAGAAGCCGGAATGAAGCTCATCAGCGTTAAGATGAGCATAGTTTGATAAGTCGCTGCTCCATTTACCTTTATCCCTGGCAATTTGCTCTTCTTTGGCACTATGCTGAGCCAAAATGATGGGATGACCAGGAGAGCTGTGGCCTATTCCAGTAATAATAACGTCATCACCTTGGCCTTCAGGATTTTTGGTGGATGATGATGGAATTTCAGTGTCTTTCATTGGACTAGACCGGTTTGGTTCTGCCGGTTCAGTATCAGGGGTGGCAGGCTCAGCATCTGTTGGTTCGTCGTTATGTTGGCCGTCAAGAGGCGGATCATCAAAAGTTGTTTCAGGATGGAGGCCTTCTGGTTCACCAGTCTGCTCCCGTTAACCTCTTGGTTCTTCTTCTTCGCCAACAGGGTCTTCTGGCGGATTAGTGACCCGAGCTTTCTTGCTGGGTCTGGCTTTGGCCCTGCAAACAGAATAAAAAAGGGTTAACATCCTATTCAAAAGATGTAGGGCGCATTGAAAGGAAAGGTTTTTCATAACTCACCCGGCCATAGTTTTCAAAGGGGGGAGTTGAGTTGCTGTCGATTCACGACAAGAGGAAGGAGGTGTCACCTGATAATTTGAATCGGACGGATTAAGAGGTTGTCTGAAATAACCTGCCTTGGGGTAAGAATGGTCAGAAGTAGGAGAGACCTCAGACCGGCGCTTCCGAACCGGAGTATCAGGTAAACCGGCAGAGGTGACCTGTTGGCCACTGTGTCAGGTTGTCCGGTGAGCTTCATGCTGTTGAGTCTTCAAAATAAATGTTGGATCCAAGTGAGCAAGAGGATGAGAAAAGCTTACTTTCCGGATTGCTTGGCAAGTTTTTTGTGTTGGCATAGAGTCGGAACCGGAGGAAAGGGTAATTACCTCTACGTCATCAGCCTGACTAGCTTCTGCCTCCTCCTGGGGAAGATCATTGTTAACAAGATGCATAAAAGAGAGCCAAGTGAGTCAAATTCTAGCTCAACTTCTGGGTCATCAATATCATCATCAAGCTCCATATTAATCCGGTCAGCCGTTTTCCGCTTTGACGTCCGTTTTACGGCTTTGGTCTTCAGGCGTGTTGGCTTGACCACTTTGTCTCCAGATGGCTTTGCCGCTTTCTCTATGGATTTCCGTTTCCAGAAGGGGTCATCACCCTATATATATATATATATATATATATATATATATATATATATATATATATATATATATATAAAGAAGAAGGGTTACAGATTGTATAAGTTAAAGATGTTAGAGATGAAGAGGAAGTGTAATGCTTACAGCAGGCGGTTTGTTCTTGGTATAGAAGGGACTCAGACCGGTTTGACTACAGACCAGTTCCAATTCATTCAGAATCTTCTTTACACCTTCAGTAACTTCTTCCTTAGATAATTGGATGTTGAAGTGGCGTTGAGGATCGTCAACTTCACCGGTATATTCGCACATTAAACCGGGACGCCGGCTTAGCGGCAAGATACTCCAGGATATCCAACAGCACACAAAATCCACGCCTGTTAAACCGTTTGCCATGAAGGCCCGGAGCTTGGCGATTTGAGGAGCGTATTTTGCCCTTTCTAAAGAGCTCAGACATTGTGGCATTGGGTGAGTGTTGGATAATCTATGATCACGGAAGCCGGGGAGGGGATTTTCATCCTCAGGCGAAGTGTCTCTGCAATAAAACCATGTTTGGTTCCATTCCTTTGGGTGGCTATGATGTTTGGCATGAGGAAATTCCACTTCTTTCCGCTTTTGAATCGAGACACCACCAAGCTCTGTGTTCGGGCCATTCACAAACTCTGTGTGCCGGTTTAAGTGAAAGAAATCCCGGAACAGTTCTGCAGTTGGTTCTTCTTGTAAATAGACTTCACAGGAGACATCGAAATTGCATAAGTTGGAGACTGAGTTGGGACCAATATCTTGTGGATGCAGTTGGAAGCTGGCAAGCACATCTCGATAAAATTTTGACCCTGACGGTTTGAAACCATGGCCTATATGGTCAATAAAGACTACCACCTCGCCTTGTCTTGGGGTTGGAGGATTCTCTGTTCCTGGAACTCGCCATTTGATCTCAGTTTTCTTAGGCAGAGAGCCGATGCTAACCATCTCATTCAATTGAGCCTCAGTAACCCGGGAACGAGCCCAGTTGTAGGCAGTGAATTGTTTGGCTGCAAAGCGAACAAACTGAAAATGAAAGGCCGGTTTATAAATTACGCATGATTATACACAAGATACAAGGGAGTAAGAAACATACTGATATGATAAATGGTACAACCCAGAGACTAGTTTAATGAGAGAAAAAGGTAATGCTAGCACAGGATTGATCAGACACTGTTAAACCAGAGCATAATTATGAAGGTAACATGCTCTTCCGGTTTATCAGAGGGCTAATGGCATAGACTATTTATACAATGTTAAACCGCTTATATTGGTGCGAGTAGAAACGGATCTCACAGGAACATAGAAACAGATCTCACAGTGATGTATAAAACTTTTGGATCTAAAGATAAGACAGAAAAGCAAAAATAATTGGGTCTTGAAGGGGTGCAGAACTGAAGCAAATTTTGACAGACTAGATCAGTTCTTTGCGCATAAGGATTTGTGATGACCATGGTAGGTAAGCTACGGCAAGAGATGCGTCAAGCATGAAGTGTCCATCTATATATTAAAGGAAGAACAGGGAAGAATAGCACTGATGAACTTCGGAAGAACTGCGAAGAATGTCGAAACCCTAGAACAGATCTATAGTGAAAAAAGCAGAGAACTTACCGGAGCTGGTGAGGAAGCGGAAGGGCGCTGCAGTATTCTAGTGCGTTCAGGGTGATGCAGCGGCCAAGGTCGGAGCAGAGGCGACGGTCGATGGTGGCGGCGGAGCTCCAGAGGCTGAGCGGCGCGAGGAAGACGACGTGAAGAGGGACGGGGGGAAATGGTGAAAATGACCCCTCGGTCCTATTTATAAGGCGAAGTGATAAAATGGCAAGTACGGGAATCGAGGAGCCCAAAAAATGGATAAGTTAATAAAGGTGTCGCCTCGATGACTGGATATATATTAAATGAAGGAAATCTCTGATATCAATGGATGGATGACGTCAGGGCGGTTTATCGTAATTTTGAAGTATGACGTCACGGCGGTTTACAAGATCAAAAATGAAGATAAGAGAGAAGATTTTTTCTAAGTGTGGAAGATTGACATGAACAAGTTCAAACCAATCTGGGACCTAATGTTGGGGATATTACTACTGGGGGTAAACCGGCCTTATGTAGCCGGGTTGACTCTTTGAAGATTAGAAGCCCATGAAGATGTAAAGATGATGGCGCTTTACGGAGGGCCCAAAGGCGGGTTACGGCCTGTAGATGTAAACCGGCTTAGTCATGTAACTTGTATAGTAAGATAGAGAGAGAGAGAGGCCGAACCGGATACATTTATGATCCGGCTTCGGGACTCTGTAGCCCGGCGGGCGTCAACCTATGTATATAAAGGGACGACCCGACCACGGTTTAGAGACAGACAACAACAACTCGAGAGCCAGACAAAGCAGATTCGCTCCCTGGCCTTCGAAACCCTAGCAATACCAATCACAACTAGATGTAGGCTTTTACCTTCATCGAAGGGGCCGAACTAGTATAAACTCTCGTGTCCCCTTGTCCGGTTTAACCCCTTTAAGCTAACCCGTTGCGATGGCTCCATGCCTAAGTCCTTTCACGAGGACATCTGCCGTGACAAACCCATGACAGTATGCGTGGCACGAGTTTCGCCGTTTGGCTTGGGTCGGGGTGGGGGCCGTATTGCTATGCAAGCTCGGAACGTGCCAGGCGGTCCTGTTGCCGATTACTCCGGGCGCGCTTGAAGGTGTTCGGGTCCTTAAACGCCGAACTAGTGGATTGCCTTAAGAGGTTGCTTTGTGCTTCCGCTGCGAGGGCCGCAGTGTGCTCCTCCGTTCGGAGAGAGAGCTCTGTGTTTCCATTAACTGTAATGACCCCCTGAGGTCCTGGCATCTTGAGCTTGAGGTATGCATAATGCGGTACCGCATTGAATCTCGCAAATGCGGTTCGCCCGAGCAGTGCATGATAACCACTGCGGAATGGGACTATATCGAAGATTAACTCTTCGCTTCAGAAGTTATCCGGGGATTCGAAGACCACTTCCAGTGTGACTGAGCCTGTGCAATGGGCCTCTACACCTGGTATGACGCCTTTAAAGGTCATTTTTGTGGGTTTGATCCTTGAGGGGTCTATACCCATTTTGCGCACTCTTGTCCTGGTAAAGCAGGTTCAGGCTGCTGCCGCCATCCATAAGGACTCGAGTGAGGTGAAATCCGTTAATAATTGGGTCTAAGACCAGTGCGGCGAATCCGCCATGACGGATACTAGTGGGGTGGTCCCTGCAATCGAAGGTGATCGGACAGGAGGACCATGGGTTGAACTTTGGGGCGACTGGCTCCAATGCATATACGTCCCTGAGCGCACGCTTCCGCTCCCTCTTGGGGATGTGGGTTGCGTATATCATGTTCACCGTCCGCACTTGTGGGGGGAACCTCTTCTGTCCTCCGGTATTCGGCTGCCGGGGCTCCTCCTCGTCATTGCTATGTGGCCCCTTATCTTTGTTTTCGGCAATTAACTTGTCAGCCTGCTTGAACACCCAACAATCCCTATTGGTGTGGTTGGCTGGCTTGTCGGGGGTGTCGTGTATTTGACACGAGCGATCGAGTATACGGTCCAAACTGGATGGGCCCGGAGTGCTTCTTTTGAATGACTTTTTCCGCTGACCGGGTTTAGAGCCTTTGAATCCGGCATTGACTGTCGTATCCTCGGTATTGTCATTGTTAATGCGACGCTTATATTTGTTGCGACGTGACCTGCTACTACCGTCCTTGGTATCCGAAGTACCATGGTTCTTTAATATGTTGTTACTACGAGCCAGCCAGCTGCCTTCTCCCGCACAAAAGCGGGTCATGAGTGTCATGAGGGCTATCATAGATTTCGGCTTTTCCTGACCAAGGTGCCGGGCTAGCCACTCATCGCGGATGTTGTGCTTGAAAGCTGCTAGAGCCTCTGCATCCGGACAGTCGACGATTTGATTTTTCTTTGTTAGGAACCGTCTCCAGAATTGCCTGGCCGATTCCTCTGGCTGCTGAATTATGTGGCTCAAGTCATCGGCATCTGGTGGTCGCACATAAGTGCCCTGAAAGTTGTCGAGGAATGCGGCTTCCAAATCCTCCCAACAGCCAATGGACTCTGCTGGCAAGCTATTGAGACAATGTCGAGCTGGTCCTTTGAGTTTGAGTGGGAGGTATTTAATGGCGTGTAGATCATCACCGCGTGCCATGTGGATATGCAGGAGGAAATCCTTGATCCATACCACAGGATCTGTTGTGTCGTTGTATGATTCTATATTTACTCGGCCTGACTGGATTTACTTTTGTTGTATCCGGCGTGATGATTATCGTCTCGCGTAGTGGCGCGCCCTCTTGATCCGTAGATCGATCTTGCATGTTTTGCTTTGTCCTCCAATACGTCTCGCAGGTCTGGCATATTTCCCCATGCCTTTTTATTTGAATGGCGTCGGGGTGTAGGCTGAGCTTTTGGCTGGAATGCCTCTCTGTCGCGGCCACGGGGTGGCCGATCAGCCACATCATACGCTTCTTCCTCCAGTCGGGGTAGCAACCTGCATTTTGGGTAACTCTTGGAGGGGCGTTCGAGTTTATATTCCTCGGCCACCAGGACTTCAGTCCATCTGTCAGCTAGCAGATCTTGATCAGCTTGAAGCTGCTGCTGCTTTTTCTTAAGGCTATTTGCCGTGGCTATAAGCCGGCGCTTGAAGCACTCTTGTTTGACGGGATCCTCTGGCACGACGAATTCGTCATCGTCGAGGCTTGCCTCGTCTTCGGAGGGGCATGTAATTATTATCCTCCGCCTCTCCATCTGCCACTCTCTCTGGAGGGCTAGCCTTTCCATCCTCCTGTCCTAGATCGTGCTGGAGGGGATTGTTGCCATCTTCGGCACTATCCGGAGTGTTATTATCTCCTATGCCGGTATCACCACTTTTGCTTTGGCGGGACTTAGAGCGGCGCCGCTGACGTCGGTGCTTGGGTTGCTTCTTGGAGGGGTCATCCTCCGCTGTCTCGTCGCCATTGCCTTCTTTGGGTGTGTCCACCATGTATATATCGTATGATGAGGTGGCTGTCCAGTGCCCTGTGGGTGGTGGTTCCTCTTCGTCTCCCGCATCGTTGTCCATACCATCGATGTCTTTGGAGTCGAAGTCGAGCATGTCGGTTAAGTCATCGACAGTGGCTACTAAGTGGGTGGTGGGTGGGCAGCGAATTTCTTCGTCATCCGCATCCCAATCCTGCCGGACATAGTTTGGCCAGGGTCCTCCTGACAAGGAGAGAGACCTTAATGAGTTCAGTATGTCGCCAAAGGGCGAGTGCTGAAAAATATCTGCGGAGGTAAACTCCATGATTGGCGCCCAATCGGATTCGCTAGGAACGGGCGCAGGCGGTTCAAAGTCCATGGCCGGAGAAGGATCCGGCAGTCTGACAACACGGCTCTCGTGCAGGGTAAGGTCGATGTTCGGCTCGATCGCCGCTGAGGGTAAGGCCTCCGTGGCGGGGTCCATCCACCCGTCCATGGATGGCGCAACTGGCTCCGAATTGAGGGTCGGAGCTGCTGCCGGTGCGATCTCCTGAGCACTGTCTGATGGTAGAGCTAAATCGTACTCATCGTGACCGCGTGACGCACAAGGCAGAGGCTCGAATCCGTCGAAGATCAAGTCTCCGCGGATATCGGTCGTGTAGTTTAAGCTTCCAAACCTGACCTGGTGGCCAAGGGTGTAACTTTCGATCTACTCCAGATGGCCAAGCGAGTTGGCACGCAGTGCGAAGCCGCCGAACACAAAGATCTGTCCGGGGAGAAAAGTCTCACCCTAGACTGCATCGTTATCGATGATCGTAGGAGCCATCAAGCCTAATGGCGACAACACAGAGGAACTCTCAATGAAAGCACCAATGTCGGTGTCAAAACCGGCGGATCTCGGGTAGGGGGTCTCGAACTATGCGTCTAAGGCAGGTGGTAACAGGAGGCAGGGGACATGATGTTTTACCCAGGTTCGGGCCCTCTTGATGGAGGTAAAACCCTACGTCCCGCTTGATTTATTCTTGATGATATGGGTATTAAAAGAGTTGATCTACCATGAGATCGGAGAGGCTAAACCCTAGAAGCTAGCCTATGGTATGATTGTATGTTGTCCTACGGACTAAAACCCTCCGGTTTATATAGACACCGGAAAGGGCTAGGGTTACACAAGGTCGGTTACAAAGGAGGAGATATACATATCCGTATTGCCCAGCTTGCCTTCCACGCCAAGTAGAGTCCCATCCGGACACGAGACGAAATCTTCAATCTTGTATCTTCATAGTCAAATAGTCCGGCCAAAGGATATAGTCCGGCTGTCCGGAGACCCCCTAATCCAGGACTCCCTCACATGTCGTCTCTGAAAGCATTAACATGTTTCCTTGCCAATGCCATCCCTTCATCAGTAGTGCAAGCGTCTTTTGCTTGTTCCTTGAAATCATTCAGAATAGATGTATATCTCATGATATTTTTTCCTTCCTCTGTCATACCCTTCTTAACTGTTGGCTGTTGGTAATCAGGCTGAACAAGATCCTCTTCTGGATCCCATGTCCACCTATCCAGGATATACCTCCTTGGTATCTCATAGACTCCAATCTATTCCATTACTCGTAGTATGTGTGTGCATAATAGCCCATCGCGATCAAACTTGCAGCAAGTGCATGAGTATACCCCTTCATCCTTGTTCGCCTGCACATGGTAGTCCCTATCCCCATACTTTGGTAGTATGCCTCGGAGCAACCACATCCTAAAGGTTCCATCTTGCAAAGTGTCGCATCCGTAAGTAGTCTTTAGCTTCATCTCTACCTAGAACTTGGAGAACAGATTTTGTGTGTATATCCCTCGCATCTGTAACTCGATTGGGTTCAATGAATACATGTCTGCCTCTTTGTAAAT
Source organism: Triticum dicoccoides (assembly GCF_002162155.2). Taxonomy (NCBI): domain Eukaryota; kingdom Viridiplantae; phylum Streptophyta; class Magnoliopsida; order Poales; family Poaceae; genus Triticum; species Triticum dicoccoides. The sequence continues at coordinate 412,796,190 of NC_041388.1, read as the reverse complement.
TGTGTCCACTTGCTCTTTCGCCACAGCCACCATTCCTTTCTCCTGGATTGCAGTGTATTGAGTTGCGAATTCAATCAATGAGTTGTTGGGGTTCACGTACTTCTTGAGCACATCATTGAATCCCTCGCTCCTTGCAGTTGTCTGCAAGAATGGAAAGAAATGCTTCATGTAGTACATTGGGTCCCAACATTTCCTATTTTCCCACAGCCATTGAAAATGTTCGTTTTCGATCTGGCCATATTCATCCATCATTGTCTACCATTTGTTTTCAAACTCTTCCTCTGTGATACACAAAATATGAGACAATTACAATATCATACACAATCATTGGTAATTAAAGTACAAGTATGCTGGTAACTTTTCTTAGTTGTTAGATGGTAACTTTATTGAACAGTTTTTCTAGATCTGGTAACTTTTCTAAACCACAAGTTGGTATCAACATATGTAACTTCCCCTGGTAATATAGTCAACAAGATCATGGTAACTTGTGTAGACCCACACATGGTAACTTGTGCATCACATATATTCATATGGCTTCTCAAGTTTGCTGCATGGTAATTAAAATGGGTCAACAGATTAGGTATGTACCAGTCAAGCTGTTGTCGAAACAGTCTTTGAACGCTCTGTTTAGTGGTTTATCATCAGCCATAAGTTTTCCAAGTTTCTCTTGCGCCTTCTTCATTATATGCCAGCGGCAATTTCTGTGTATTATGTTCAAGAAGACCTCGTCGATCGTACTCCTCATTGCAAAGTCCTGGTCTGTGATGATGTTTTTAGGGGCAACACCACCCATTGCATGGAGGAATGTGTTAAATAGCCACACAAAGTTTTCCTTTAGTTCGTTTCGAACGAAGCCACACCCAAACTGGATGGATTGACCATGGTTATTAATTCCAATGAATGGTGCACACGGCATCTTGTACATGTTTGTCATGTATGTCGTGTCAAACGACAAACAGTCATTATACTTTGCATATGCCCTGCGTGATGCGCCATCTATCCAGAACAAGTTCTCAACCCTGTCCTCATCATCAAGTTTGATTCTCTAGTAGAAATATGAATCTTTGGCCCTCATCTCTTGGAAGTATGCAATCGTGCTCCCAACGTCCTTGTGGCGGTACTCTAAGCGGAACTTAGCTCGTTGATTAGCAATGTCTTATGTCGTGTAGGGTACGTCTTTTGCGCTCCCGTAGAACCATGACATCAGCTGCATCTGCCTCGCAGTCTCAACGTTGCATCCGTGCAGAACCCTCAAGAAGTCTTGCTCCTCCTTCGGAATGTACCGATGTGATGATAAGAATTTTGTTAGGGAAGGCTTTTTGATCAGGGGGTGATTGTGGGTGTCCTCAAAACGGTCAACAGTCCACCATGCATCATCGTGGGATAGGTACATGTGCGCTTCACATTTAGTCCTAACAACTTTCGTTTTTTCCTTTTCTTGACAATGCTAGCTAGGTTTTCCACATCTTGCAGCTCATCCCTGTCCTTATGTCGTTTGCCATATTTTGTACAAACTAGTAGCACCCTGCTTATAGTTCCATCAACCCTCTCTTTCTTGAATTGCTGCCTAATTGCAAAGCCGGTCCTGCGCGCGTAGGTGCTTTAGTGGTCACGTGCGCTCTCCAGGGTGTCAAATTTTGTCCCTTGCAAAGGTGGCTTAGGTGTGGAATATGCCTCCATGTTGCTGCCTTCCATATCAGCATCGATCCCAGCAGATTTTGGAGTTGCTGGTTCGCTTATTGTCTGCTCTCCAAGGCTCCCAGCTCCTGTGCTTGCATTTGTTCCAGCAGTATGTGCACTTGTTACACCACTGGGCAAGCTATTGTTTGCGCTGATTGCCCGAGCACCTGCAATTTGGCCTGGCAGATTTAGTGGAATATTACATGATAAATAACAGTTTTCCATCATGGTAGTTTTCTGAAGATTCAGTGAATGTATCTTTCTTTTCTGCCTAAACAACCCTGGTAATTTGCATACTCTGAACCTGGTATTATGAGTGCACCAATGCTGATAATTTACAAACCCACTTCAACAGTAAAGCATTCTTTTCTGCCTAAAAAACCCTGGTAATTTGCATCCTATGGACATGGTAATATGTGTGCACCAATGCTGGTAAGTTTCAAACCCACTTCAATAGTAAAGTATTCTTTATGCCTAAAAAACCCTGGTAATTTGCATTTGTTGGACCTGGTAATATGTGTGCACCAATGCTGGTAAATTTTAAACCCACTTCAATAGTAAAGTATAAGACTGGGTTTTTCATTCCATGATGATATGTAAACAGTAATGTTGGTAATTTTACCTGTCCCCATGATGTTTGGGTATGCTGAATTGCTGCTTGTTGTGCGCGCTGCATCGCCTTCTTCATGCATTCTACCCCCTTCTCCATCCTCAGCATTATCTCCTCTGCTAGCATCCATTTATCTACTCCTGCTTGATTTGTTTTTACATTTGCACGTTAGTACACATTTACACGTGTTCACTCTTTTTTTGAAACTCATTGTTTTGTTTTACTCTTTACACCGGTGTTTGAAGGCAAGAATCGCATGGGTGATTGGGAAGAACACTAAACAGGACAATTTACAATACAACATGAGCATCTCCATTAAAAGACAGCACTTTTCTTTATCCAATGTTAGTACTTAGCTAAAGTGGATGATAACCTTTTCTTTGTACAGATTGATAACTTGTTTACTTCATGCAGTATAACATTCTTGTAGACTGGAAAATGAATCTTTTTTGCAATGCATCTTCCATTGTATGAGAGAATGATTTTTGTGGTCAATAAAGGTTCCTCTCTCCTTTATTTGTCTTTATTTTTCCATGGTAGAACACAAAATCTGTGTTTAGTGTAGCAGGGGAATGTGGTATTTTTTGGGTACTCTATTTTGTTGCATAAAGATGGTAAGAAAAACTACGAGGGGTTGGTAATTTTGCAATTAGTTGATTGGTAAGTCACTGCAATAGGCAAAATTATGAGAGAAGTCTGCTTATTCTGTTTTCTAGAGGTGAAAGGATGGTAATTTTTGCACACATTGGGAGGGGTGGGTGGTGGTGGGGTAAGTCTTTGTATTAAGCAGAATATTTTGGAGATTTTGGATGAGTCTTTAATTCTTACTAGGGTGAGGTGATGTTGCCTGGTGATTTCTTCGTCGTATCCCTGGTAATTTCCACCGCTTCCCTGATGATCTGCTCTTGTTTGATCCAGATCTGGAGGAGGGGTAGGTCTTTGGTGTTGATTTTGAGCAGCTGTGTAGGGGGAGGGGCGGGTGGGTGGTGGGGAGGGGCGTGTGGGTGGTGGGGAGGGTGAGAGATGGTATACTTGCGTGGGAGGTAAGGGGGTGGGGGAAAGTTGTGATCTGGAAAGTGCGTCGTGGGGGGATGACATTTTTTATTGGGCCTTGTATAGCGATCGACCTAGTTAGCTGGCGGGGTGGTCGGCCTGGTTAGCTAGCGGGGTGGTCGGTCTGGTTAGCTGGCGAGTGATCGGCAGGTAAGGTAAATTTTCTATCGGACATACTGTTGCCAAATATCGCTGTCCATATCAAAAAAGAAGGCGAAAGAAGAAATCTCAAGGATGAAAAGGCAGACACGAAACAATAGGCAGCGGGGTCTCAGCCGGGCATCGCCACTCACCGCAACAAGCGCGGGGTCGCAGCCGGCCCTTGCATCGCTGGGCTTCCAGCTCGCCCCTCAACAGGCGCCACTAGCCAAGGCAGCGGGGTCGCGCCGGTCCTGCGTCGCCTCTCGCCGCAACAAGCTCTTGCCCTGCCCTGTGCCTACTTCAGTGAAGAAAAGGGACGAGAGAGATGGAGCGACGAAAAATAGAACGAGCGGTGGAATGGCCTTTTTTTGTAGAGCGAGGCATCCAGGCGACGACTAAGATGTACTCCCTCCGGTCCTTTCTAGTTCGCATATAAGATTTGTCTGAAGTCAAACGTCGTAAACTTTGATCAAATTTATAGCAAAAAAAATACCAACATTCAGAATGTGAAATCAACAACATTAGATGCGTCATGACCTTAGCTTTCATATTGTATAAATTTAGCACTGTAGATGTTAATATTTTTTCATATAAATATGGTCAAACTTTACAAAGTTTGACTTCAGACAATCCTTATATGCAGAGTAAAAAGGATCGGAGGGAGTACGTGCCGGGTGGAACACACACAACCAAAAGTTGTTTATCTCAATTTTTTAATCCTTTCCTGTTACTTAAGAAAAGAAGGACATGCATGATACATATTTTAGGGTTTTTAACACAGTATAATTGAAGTCCCTCACAAACACGAGCATATACTTATTCCTATGAACGCATATATGTACACCCTATTCTTATTAGAACCTTTAGTGGGAGGAACATCTTTTCCCACTGAACGAACTTTCGTGGAAGTCTGAAATAAATTTAAAATAATGCGAGCATCTATGTCAAGTCTACGACTTGAATCCTGATGGGCTAGGAATATCACTGTCCTCCTAACTATTCAATCACAGAGCCAAAAGTTGTTTATCTCAATTTTTTTTTTGTTCAAACACACGATTTAGTTTTTATAACTTATTTAAATTTCATTACTTTTAATGATCTTTATATTGTCATGATGCTACAAATAAATCAAAGTTTTTCCGTAAAAGAGATTTTCAATTAGATCAATTTACTTCGAATCCTACCCATGTTCCAAACTCCATGTCGTGATCTTCAATTGATGCATCTTTCTTCATCAGCGTTCGTTGTCCCGTGACATGGTTCCTTGACCCGGCCAACCTTTGGTCATAGGAACTAGGATTCTCTTTCCGGACATGGCCATTGGCATTAATATTCCTGACTAAATTTGCATTAATTTTATTTTTCGTTGAAACACACAATGTATTTTTTAAATTAACATTTTTATTATTTTTGATGTTCTTTATATTGCAATGAAGTTATGAATACATCAAAAGTTTTTCCATAAGAAAACATTGACAACCAGATCAATTTAATCTGAATCATACCCCATGTCTTAAACTCCATGTAGTGAACTCATGATGCTCAAATGATGCATATGTTTTTCGACATAAGAACCATTGTCCCGTGACATCGTTCCTTGACCCCGCCAACCATGGTCCATGTGAACTAAACTTTTTCCCCGTTACAACGCACGGGCATTTGTGCTAGTTTGAATAAAAGGTACTGGTATCATACTCAACACTAACATGAAAGAGGAAATTATTCCTAGATCTGGACAGCGAATAAATTGTGTTCTCGTATTATTTTTCCTGCAGTGCATCCCTTGCTCCACCAGAACACATGTACTCAAGAAGGTCGGCCTTGCCATAACTGAATACACCAGTATAATGGTCACATTGGAGACACGCCATGGATATAAGTTCACACTAGGATTCATTAACCAACAAAATCGCTCCTTTTTTATGGCCGAACTTGGATAAACTTTGTCAAGTGTTATAGACTGAAAGTTGGCACACGAATGTTGATGGAAATAGCAGAACCTGGTCTTGTCATCCCTGTGATCGACCATCCATCCCGACGTCGTTACAATAGTACATCCATGTTAGTTTTGTATCTAGTTCTTGCATGTTGCCTCTATTACTTTGTAATCCACCTATTCTGTCTAACTAATCACAAATTGACTTTAGAAGTAGCAACAATTTTGTGATTCCCTTCTCTCACAATGATGCTACTTCTAACTAATATTTCTTATAATTGGTGAGACGCGTAGGTTATTACAAAGTGCATGACACTCCTCATTTGTTATTTGATAAGAACCCCACTATTACTAATGGCACTGAAGTTGACTGGGACGACATCCACCATTTCCTACACTTTATTGATCGTCTTGAGGACCTTGTGCAACATTCCAATGGTGAAAAGCCACGTGGGATATGTGTGTTACTGGTGCACACATTGAACGGGTCCAACTGTGTCCAGAAACTGATGGTATGAGATACTTTCTGTTATATATGTTGTTCATGGACTCCTGCTTATACACAGTTTTACAATTGTGTTCTTCTTGAAATAGAAATTGCCCAGTTTTATTGTTCCTATACAGATGCCTGATCATGGTCGAGTCAGACTTGCGCTTAGTCACAATATGATGTTTTTGTCGACCTACTCCATTTCCCTTAGAGGTGAAAAGATACTTATTCATGGACAGTATCAAATCATGAAGGCTCGTCGATCTTGGAGAATATGACAAAAGGTTATTTTCATTATTTTCCATGTCTCTGAAGTGAATATCCTGTTTATTGACCACATTGCGAGGACAAGGCCATGATGAAATAGACAAGGTTGCTTCTTCATGGATCCTTAGTGGGTGGAGCCCTTTGTGGACTCGCACAGCCGTTACCTTCATGGGTTGAAGTCTCCATCAACGTGGATGTACGATGGCACCACCTATCAGAATCACGTCAAAAATCTTCATGTCCCCATTGCGTTTGCCTTCTCCAAACCCCTCCTTTACTTATATGTGACATGCCTTACTTCCCGCTGCTATACTCTTAGAATTGCATGTGTAGGGTGATGCTTGACTTGCTAGAAATGCCAAAATCAGCCAACAACTAAAATTGGGAAAATGTTAGGTTTTATTTGGTTAAGTAGTCTAATCATCCCCCTCTAGACATACTTTTGATCCTACACTCATCTCCTTTGAAGAAGAGGAGGATGAACTCCCCATGAACTTTCTTCCTATGCTCTTACATATAGTGCCTATATTATGATTTTTTGGATATGTCAAAGAAAAGTGAAATTTGAACACAAAAATCAAGGGGAACAAATATTTTGTTTTTGATATCAATGACTTTGGTACAAACCAATAGTAAAACCATGAGCTCCCGAAGCATTTGACGGTGCTATGTCAAACAATGTTTTCTTCAGCTCCTCAACTGCAATTTTTTCAAGAAGTTCATTCATAGGTTTTGAGACCCGAGGAGTGAAAACATCTAACAATTCATGCATCTCGTTAAAACCTCACGAATGATACAATGACTTGTGCAAATTGAGAATATCTTCCCTAACATCATCCGGATCAACACAGATAGAACCATCACCAGCTGCTTGGGCTTGAAAATAACTAGTATTACGACCCCCTTACGCAATGATTGCACATAGGAATGTTGTTTAAGCCATGCTTCCTCTTGACTCTTAACGTAAAGCTTCTTTCAACCGCGTTGTCACTACCATTTCCTCTGCCGATGGACCACGCAAACCAAGGCAGTTCTTAAGCGTTCACGCCTTTGCTGCAACCTACAAACTTTTATCGATAAACCACCGAATTCTTTCATGCCCCAAGAGCCTAAATGTTATTGGATGGACAATAAGGCTTCAATGACACCACTTAAACCCCTCTGATCAGCCCCCACTTGCTATAGATCCTTGACAAAAGAATCATAGTTAGAGTGGGACTTTCACACATTCTCGTACCACAACGTACGGGGTGTCTTTGGCTAATCATTCAGTGATGCAGCTTTGAGTTCTGCTAGTACAAAACAGTAATATGATTCCGCTAAACTAGTGTGCTTGACACTTGCATAATAAAAAAGGCCTAGAAAGGAATCATACACAAGCCCTTGATCCAATATAGCCTTAACATTGGCATTGCCTTGTTGTCTATTATCCCAAGTAAAGGGAACACCTATCCAACCCAAATCCTGGAAGGAGTTTCAGCCACCACATCGCGAAAGGGAAATCATTGCAGCCCGACGACCGGCTATGTTTTGGGCCGGTCGCGCGCTGACGACGCGCGTCCATGTGGATCCACGTCCAAATCCCACGCATCTCCTCTCAGCTTCCATTCTATCTCTGTTCGTTCTTATCCCTTCATCGTTTTTTCTCTTTTCTCCCTCCCATCGTTCCCCATCTCTCTTCTCAAGCGATCGATGGGCACACCTCTCCTCGATCCGCCGACTTGCTTCTCCAGCGAGCTCCCCCGCCGCTATAACCTCTTATCTAACTGGAGTCCCTCCATTCTCCTCCCTCCCTCCCACCTCATCAGCCCTCTGTTTCCCGCTGAAGGCTGCAACGGGCGGATGCGTAAATGCTGCGCCCAGCCACCATCTCTGCAAACGGCGAGCTCAAGCGACACCGATGATGCAACCAGCTCCGCGGGCTGCTACAACTGGCATCACACGGTGCTACAACCAGCCTTGCGGGGAGCTGGAACTGGCTGCTCCAGAGCTGCGACGGCACGCCGCCGTTTGCTGGAACCGGCACTACGGGAAGCTGCAACCGGCTTTGCAAATAGCTGCAACCAATAGTCTGTGGTGCTATGACCAACAGAGGGCGGCGGGGAGAGAGGTATTTTTTGCTAGAACCATGTATCGATTTTGCTACAACTTGCATTTCTTTCCTGGAACCGTCCATGAGAACAACACGATGGGGGAGCTGCATCATTTGTTTTTGTTGGAACCGTAGTTAATTTTTGCTGGATCCAGGGAATTATTTTGCTTCAAGCGATTTTACTGGTTTTCTAGTTGCTCGGGTCGTTTTGCTGGAAGCACTGTATTTTTTTGCTGGAACCAGTTTTTGCTTTTGTTGCAAGTGACCACCGGAGTTCCTTTTGACTGAGATGTGTTTTTTCGCAAGAATCCGGTGGTTTAGGTCGACCACGACGGCAAGCTAGGGGCGGCGATGTCGTGCTATGTTGAGCGACGCGAATTACTGACCCGCGTTTGACAGAGCTGCATCCGGCAAGGGATGATGCTGGAACCACAGCGAGATGAGGAGGGCGTGCGATGACGGCGGATTCGAGCAACGGAGAGAGGCGGCGAGCAGTGGAGATCCGGCAGGTCATGTCACTCGTCCATTACGCTCGTGCCCCAGAGGCCGAAGCATGCTTCCGTGATTTGTAGGGAAAAAAAAAGAAACTGCATGATAGGGATGAAAGAGTCCATGGCTAAAAAGTGTTTAATCTGATGTACATGGTACCACCGGCCCAAATTTTGGGCCGGTGTGCCGGCGCCTAGCGCTCGCCATCGCGAAAGACATACATCCAGCACTCTGGATAGGCATTAACACTCAAGTGTTCTTTTGCATGGAACGTCTCACTAAAATTGCCAATGCAAAACCAAACACTATGCCTAATAGCATGCAAAGTACGCAAGAATCACCAACTGTGGTGCCTATTCTCAGCTCTCAGTTTGCCATAAAAAACGGTGAAGCCGGTTGTGAGGTTTTTTTTACTTCTAACAGTAACATCAATAAATGAGCCGAGCCAAAATCTGAAGTTTAACATCCACTTGATTAGACCAGAACAAACCATCACCACCACTAAGTCCATCTGTATCGGCGGGCAAACTACCAACCAAACCTAGAGCGGTCTGCAAATGTTCGGCTCTTTTACCCCTAATTTTTGTTTCCATAACGAACAATAGGAGGCCCCTCCTTGCTTCACAATCTCGAGAATCTCTCGAACTGTCTCGGGGTTCTCAAGCCCCTGCCAGTTCCAATTGATGAAGCTCATTGGGATGGGCAAGGGCTGCCACTGTAGAATTATCAGAACTAGGTGGAGTGGCATCTTTTCTCATAATCCCTCTCATCCTCTAGTTCATCGCCTTCATCACCATCCTTCTCGGTAGCCGACTCACCATTGAGCTCCATCAAATCTGCACTAATGTCCTGATGAGTTTGCTAAGTTAGAAGTGGCATCTCTACCTTGCGATAAACTTGTTTTTGTTGCAGCCCCCTTTACGTTTATTTTAATACGCCGGTTTCAGAGGGGATGTAACTTCACAATTTTTGCTAGTTTGCGAGTTCGAAGAATTGGCTTCTTTCCTGCTATATTGAGAGTCATGCTGATCCTTTGAAGAGTTCTCACCAAAACCCGACTTGCACCTTTCATCGATTGCCCTCAGGCTATGTTTAAGGGAAAAGATAATTGGGAATGTTCCCGGGAGGCCTTTTTCAGGGAACAACCCCAAAGTCGTCTGATCACGATCGAACGAGCGACAATTTTTCAGTGAAACGTAGCAACTTTTCTACTTTGTAAACACGCTACATGACAATTTTCGCCTCTGAACATGTCAATTCTTACAAAATTACCACGACAACCTAGTTGATTTGGCATGGCAAGTTTGGCGTTCGTTGAAAAAAATGCTCCCAGGGAACGTTCCCCAGATATTGCGGTCCATATTTAAACGACCAGTTGCCTTCCTCATCCTTCATGCCGGAGTCGGTCAGAGAAGATCTGAGTGGCCTAAGTGACTAGATGAAAAGCAAAAGTGAGACATTTGTTCATATTGGATATCCTACCAATCACTATGGTTCCTTCTTGTCGAATCAATCACAAACCCACCTTCTCAAGGGTTTCTTTACATCAGTGGTGACATGAACCCTTAGAAAACCTCCCACAGGTCAATTTGCAAAGGAGTTGCATGCTTGTCGATCTATACCAAGCCCATGTATCATTTCTCAGATTATATGGAAGATTAACAACTTTGCTCCATACCCGCAGCCTATCAAAAGCGAGTCCCGATGGCTGCGTACATTCATCAAACCCCTTCAAAATCACTGCATGTTTACCGACATGCCACGATGAGCCTTCCCAGACACAATCTTGATCCCGCTGAGATTCAAATTCAGCCTATAACATGTTCTCCTCAAGCAGACGAAATACCAGACCACAATGATTTCCCCATGCTAACGAAGGGCGCTAGATATCGTCTGATACTATGAAACAAGTTGTGATAAAGAATCATTCCTGCTAGTGGCCACTTCGGTTTTGAACACTCAAAAGAATCGTCAAGTACTAGAGGAACCGCTTCTTCCTCCGTGATATCAAGTTTTCCAATGGCTTCCTCCATCTGACGACGAACCGAGCCGAGCGATTACACGCCGGCGTTCACCTTTCTGCTGCTATTAGTCACTATTGCCATCTCCCGCCGCAACAAAATCCGGTGCGCCCTGCCGAAGATCAACTAGCGCCGCCAATATCCACTCGAGCCCTAATCGCCGGAGAGGGTATTGGTTCCGGGGAAAAGTTTCTAACATGAGCGTATTTTCAGCCGCCCCAAACCTGTATTTTCAAGATCTAGCATATGACTCGTTGCACAACAGACAAGGCGTCCAATTACAGCCAATACAAGTATGAACTAGCTGAACCTGAACAAACAACATGACAAAGGTCAAATGAAGCAAATTTAGTTCCAGCATCGATCACCCATCAGCATTCATTCAGCAATGGTGTTCCTGGGATCCATCTCGGTCATGCACGCGTAGCCCTGCAGCTTCTCGTTGAAGAGCACGAGGGGATCCTTGTCCCTGAGCACGCCGTCGTCGTCGTACGCGTCCCGGAGGAACACGGCCCAGTTCATCTCCGTGCCGGCGAGGTAGAAGGCGCGGGTCTGCTTCCGCAGCGACTGGTACATGTGCCGCGTGAGCCCGAGCTCCTCCTTGAACTCGAACACGTGGTGTATCAGCGCGCGCTTCTCCAGCGTCAGGCTCAGGAACTCGTGCACCACCCCGACGCGGTACTTCTCGGCCTCCGGCGTCCACGGCCGCAGCAGCGCGCCGTTGGTGTACGGCGAGACCAGCGGGAACGTGGTCGCCGCGTCCAGGCTCTCCGCCTCCTCCCCGTCCAGCGGCATCGACCGGCGGTGCGGGACGGAGAAGCGGAACGTGCGCCGGACGCGGCGCTCGTCCACCATGAAGTCGTGCTCCAGGGCGCTGACGGCGAGCGCGGGGTCCCAGCGCGCCAGCTCGAGGACGTGGAGCCCGTCGGGGTCCACGGCGACGCGGAAGTCGTCCGGGAAGTCGCGGACGCGGTCCCGGAAGTCGTCGGGGAGGCCGAGCACCGCGCGGCAGTGGTGGAGCTTCGCGAGGGGCAGGCGGCGGTGGGCGGTGAGCATGAGGAGCTTCCGGACGGCCAGCACCCGCGCGGGGAGGAGCTCCTCGTGGACGCGGCGCTCCTCCTCGAGGAGCGAGCACATGAGCGGCGTGAAAGCGAGGTGCGGGACGGAGCCCACGGTGGTGCGGTGGAAGAGCAGCGGGTGCCGGGCGGCGGCGCGCGAGACGCTGCGGCCGCGGGGGAAGCCGAGCTCGCGGTACAGCTTGCCGGCCTCGGCGAGGGGGATGCGGTGCGGGGGCGGGAGGGAGGCCACGAAGGAGCGCGCGCGGGAGAGGAAGCGGAAGGCGGCGTCGCGGTCGAGGACGGCGTCGAGCGCCGGCACACGGCGGTCGGCCTCGGGCTCGATGGGCGCGATGCGCGGGCTGTTGAGCTTCTTCAGGAGCTTCTTCCGCCGCTTGCACGGGAGCAGCGGCAGGAGCGACGCCGCGGCTTCCGCGGCCGCGGAAGAAGACGCGGGCACCGGCGCCGGCGCAGGCACTGGGACCGGCGGGACGAGAGCTCTCGCGGCGGAGAAGAGGCGGCGCGCCATCGATATGCTCGGGCGGCGGCGGCCTCGCGGTGGAGTTGGGGGCTCAGTGTTTCAATTTGATCAGTGGAGCGCACGAACCTTGATGCGAGGACAGCCGTTCGATCTGGAGCCCACCCCACCTCATCCGACCTCTCCTCTCTCTATCCTCGGCATAGCCCCATGCCCTCTTCCGTTTCCCCTGGAACGAAACCGAAACCCCAAATTGCCCTTCCGCAGCAATCGCAGCCGCCGCCGCCGTCCGCCATGGGCACGGAGGTGGTGCCCGTGGTGGACCTTGGCGCGCTGTCCCAGTCGGAGCTCGTGGCGCTCGCGGCCGCATCGCCCTACGCCGTCGACCCCCGCCGCGGGCGCCGCGACGCCGACCTCCTCCCGCCCCCTAAGATCGATCGCGCCGTCTTCAACGAGAGTGCCGGCTCCCGCAAGCAGACCTTCTCCCGCCGCCGCGCCGCCACCAATCTCCCCCACAATCTCACCCCTACCACCGCCTCCTCCTCCGCCGTCGCCGCCCCCACCGAGGAGGATTCCGAGAACCGCCTCATTGTGTTCCACCTCCAGCAGCTCTTTGCGCGCGACGACCCCTCCTATCTGCCACCACCACCGCCGATTCCACTCCAACAGCTACCCCCTATACCCATACCCGCACCCACGATACCGGTGCCCGCACCCCCCGTGGCCTCCGTGCCGATCCAGCAGCTCCCGGACCCAGACCGGGATTTGACGAACCCGAAGGGGGTGGCTGTTGATTTGGCTAGACTCGCGGAGTTAGTGGATCCGTATGGGGAGGAGATACGGAATCGGACTGCAGGACTGGCTCTGGAATCCGAGCTGCTGGGTTTCATGAATGAGCTGGAGGGGCAGTGGGGGAGTCGGAGGCGGCGGAGGAAGTTTGTGGAAGCAGCCATATTCGGTGACCACCTGCCCCGTGGGTGGAAGCTAATCCTTGGGATTAAACGGAAGGAGCGTGCTGCCTGGATCAATTGCCGCCGCTATGTTAGGTTTGTTCTGCTCAATGTGTATAGCTTGTTCTGATTCTAGTGATAGTGGATGATGGTTGACACTTGATAGGTGTTGTAACCTTCTATGCGCAAATGATTTAGGTTTTATGATCCAAATGTGATGCGCTGTGAATGGATGCAGTGCTTCTCACAAGGATCATGATTCCTTCTCATATTTATATTGTAGAGAAATGGGTTTTGTAGTATGAAAATAAATGTCTTCTAAGAAGTCAATGATACTGATTTCAGTAACCAGATGAAGCATAACTGCATTAGAATATATATTAGAAACATAAGCATCATGACAGTGGGGTTTCTGGCTATATAAGTCCATTTTGTTTTTATTCTAGTTGGAGTAGCATTTGCAAGGTGTTATTTCAAGATGTCTGGCATCTAATTTTTTATTGCCTTTTGGTAATACTTGCATACATAGTGCTCCTGTTTGTTTCCTTGTAAGCGCCTCTGATTGTGTTGCATGCATACCTAGTACAAATTTGTAATCTAACCATCAGTTTGTTGGTCCTATTTGGTTTTGGTTTCATTCTTTCTGTCTCCTTTTTGTGTATATAATGCTCAATCCAGGTATGCTTTGTTGTCTGGTAGCGAGTGTTAACTGAAAGAGTATGCCTAACCACATGTTTGGCTGGCTGCCTGATGCCTCTGCCAATTTCCATGTCTGGCATATTCGTGATACTTCAACAACAACAACAACAACAAAACCTTAGTCCCAAACAAGTTGGGGTAGGCTAGAGGTGAAACCCATAAGATCTCGCAACCAACTCATGGCTCTGGCACATGGATAGCAAGCTTCCACGCACCCCTGTCCATAGCTAGCTCTTTGGTGATACTCCAATCCTTCAGGTCTCTCTTAACAGACTCCTCCCATGTCAAATTCGGTCTACCCCGCCCTCTCTTGACATTCTCCGCACGCTTTAGCCGTCCGCTATGCACTGGAGCTTTTGGAGGCCTGCGCTGAATATGCCCAAACCATCTCAGACGATGTTGGACAAGCTTCTCTTTAATTGGTGCTACCCCAACTCTATCTCGTATATCATCATTCCAGACTCGATCCTTCCTCGTGTGGCCACACATCCATCTCAACATACGCATCTCCGCCACACCTAACTGTTGAACATCTCGCCTTTTAGTCGGCCAACACTCAGCGCCATACAACATTGCGGGTCGAACCGCCGTCCTGTAGAACTTGCCTTTTAGCTTTTGTGGCACTCTCTTGTCACAGAGAATGCCAGAAGCTTGGCGCCACTTCATCCATCCGGCTTTGATTCGATGGTTCACATCTTCATCAATACCCCCATCCTCCTGCAGCATTGACCCCAAATACCGAAAGGTGTCCTTCCGGGGTACCACCTGGCCATCAGGGCTAACCTCCTCCTCACACCTAGTAGTACTGAAACCGCACATCATGTACTCGGTTTTAGTTCTACTAAGCCTAAACCCTTTCGATTCCAAGGTTTGTCTCCATAACTCTAACTTCCTATTTACCCCCGTCCGACTATCGTCAACTAGCACCACATCATCCGCAAAAAGCATACACCATGGGATATCTCCTTGTATATCCCTTGTGACCTCATCCATCACCAATGCAAAAAGGTAAGGGCCCAAAGCAGACCCCTGATGCAGTCCTATCTTAATCGGGAAGTCATCAGTGTCGACATCACTTGTTCGAACACTTGTCACAACATTATCGTACATGTCCTTGATGAGGGTAATGTACTTTGCTGGGACTTTGTGTTTCTCCAAGGCCCACCACACGACATTCCGCGGTATCTTATCATAGGCCTTCTCCAAGTCAATGAACACCATATGCAAGTCCTTCTTTTGCTCCCTATATCTCTCCATAAGTTGTCGTACCAAGAAAATGGCTTCCATGGTCGACCTCCCAGGCATGAAACCAAACTGATTTTTGGTCACGCTTGTCATTCTTCTCCCATAGCTTCATTGTATGGCTCATCAGCTTAATTCCATGGTAATTAGTACAACTCTAAACATCCCCCTTGTTCTTGAAGATTGGTACTAATATACTCCGTCTCCATTCTTCTGGCATCTTGTTTGCCCGAAAGATGAGGTTGAAAAGCTTGGTTAGCCATGCTATCGCTATGTCCCCGAGACCTTTCCACACCTCAATGGCGATACAATCAGGGCCCATCGCCTTGCCTCCTTTCATCCTTTTTAAAGCCTCCTGATAAGGATTTTAGGATTTTCGTGATACTTCCAAAGTATAAATTGTCCTGATAAGGATTCTAGGATTTTCGTTCTCTAAAGTAATGGAACAATGTTTTTTTATATTTGCTTTAGTTCTAGGGTTCAGGCACTGCTTTTCTTTATTTGCTTGATTTTTCTTTTTGGCAAGATTAGCCAGATCAACTGGGTTAGTAGCTGAAAATAGAACCTCGAAGAGTTAACTGTAGGGGGATATTTAGTCCTGTGTTAAGACTGCTAA
>NC_041388.1:412772233-412780066 GCF_002162155.2 Triticum dicoccoides | reverse complement strand
CTCTAGCCAGGTTAACATAACCCTCCCTAATCCAAGAGTGTTTGGGTGTGTGTGTGTGTGTGTGGGGGGGGGGGGGTGTGGATGGGGGGAGCTCTAATCCAGTAATCCATGTCTTAACCCCAAAACCAGACTTAGCCTAAGGAAGAATTATTTGAGGTAATTAGATTCAAGCCTCTTCATGTTCGAACTAATTTGCTTCCAATCTTCTTAGTTCTTACAGTGTCTTGTACATAAGGCTAATCATTGCCGCCTTTGGAGAAAAAAGAATAAACAAATTCTCTAATCCCTCTCTTCTTCAACGAGCCCTCAAACCTTGACGACAACATGGGTTGCTGATCAAGGGTGAGTGCCCATATTATGCACATACCATCTTGATACTCAGAAGTAATTTATGATTATTCCAGTCATCTTAAGCGATTCCACTTTTTCTTGAATGGTGATATGGCATATCTTTTTTTACACACCCTCTCCGTGGGTATTTTTATTAGACATGCACCAATATATGTATAATTCTTTTTTTTGTATATCACCAACTCAGTGATTTTTCTCTCTTTTCGAAGATTTATTACCACTCTCATTGTGCTTTGCATAAGTTATGGTTTTGGAGAAAAAGATCCATGCTAAATTTCTACTCCCTCCGTTCCTAAATATAAGTCTTTGTAGAGATTCCACTATGAACCACATACGGATGTACATAAATGCATTTTAGAGTATAGATTCATTCATTTTGCTCCGTATGTAGTCCATTGTGGAATCTCTACAAAGACTTATATTTAATGAAGACCCTAATCAAGATGGTACCTCTTTATTAGAACAGTGTAGCACTGTAGCCTGTCTGTGCAGTGTTTATATTCTCCGTTGGGCTTGCTACATGGTTTGTGATGTTTGTTTCATCTAATCAAGTACTCCCTCCACCCCAAAATAAGTGTCTCAACTTCAGTACAACTTTTTGGGACGGAGGGAGTAGCAAATTGTGTTTTTCATGTTGATTTCCCATTATCACGTTTGCCTTAGCTAATTGTGCATACCATACTTTCCAGCCCCAGGGGACATCAGTTTGCTACTTGCAGAGAAGTTTCTTCCTATTTCATGTCACTTCTTGGATATGTGGAGGCAAAGCCAACCACTGTTCAGAATAACGATGTGGAAGTTCGTGACTTGAGTGCTGTGAATGTGAGTTTTTTCTTAGTATGCACCTTATCTTTGCAGTCTGCACTTTAATTTCCACTGCTTAACTTCATGAAATGTTTAATTAGACTGCAGGTCTTCACCAGCAAAATGATTCAACTGGGGACATGCAAAGTGCAGTGTCAGCCACTTCTGTTACATTGCCCATTCACAATGGTGATTCTCAGGGACAGAGACAAAAACCTTATAAAGATGAAGCTCCGATAGAAGCAGTCAGGAAAGAGTGCAAAAAATGCAATTTGACTTTTGAGGACCAGAGTGCCTATGTGCAGCATCAGTTGTCCTTTCATCAAAGGAAAGCTAAAAGGCGCAAGGTTGATAAATCTGTTGGCCTGGGAGTCGGTAAAGATGGAAAGCTTGAGACTCAGGAAAGTCAGAGGACCTGTGAAGATAAACCTGGCTATTTTGACCATGGTGTAGCTGATGTTAAAAGTCAAGGTCAGAGTCCAGCAGAACTGTTTGGCGGAGCTTCTTCAGGAGATGTAGGTGCTCAACTATCCTTGGCTGCGGCACCATGTGGGTTGCAAGAGATAACTGGCTTACCTGAACAGGCAGAAGAGCCTTCTGCTGGTGAGCCTGTCTCTGGGCATCAGAAGGACCTTCCTCAGGAGACTACTGGTTTACCTCAACAGGAAAAAGCACTTTCTGCTACAGAGCCTTTTGCTGGACATCAAAAGGAACATGTTGATAATTCTGGTGACCATGAAATCCATGATGGAGCATGTCATATAGCTGAAGAGCCTCTTGCCTTTGATGTTGCAAGCAACCTTGGTACTTGCAAGTCTCCTGAACCAGAAGTTCATGAGCATGACAGCTCAAAAGATTTGGAATTTTCCATCGCAGATTGCTCAGGAAGTTTTGACAGGTCTCATGAAATCTCTAAGATACCTCAGGATGTTCCATGTACTACAGATGCTCCAGGTGAAAAAAGTTGCGCAGATGATCCAATGGACTGTGCTGATATAACACTGCCAAAACAAGTTCCTGAGCACTGTGATATGCTGGATCACAAATTTAGAGGTTTTCCTGGAGAAACTGGTTTTAATGACCAGGTGGAAAACAATCCACTGTCTGCCAACTTGGATGAGCCTGATCTTAGTTCCAACAGCATGGAGGTAGATAACAGCAAGATAGCTTGCAAGTTCGGCGATGTGCTGAATTCTACTAGCTCTGAATATGATAAACCTGTTGTGGATCAAACTGATCGTGGAGTGACTGCCTTGAAAAATGATGCAATCAACATTGATGATGGGATGAACATTGATGTCAGAATAAAGGAGGTCAACCTCAATTCGTGCTTAGATACAATATCTTCTCCTGTTTCTGGTGCAAACTGTGAAACGTCTAATGCCCTTCATGATGGCAATCGATCGTCCATTCTCGCCCAATGTTTTGGTGCTAGCTCTAATGATGACAATGTTTGTCAGGACGAAAGTTTTGTCAATCAGAACAATGTTTCTAAGGCTGAAATTTTCGTCAATCAGAGCAATGACATGGTGTATCAATCCAATTTGAACATGAATCCTGTCTCTCCTCCTCAAATTAGTGTGGATTATTTCACTAATTGCTCAATGAATTCTGAAATTAAGAACAACGACAACCGACGTGATGATAATGCCAAGGAACAGTTTGTGAACTCACGGAACATATCAAGTAATGAACCAGGTTTTGATGCTGAAGCTTACAACAATGACATCTTCACTGGTGCTATGGCAGAAACTAGCTTTGCTCAGCTGAATAATGCTATGAATATGAAGACTGATTACTCAAGCTGCTACTCAATATCTGATCTAAATACGCTGACTGGTGGTACTGGAACTGATGGAATTGATTTCCACGGTATGAGGAGTTCTTTTGTAAGTGGCTCCACCAGTCGCAGTGAACCAAATGAACTTGATTTTGATATCAAGGGTTCCATGCTTGAGGCTCTGGAAAGATCTGACAGCGACCTGGAAACTCAGTACAATGGTGGCGATCCTGCCATTGACTCACTCCCTGCGGCAGGCACAAGTGGGACAAGTGTCGATGATTTTATGTCCATGCACACCAATTTTGGTAGCTTGACCTCTTTGGTTCGTTCCGTTGAAGGTGGTCCAATGAGCAGACTTATTCAAGATCAGGTAAATTTGACTGGGTATCCTCACATGCTGGTTTTGCTCAACAATTATTTGGAAATTTCACT
This sequence comes from Triticum dicoccoides, assembly GCF_002162155.2. Taxonomy (NCBI): domain Eukaryota; kingdom Viridiplantae; phylum Streptophyta; class Magnoliopsida; order Poales; family Poaceae; genus Triticum; species Triticum dicoccoides. The sequence goes on along the minus strand of NC_041388.1, from coordinate 412,776,696 downwards.
AAGTAAATTGGTATATAATGCTTACTTAAATCTTCAATGGTATATATTCTTTCCACACATATCATGCAATGAACAAATGATGTTTCATTTGAACTTCAATCAGCAGTCACTAAAATGTGCAACTATAGAAGGAAGAAATAAATACGGTTGTTCGATTGTTAACTGAAAAGACGTAAATGTGAGGTCACAGTGTCACACAATGTAGCATGTTGGCGTAACTATTGCAATAGCTGAACAGATGTAATTGCTGCTATAACCATCGTATGCTTTATTATGAACATTCTCTCTCTTAATATAGCAGTAACACCGTTATCTATTATGTGTTTTACACTTTTACCCATCTGCGTGTTGACTCTGGTAATATATTTTGTACAGTGCGATTTGCAACTTGGATTTGGTGCACAGAAGCAGCAAATATATCCTAGTTTTGAGGAGCACCTTCGGATGGCCTCAGCTGGAGCACCGCAGTTCGGGAACATGGGCAGACACAATCCCATGCCTGTGCCTGTGCCCGTGCCCGAGCCAACACTGATGCTAGGCTATGAGCCAACGTTGATGCTGGGCTATGCACCGCAGTTCGGGAGCTGCCCTCCGGTCCAGTTAGGTTGGGACCTGTCCAAGATGGTTGGCGTGCTCCAATCCGTATGTGTGTGGTGCAACACAAGGTTCCAGCATTTTGGCACGGCTGAGCAGCAGAACGACTCTGTTGGCTTCATTTGCCCCGCGTGCAAGGACAAGACATCTGGTCATCTTGGCACACTCAACAATGGTTCATTGCTTTAGGATTCGATCTCTGCTGCTGTTTTCATCATATGTAGTCCGATCTTTTTTCATTCTCGTGGGGATCATGTAGGGTAGACTGGAATCTGAGCTAGCACTGAGTTTGTGTGTGCCGTGGTTACGCTGACCGGTTTGGCTATGTTTAAATGACACTGTTTTTGGTCGTTTGACTGATTTGGTTGTAGCTACGTAGTATGTGACACTTTTAAAAGCTGAGGTTCAGATTGAACCTGAGGTGCATGATTCTTTTCATTGGCCTTGGTCTGCCATGGATGAATATTCGGCAAGCTCGGTGTATCGCTTGCTTTGTCAGGGTTGGGTCAGTTTTCCGCCTACTCCATGCATGTGGAAGCGCTGGGCATCCTTGAAGTGCAAGATTTTTACTTGGCTTACGGTACTCCCTCCGGTCCTTTTTAGTTCGCATATAAGATTTGACTGAAGTCAAGCCTCGTAAAATTTAACCAACTTTATAGAAAAAAGTACCAACATTCATAATCTGAAATCTATATCAATAGATGTGTCATGACTTAAAGTTTCATATTGTATAACTTTAGCATGGCAAATGTTAATATTTTTTCATATAAATAGGATCAAATTTTGTGAAGTTTGACTTCAGAGAATTCTAATATGCAGAGTAAAAAGGCCCGGAGGGAGTACAACATACGCTTTGGACCTCGGACAGAAGAAGTAAGCACGGACTTCATTGTAGGCTTTCGACCTGTGAATGCGTTCACACCTGTTTCATGGTTATTATTTTTTAACACAAGTAAAAGCGCTCATATATATGAGTATATGCTAACCCTTATGAATGTGCACCCTACCCCTATAAACACCTCCGACTCTATGAACGCATCCACGCACATCCTATCCAATCATCTCTGAGAGACTTGAATCCTGCTGAGTTGATGTGACGCCCCCGATTCAATCGTACACTAATCATACACGCAAACATGTACAATCAAGATCAGGGACTCACGGGAAGATATCACAACACAACTCTACAAATAAAATAAGTCATACAAGCATCATATTACAAGCCAGGGGCCTCGAGGGCTCGAATACAAGAGCTCGATCATAGACGAGTCAGCGGAAGCAACAATATCTGAGTACAGACATAAGTTAAACAAGTTTGCCTTAAGAAGGCTAACACAAACTGGGATACAGATCGAAAGAGGCGCAGGCCTCCTGCCTGGGATCCTCCTAAACTACTCCTGGTCGCCGTCAGTGGGCTGCACGTAGTAGTAGGCACCTCCCGAGTAGTAGTAGTCGTTGTCGACGGTGGCGTCTGGCTCCTGGGCTCCAACGTCTGGTCGCAGCAATCGGGTATAGAAAGGGGGAAAAGAGGGAGAAAGCAACCGTGAGTACTCATCCAAAGTACTCGCAAGCAAGGAGCTACACTACATATGCATGGGTATATGTGTAAAGGGCCATATCGGTGGAATGAACTGCAGAATGCCAGAATAAGAGGGGGATAGCTAATCCTATCGAAGACTACGCTTCAGGCCACCTCCATCTTGCAGCATATAGAAGAGAATAGATTGAAGTCCTCCAAGCAGCATCGCATAGCATAATCCTACCCGGCGATCCTCTCCTCGTCGCCCTGTTAGAGAGCGATCACCGGTTGTATCTGGCACTTGGAAGAGTGTGTTTTATTAAGTATCCGGTTCTAGTTGTCATAAGGTCAAGGTACAACTCCAAGTCGTCTTGTTACCGAAGATCACGGCTATTCGAATAGATTAACTTCCCTACAAGGGTGCACCACATAACCCAACACGCTCGATTCCATTTGGCTGGACACACTTTCCTGGGTCATGCCCGGCCTCGGAAGATCAACACGTCGCAGCCCTACCTAGGCACAACAGAGAGGTCAGCACGCCGGTCTAAATCCTATGGTGCAGGGGTCTGGGCCCATCGCCCATTGCACACCTGCATGTTGCGAGGGCGGCCGAAAGCAGAACTAGCCCCCTTAATACAAGAGCAGGCTTACGTTCCAATCCGGCGCGCGCCGCTCAGTCACTGACGTCACGAAGGCTTCGGCTGATACCACGACGTCGAGTGCCCATAACTGTCCCCGCGTAGATGGTTAGTGCGTATAGGCCAGTAGCCAGACTCAGATCAAATATCAAGATCTCGTTAAACGTGTTATCTTGAAATAACCGCGAACGCCGACCAGGGTCAGGCCCACCTCTCTCCTAGGTGGTCTCAACCTGCCCTGTCGCTTCGCCACAAAGATCCACTCAGAGGGCCGTCAGGAAGAACGTCCTTTCAGACCCAATCCGTGAATCACTCGCGGGTACTCCTACGAGCCGACCCGTCTTTAGTCATCACAAGTATCATATATTATGTATAAGTATATACCCGTGATCACCTCTCGAGTGATCACGGCCCGATAGTATAGCATGGCAGACAGACAAGAATGTATGGCCACTGATGATAAACTAGCATCCTATACTAAGCATTAGGATTGCAGGTGAAGGTAACAACAGTAGTAGCAAGGACAGGCTATGCATCAGGATAGGATTAACGGAAAGCAGTAACATGCTACACTACTCTAATGCAAGCAGTATAGAGGAGAGTAGGCGATATCTGGTGATCAAGGGGGGGGGGCTTGCCTGGTTGCTCTGGCAAGAGAGAGGGGTCGTCAACACCGTAGTCGTACTGGGTAGCAGCGGCGTCGGTCTCGGTGTCTAGCGAGAGAAGAGGGGGAAGAAACAATAAATATAATGCAAACAAATGCATGACGAGGCATGACATGACAAAGCGTGATGCTAGGTGTGCCTTAATGCGATACGAGGTGGTACCGGTGAAGGGAGAAAACATCCGGGAAAGTATTCCCGGTGTTTCGCGTTTTTGGACAAATGAACCGGAGGGGGAAGTTGCATGTTTGCTATGCTAGGGATGCGTGGCGGACGAACGGGCTGCGTATCCGGATTTGTCTCGTCGTTCTGAGCAACTTTCATATACAAAGTTTTTCCATCCGAGCTACAGTTTATTTTATATTAATTTCAAAAGATTTAAAACACTTTAAGGATTTATTTAATTATTTTATATCAACATTATCCAAAACAGTGTTTGCTGACATCATCATGACGTCAGCAGTTGACCTGGTCAACCTGACAGGTGGGTCCCACCTGTCAGTGACCCATTTTAATTAAACACAGTAATTAGCCTAATCAGGATTAATTAAGAGGGTGGGCCCCAGTGTCATTGACTGATTAATTAATTAAATAACAGTTTAATTAGTTTAGTTAATTGATTAGTTTAATTAATCAAAAATAATTAAGTTAATTAATTAATTAATTAATACTTTTATCTATTATTTGCTTATTATTTATTTATTTATTTATAAATTTCTCTTTTTTTAAATCGTTTTCATTCTGGGTGTGGGCCCTGTTCGTCATAGGCCCAGGGGGCCTTAGCGGATCGGGCGGGCGTAGCGAGCATCGGGCGACGGGCGCCCGAGCGGTGGTTAACGGGGCGGAGCCCCGTGGGAGGTCGAACCCGGGCGGCGGAAGACACGCGCGGGGGGCGAAGGATGCGGGCGAGCGCGGGACTCCAGGGGCGGGCGCGGGCGCGGATGCAGAGCGCCGATGCAGGGGGCGGCTGCAGCAGCAGAAATGGGCGGAGGCGGACGCGGCGAGCGGCCAGTGCTAGGAGCGCGGGCTCGGCGGCGGACACGCTCG
>NC_041388.1:412771609-412772143 GCF_002162155.2 Triticum dicoccoides | reverse complement strand
CAGATGGGGCGGTGCGTGCGCGAGGCTCGGGCGCGCATGCGCGGCAGCGGCGAAGCCGAGCAGCAGCAGCGTGCAGCGGGGGCGACGGTCAAGCGAAGCCACGACGCGGCAGGTGCGGGCAGGCAAGTGAAGGCAGGCGAGGGAGGTCCGGGCCGGCGTGGGGGGCGGCTGGCATGCGCGTGTGTGTGCGGCCGTGGGCGCGCCCGGTGCGTGGTGGGCACGAGGCAGAGAAGGAGGGGGCCTCACGAGGTGGTTGTAGGGTACGAGGCAGCGGGGCTCGGGGAGGAAGCTGGGGACGACGGCGACGACGGAGAAGACGGCGAAGCGAAGGTGTGTCGAACTCCGGGGCGGCGAGGGTTGGTGACGGGGGCGAGGCAACGCCGTAGACGGGCGCCGACGTTGGGAGCGCGGTGAGCGGTTGTCAGGGTGGATGGCAGCGATGGCATATACGAGCGGCGAGGGGCCCCGACAGGTGGTGCCAGGGGAGATGGGGGCAGCGTCGAGGGGGTTCATCCCCGATCCAGATCTGGATCG
>NC_041388.1:412764375-412771430 GCF_002162155.2 Triticum dicoccoides | reverse complement strand
CTCCTTTTTTTGGCATATTGTTTTTCTTATTTTTTCCTTTCCTTTTCTGTTTTATTTTTAGTTTCTCTCCATTTTAGTTTTTATAATTATTATCTTAGTTCCTAAAATAGTATCACTACTTATTCTAATGCCACTATATCTTGGGCACCTAAAAGAATTAGTTTAATATTTTATACTTTATAAAAGGCATTTAATTATTGGTTTTGGCTGTTGTTCTAATTAGTTTGGAGTATTTAAACATTTCCTAGCAATGTGGTTTCACCACCATAACCATCTATGATATATTTGCTACAATTTGAACATTGTAGATTTGACAGTTGAAAACTTTTATTGTTAGACTTGATTTTAAATTTGAAATTTGAATGGGATTTGAATCATCGCAAGATTAACAACAGTAATCGAGGTGACGTGGCATCATTAGCAGGGGATTAATGTAGTCTAATTATCCGGGCGTCACAATTCTCCTCCACTAAAAGAAATCTCGTCCCGAGATTTTAGAGGTAGTGAAAGGGGGAAAGGTTTTGGTTACGAATCAGCGGGTCTTCTCATCTTGGCTTGCTCTTCGGGAAGAAGTTGATCCCTGTCGTTGATGTCTTCATTTCTCTACTTCAGGTCATCTTGACGAAGTCGCATCCTTTCTTCGGGGTTTGTCTCGCACTTACGAATAGGTAAGGGGCAGTTCGGCAATGATAGAATGCTATAAGGGTTAACCATCGGGGGTTATCCCAAGAATGACCACAGGGGTATCTCTCGAGTTGGTCAAATAAAACACATCGAGAGCCAAGCAAGAAGGTATAGTAAGAAGTATCAAGCGGATAGGCAATAATTCGATGCCCAATTAGAAGGTGAAAGGGTTTCAGGGCACGAGAATAAGTATTGCGCCTGATACCAGAGTAGATCACTAGGAAGATGGCTCGCGAATTACATATCAAGTCAAGCGCGAGGAATATCTTTGGCAATAGGGTGTACAGGAGAGTCAGGTTTCGATCCTGGGGCCTGTGGGTTATGGGCCCACCATGTGGGTTAAAGACAGAAAGAGTGGTGTCATCTTGCATGGTTATGATAACCATGCAGGTCAGACCATAACCTGTCGGTTATGTCGGCAACAGCGTCGGTACCAAGGGCAGGGGACGAAGAGAACCATTTTCCTGCTCATTGAACGAGGCGGACCAATAGGCAAGGTTCTCGTCCATCGGTGGTTACCAGAATGCCATCAACAAAAGCAACAGGGTCTTACTGACAGAATTGTACACGGAGGTGTTAACATAAGCAGGGAATTAATACTGCTTAGATCATAATGATCACCAGAAAGGTCAAACAAACCAATGGAAAGGAAAACGTGATCATCAGGTTAAACAGAACAATGGAAAGGAAAATGTGTTTAAACACATTCAGTGGTATATCCTTCCCAAGGACAAGCAGAGCATGATATCTATGACAGGATACAACGTAGAAAACCCTTTAGGAAAGGGGAGAGAGTATCATGACATTACCCATACAACGATATTTGGGGTAATTAATAAAGAAATTTTAGCATTGCGCTTCAAATGTTCTTATTGAAAATCGTAGTACCACAAACATGCTTCGAGATAGCATTGACAAGGTCTTCGAGCAAAGGTCAGACTCTGGATACACGAAGGGATTCATCATTAAGCCAAGGAGAGGATGAGGAGGTGGCTGATGGACCCAGCGATAATTTCAACGAGGTATCCAAAAAGATGGATTTCCACAGATATGTGAACAAGGAGATAACATTTGTCGGATCAAATGATATAATGATGTATGCTCGAGGAAAACATACACAATTTAAACATTGGTTGAACGTTGCACCCGAAGTATGGGCTTAGATAGCAAGGTCAATGATAGAAGGGTGATTCGATATCCAATACACAAAGAATGTATCTATCGTTCATTAACTTACAAGCAATAGGGTTGCTAGAAGTTTTGAATTTTTCACATCACAATCCATTTGTTGGTATTCCGGTTGGAACACGGGGGCCATGAAAAGAATGGTGATGGTGAGAAGCATCACTTGCATCAATAATTCATAAGAGGTGGTGAAATTCTCACAACATACTTGACATAAAAGATGGTAATATTCCAAGGCAAAGAAGGATAATTGCTGGATAGCAAGGATCTCAAAGTATAACACAAAACACGAATAAGTTTGTGTTGGAGGGAAGTCAATAAAGTGGTCGATGATAACACAGATCATCGAGGGCAAGGATGGTATTTCTCATAATGAACTCAATTGACATCCTGGAAGAGCTCAGAATGCCGATGATGGTCACGACACAATTGTTGAGAGATTTCATGAAGATGTAATCGGTTGGCGATGACATCAAGCCATAGGAATGATGAAGCAAAATGTTATTGAACCCAAGGGTATGACACAAACTCAAAACCAAGCTTGTTGTTTAAGGCAAAGTGGTATGATGAGGAAGATCGACGTAAGCTTAGCTCATCGTCGAAAGTTGTGCTCCGGGAATAAGGACCGGGTAGCATAGTTAAAATCATCACAGTAATGATATAGCCAAATAGGGTAGGAAGGATGTGATCGGGTACAAACTCGTAAGTAAAGAATATTACCAAAAGTTGTTGAACCGTAGTGCGGACTCGGTTCGGTTATCGGTTTTTGAGTGCCCGTGAAAAATTTGGAATCGGTGAGAATGTAGTACTTGATGAGGAACTCATAAGAGGTTATGTAGTACTTGATACTATCGAGGTACCATGGTGTAATACTCGACGGAAGATCAAAGTAAAGGTTGGACTGGTGTATTGATCCACAGAAGACAAGTGCTTAAACTTGCCCGTGAAATGGGGTCAAAGAAAAACATATGGTTGAAACCACGATTGCAAAAGGCAGGATCCCAGATATAAGAACTTATACCAAGGGAAAAAATTAATTTAAGATAAGCTTTAATGATAAGATCTACATCGTGTCCATGGGCATGAACACAAAGTTCAAGGTCGACTCTCACTTCTTCAATGCATAACCTTTCATTCACCTCTCGTATTTTGAGAATGACATTACTTGTTGAAAGTTTTACCTGGTGCAATACCAGATAAGTAGGACCCGTGAAATCTTCCGGGTTTGCACAGATTAGGGAAGGCATTAGTTCAAACCATCGGGTATCTTAGGAACATATATCACAAATTTCAAGAGTAAATATCACAAGCTCGAAAGTAGAGCAAGGTTGAGAAAGTAGATGATACCATTTACCAAAGGCATTATGTATCCGAGGGAAGGCTCACAAGGTTATTTAATATGAAGGACGCTGTCAGATAAAATCCATTAAAGGATCTGCCGGTCCATAACAAAGCTGACGTGAGCATCGGCACACAACCAGAGGAAGTAACAATGCAAAGACATTGGATTATGGAAACAACTGACTAATCCAGAGCTCAAATGCAAAGGAATTATGATGTTCAAATCAAGGGATCAGAAGCAATGTTCTATTAGGGATGGATAAGTTGAATAGTCTTAGGGGTACAATCGACGACAATTGGATTTGTTGAGAACCAGCTCATGTTTTAAAATGACGTCTGAGCCGGAAAGATAATTTAAAAGGATCAACTGATGATTGCGTGCATTCGCACTTATGTTGAATCAATAGGATCAAAATGACGGTGACTAAGGATACTAACGAATATTGCCAGACATATGGAAAGCATCCATAATGCAAGCAGACAAGTATTGCAGAGCCATAAGCTACTAAGGATTTTTGGAGGATCGAATAGTATTTCGATGACCATTGTGAAACACATGAACAACTGGGGGATGAGAAGATACTCGATAAGTGCGAGAATTATCCGTAGGGGTATTCAGGTGACAAAGAACAACAAGGCAGTAAGCTCAAAGGATTACCGAAACAACGACGAGTATTTCGGGGTATATTGTAATAACAAGACCAATTGGGAATAAAAGTAAGAACGACAGGTGTAAGTATTTATCCATACGGATTTTTCGGTCGTAGGGAATTGCAAAAGCAATGGCACAAAGTTTCGGGAGAACATCGGAGAGTATTATCAGAATCTTCTGTTGAAGCAGTCGATCATCCGTAATGAAGGGCTCTCCGGGATAAAGTGATAACGAGATCCTAATGTTAGATTTAGCAAAATTCATTTAACCCCAATAGAAGAGAGTTCAGAGTCCCAGAGTAAGGATCGAGGAGTAAAAGATTCTAATACCACCCAGATGGCGACGTGGGCCCGTAAGGCACACAACCATGTTAGTAAAAGTTTTTGTAATGTCTAGACTCAACTTCGGCCAAGGAGTGTGGAAGGGGGATTCCTACAGGCAGTCGGCTCTGATACCAACTTGTGACGCCCTCGATTCAATCGTACACTAATCATACACGCAAACATGTACGATCAAGATCAGGGACTCACGGGAAGATATCACAACACAACTCTACAAATAAAATAAGTCATACAAGCATCATATTACAAGCCAGGGGCCTCGAGGGCTCGAATACAAGAGCTCGATCATAGACGAGTCAGTGGAAGCAACAATATATGAGTACAGACATAAGTTAAACAAGTTTGCCTTAAGAAGGCTAACACAAACTGGGATACATATCGAAAGAGGCGCATGCCTCCTACCTGGGATCCTCCTAAACTACTCATGGTCGCTGTCAGCGGGCTGCACGTAGTAGTAGGCACCTCCCGAGTAGTAGTAGTTGTCGTCGACGGTGGCGTCTGGCTCCTGGGATCCAACGTCTGGTCGCAACAATCGGGTATAGAAAGGGGGAAAAGAGGGAGAAAGCAACCGTGAGTACTCATCCAAAGTACTCGCAAGCAAGGAGCTACACTACATATGCATGGGTATATGTGTAAAGGGCCATATTGGTGGACTAAACTGCAGAATGCCAGAATAAGAGGGGGATAGCTAATCCTATCGAAGACTACGCTTCAGGCCACCTCCATCTTGCAGCATATAGAAGAGAATAGATTGAAGTCCTCCAAGCAGCATCGCATAGCATAATCCTACCCGGCGATCCTCTCCTCGTCGCCCTGTTAGAGAGCGATCACCGGTTGTATCTGGCACTTGGAAGAGTGTGTTTTATTAAGTATCCGGTTCTAGTTGTCATAAGGTCAAGGTACAACTCCAAGTCGTCTTGTTACCGAAGATCACGGCTATTCGAATAGATTAACTTCCCTGCAGGGGTGCACCACATAACCCAACACGCTCGATCCCATTTGGCCGGACACACTTTCCTGGGTCATGTCCAGCCTCGGAAGATCAACACGTCGCAGCCCTACCTAGGCACAACAGAGTGGTCATCACGCCGGTCTAAATCCTATGGCGCAGGGGTCTGGTCCCATCGCCCATTGCACACCTGAACGTTGCGAGGGCGGCCGGAAGCAGAACTAGCCCCCTTAATACAAGAGCAGGCTTACGTTCCAATCCGGCGCGCGCCGCTCAGTCGCTGACGTCACGAAGGCTTCGGCTGATACCACGATGTCGAGTGCCCATAACTGTCCCCGCGTAGATGGTTAGTGCGTATAGGCCAGTAGCCAAACTCAGATCAAATACCAAGATCTCGTTAAACGTGTTATCTTGAAATAACCGTGAACGCCGACCAGGGTCAGCCCCACCTCTCTCCTAGGTGGTCTCAACCTGCCCTATCGCTTCGCCACAAAGATCCACTCAGAGGGCCGTCAGGACGAACGTCCTTTCAGACCCAATCCGTGAATCACTCGCGGGTACTCCTACGAGCTGACCCGTCTTTAGTCATCACAAGTATCATATATTATGTATAAGTATATACCCGTGATCACCTCCCGAGTGATCACGGCCCGATAGTATAGCATGGCAGACAGACAAGAATGTATGGCCACTGATGATAAACTAGCATCCTATACTAAGCATTAGGATTGCAGGTGAAGGTAACAACAGTAGTAGCAAGGATAGGCTATGCATCAGGATAGGATTAACGGAAAGCAGTAACATGCTACACTACTCTAATGCAAGCAGTATAGAGGAGAGTAGGCGATATCTGGTGTTCAAGGGGGGGGGGGCTTGCCTGGTTGCTCTGGCAAGAGAGAGGGGTCGTCAACACCGTAGTCGTACTGGGTAGCAGCGGCGTCGGTCTCGGTGTCTAGCGAGAGAAGAGGGGGAAGAAACAATAAATATAATGCAAACAAATGCATGACGAGGCATGACATGACAAAGCGTGATGCTAGGTGTGCCCTAACGCGGTACGAGGTGGTACCGGTGAAGGGGGAAAACATCCGGGAAAGTATTCCCGGTGTTTTGCGTTTTCGGACAAATGAACCGGAGGGGGAAGTTGCATGTTTGCTATGCTAGGGACGCGTGGCGGACGAACGGGCTGCGAATCCGGATTCGTCTCGTCGTTCTGAGAAACTTTCATATACAAAGTTTTTCCATCCAAGCTACGGTTTATTTTATATTAATTTTAAAATATTTAAAACATTTTAAGGATTTATTTAATTATTTTATATCAACATTATCCAAAACAGTGTTTGTTGACGTCATCATGATGTCAGCAGTTGACCTGGTCAACCTGACAGGTGGGTCCCACCTGTCAGTGACCCATTTTAATTAAACACAGTAATTAGCCTAATCAGGATTAATTAAGGGGGTGGGCCCCAATGTCATTGACTGATTAAATAATTAACTAACAGTTTAATTAGTTTAGTCAATTGATAATTTAATTAATAAAAAATAATTAAGTTAATTAATTCTTTAATTAATTAATTAATACTTTTATCTATTATTTGCTTATTATTTATTTATTTATTTATAAATTTCTCTTTTTTTAAATCGTTTTCATTCTGGGCGTGGGCCCTGTTCGTCATAGGCCCAGGGGGCCTTAGCGGATCGGGCGGGCGTAGCAGGCATCGGGCGACGGGCGCCCGAGCGGTGGTTAACAGGGCGGAGCCCCGTGGGAGGTCGAACCCGGGCGGCCGAGGACACGCGCGGGGGGCGAAGGATGCGGGCGAGCGCGGGGCTCCAGGGGCGGGGGCGGGCGCGGGCGCGGATGCAGAGCGCCGATGCAGGGGGCGGCTGCAGCAGCAGAAATGGGCGG
>NC_041388.1:412677177-412763488 GCF_002162155.2 Triticum dicoccoides | reverse complement strand
GGAGGGGGGTTTCTCCTTTTATCTCCTTTTTTTGGCATATTGTTTTTCTTAATTTTTCCTTTTCTCTTTTATTTTTAGTTTCTCTCCATTTTAGTTTTTATAATTATGATCTTAGTTCCTAAAATAGTATCACTACTTATTCTAATGCCACTATATCTTGGGCACCTAAAAGAATTAGTTTAATATTTTATACTTTATAAAAGGCATTTAATTATTGGTTTTGGCTGTTGTTCTAATTAATTTGGAGTATTTAAACATTTCCTAGCAATGTGGTTTCACCACCATAACCATCTATGATATATTTGCTACAATTTGAACATTGTAGATTTGACAGTTGAAAACCTTTATTGTTAGACTTGATTTTAAATTTGAAATTTGAACGGGATTTGAATCATCGCAAGATTAACAACAGTAATCGAGGTGACGTGGCATCATTAGCAGGGGATTAATGTAGTCTAATTATCCAGGCGTCACAGTTGAAGATATCATTGTCCTAACCATTCAACCACATGTTCGTACTTTGTCCCTTTTTAAACTCGTTTTGGCCTTGCTCTTTGGTTTTATTTCACCAGCTGTCATCACGGAACAAAGGGGGACTTATCTGTCTGATGGGACAAGGAATGCCCGAAAAGGAAAGTTGCCACAGAGCCTAGCAAGCCAACAGCTGAACAAGTTTCTTCGGAATGCAAGTTTCTTCGCTGAGTCTCTCTCCACTCTCCTTCATTCTTCTTACTTAGCAACGACTAGTTTCTTGTCGAAGCTAAGCTGGGAAACATCGGTTGTACGCACTCGCTTCGTTTGTGGTTTATGCTACAACGATCGGAGTATCAACCACTATTCAAGGAGGTGTGTGCGTGGTTGGAGTAGGTGGGTATGGAGGTTTTTTACCCAACATGGGTGGTAGCATAATCTTTGGATTGGTTCCTGCTACTTGTGAACTGCGTTGGGATTTCCCCGAAGAGGAGAGGATGATGTAGTACGGTAGAAATAAGTATTTCCCTCAGTTAAGAACCAAGATTATCAATCCAGTTGGAGAACCACGCAACACCTCATTAGCAACACCTGCACACGAACAACAAATCCTCGTAACCCAATGCGAACAAAGGTCGTCAATCCCTCGGTGGTTACCGTGCAAGATTAGATTGTATGGTGTTTGATAGATGGATTGAACAAAAATATAAAATAAAATAAATAAAGAAAAATTACAACAAAATATTTGTAGGATTTTATATATGATAAAAGTGGACCCGGACGACATAGTTTTCAATAGAGGCTTCTCTCTTGAAAATATCATATGTTGGGTAAACAAATTACTGTTGAAAAATTGATAGAAAAGCAAATAATCATGGCGACATCCAAGGCAATGATCATGTATATATGCATCACGTCTGAGACAATTAGACCGACTCCTGCCTACATCTACTATTATTACTCCACACATCGACCGCTATCCAGCATGCATCTAGAGTATTAAGTTCATAAAGAACGGAGTAACACCTTAAGCAAGATGACATGATGTAGACAAAGTAAACTCACGCATGAATAAACCCCATCCTTTTATCCTTAATGACAACGATACAATACGTGTCATGTCCCTTTCTGTCACTGGGATTGAGCACCGCAAGATCGAACCCATCACAAAGCACCTCTCCCGTTACAAGAAAAATTAATCTAGTTTGCCAAACCAAATCAATATATCAGAGAGAATTGTGAAGTTAACACAATCATGCATAAAAGAGTTAAGAGAAAACTCAAATAATATTCATAGATAAATCTGATCATAAACTCACAATTTATCGGATCCTAACAAAAACACTGCAAAAAGTCATTACATCAGATAGAACTCCAAGAACATCGAGGAGAACATTGCATTGAAGATCAAAGAGAGAGAGAGAGAGAGAGAGAGAGAGAGAGAGAGAGAGAGAGAGAGCCATCGAGCTACTAAGTATGGACGCGTAGGTCTGTGGTAAACTACTCACGCATCATCGGAAGGGCATCAAGGTTGATGTAGAGCCCCTTCGTGATCGAGCCCCCCTCCGGTAGAGTGCTGGAAAAGGCCTCCAAATGAGATCTTGTGGTTTTGGAACTTACGATGGCGGAAAAAATATTTTGGCTGACCCTTTGCTGGTTTCACAATTTTAGAGAATTTATAAATGCAGAGTTAGGTCAAACGAAGCCACGTGGGCCCCATAAGGCACCAGGGCGCGCCTAACCCTTGGGCATGCCCTGGTGCCTCGTGGGCCCACATTTCATCATCTGGCATTTTCCCGAAGCTTCTAGTGTCTCTTTTGTCCAGAAAAAAATCTCCAAAAGTTTCGTGGCATTTGGACTACGTTTGGTACTAATATTCTGTAAAACCAAAAAACAGGCAAAAAAACAACAACTAGCACTCGGCACTAAGAATATGTTAGTTCCAAAAATGATATACAATTGCTTGTAAATGCATATTAAACATCCAAGATTGATATTATAATAGCATGGAACAATAAAAGATTATAGATACGCTGGAGACGTATCAGTTCACCTTCCGTATCGACATAGGAGTGGTGTTCGCACACCAACACGTCACCGTGTACCTCCAACGTCGAGGGTGATGCACCGCAACTCACGTCGAAGGAGACCCATCCGGAAGCGTGGTACGCAAGCAATCCGACGGGCGCTTTTGTAGACCCAAAACCCCACACGCCTGGGAGGGACCCCGTCTAGGCACGCGGAGGCTATGGGCTGCCATAGGTCTACCTGACCGCCCCTAGAGCCTCGTGGATTCGCAGCCCTCCATTGCTGAAGAACGACAAAGAACGAGAAGAAAGATACAAGGGTAGGGGATAGATGAACATGAAAAAATAGTAGATGTTTTTGTTCGATTGTGTGTTGTTCAATCGGCCGTCACCCCTTAGGTATATAAGAGGCAGATGGACTTCCAGTATAAGAAAAGGACTCCAAATCACGTCCAAATCTTTCCAAAATTGACCGAACTCGGATTTAGGTAAGTCTGGAACATCAGTTTGGTTTTTAGGTCCCACGGGCCACAAACGACCCCGGATGAAGAGGGGCCCAAAAGAAAACTTGACCGCTTCGACGAGGCGAACAACTTTCGTGTTTAACGTTTTTCGATTCAAGGTCATATTCAGAGCCGAATCGCTCACGCAAAACAGGCTGTCACTCGCGCTACCCATTAGACACCGTGTCTGATGCATCGCGCCACTTTTGCCCCATGAAAGGGCTGCGATCAGATGGCTGTAACATTTACATATGATCTTGGATTGATACGAGTTTTATATCAGAATCAACTGTTTCGACGAGACGAAGACAATTCATGTAGAATGTTTTCTCATTTGAGGCATCCGTTGAGGCGTAATTGGCTGAACAGTGCTCTGGATACAAAATCTCAGTATTTCGAACACAACTTTGGCCCTCGAGATTAGATCGGATGGCGATGGCCCAAACTTCAAAGATGTTCATATCGACAATACGAAACTTTTTTTATGTAGATCACTTCTCCATTTGAGGCCATATTAATTAAGTTTTTGACCGTGCCAAAATCTGGTGTCAACACGTGGTTTCGGTCTATAGGACTCTATTGTTGCCAAACTGTCAATTTTTACTTTTTTTGTCAAACTGATGGTGTTTGGCTATGTACATCCTAGTTATGCAGAGGCCACTATATTTTGAGTTAATAAAAGCGTCCTTTATCTAAAAAAGATGGAAAATGGAAACTTGGAAACACAAGTTTCTTCGCTGCATCTCTCTCCACTCTCCTCACCTCTTTCTTCTTGAGCAACGACTACCTTGTCGCAGCAGCGCCGCGCAGCCGGTAACCCTACGAGGCCCTGACATGAGTAAGCCAGTCTTCTCGACTCCTCTGTCTCTCCTTCTCTTCTTCCAATGGACTCGCTGTTTCTGCTTGCTAGAATTTAGGCAGAGGCTTGGGCAACCTCTCGGCTGCGGGGCACTGTCTTAGCTGGGTGGTGGGTGGAAGCTTACCGTTATAGACGAGCATCTGAACTTTGCCATCAACGTTCCCCGGGCGTTTTTTTTGTGTGGCCTTGATTGGCCGGTGGCGGTACAACTAGTGCTAGAGGCGGAGTACTCTGCAATCAAATCCAAGGATGGGGGGCACACCCCCTAAAGTTTACTGAGCGCATTATCTCTATAACACCGCTGATCGGGGTCATCTGTTGGAAATATTAACACTTTCTCGATTAATTTAATCCACAAGTAAACAGTAAACATGGTAAATACGGTATGCATCTCATACCAATACCTAAGCATGTGAGCACGTGTAGTACATAGAACCAAAACATCTATGAACATCATATATACGACTAGCACATGAACGATCAAATAGGGGATGAACGAGTCATACCCTTCAGTTGGCCAGGCCAACGCGGCAGCGGCAGCAGCAGCCTCGGCATCGGCCGAGGCCTTCTTCTTGGCGGCTTCGTCGTCAGCCATGGAGTCGATGTAGGGGAAGTAGTGGAAGCAGAGATGGTCGATGAAGGGGACAGATCGGGAGCAGTGGCGTCGAGACGCTCCCCAAAAACCTTATTGCCGTTCTCCCGGGCAAGATCTCGAACGACAGGGTTCCAGAGGCACCTGCTCTCCCGACCAACCGTGCACGTAGTTGTTGGGATGAGATCGCCGGAAGCAACACAAAGAGAGAGGAACAATAGATGATGGCTAGGGTTGTGCAAGAGGGAGTGAGTGAACTGAGTTAGGGTCCACTCCACTGGCCAGCGCCTTCTTATATAGGCCGTCGAGTAGATGGGCCTAGGCTTAGGCCCACGACCGAGTCTGCGAACAACCCACAGTCCAACGTCTCGGACAGTGGCACTTTCGTAAGCAACTCGTTAATCAATACGAGATTAATTAACCATTCTTGACCGGCAAACATAAGCTTCGGCTCGGCTCATTCCCGCAACCCGCGGCGCGCGCGCGCATCGTGACGAGGCGAGGCAGACGATGGAGGATGAGGAGCACGCGTGTACAGCTCCTATTTCCAAGCTCCCAATAGCAAGTGATGGAGCAGTCCTTATAAAGAGGTCTCACTCTTCTTACTGTGGCAGTATGGTACTAAACACCCCACACTTCCCACCACTTGCCGTACACATGCATGGGCCTTAGAGATTAACCAGGGATTATTGTCTTATATGGGCCTAAGCCCATCCATAATCCAAGAATCCCCCACCAGATCTCGAGGCACATAAGTTTGTTAGCTGTTCCAAACAATGTTTGATATACCAGAATTTTCAGTGGAGACTGTTAAGTTGAACTTCCACTTAGAGCAATAGGATTAGACTTCTTCACAACTGAACAATGGACTATACCTTGAATTGTCAGTTTGGCATGCAGAAGTTTCTCCTATTGTCAGCTGATAGGTGGCTGCCGAAGGCTAAACCCCACGGGTGGAGCTTATTAGTCATACTCCGTACCTTCTCATGAGCTTCCTAGAGATCACCCAATCTCATAGACTGTGACCAGCAGTCGGGCTCACATAGGTGTGTTCCTCCAAAGATGGCTCTGTAGGTTAGCATCTTTCTTACATAAGCTTTGGAACACATTAAGACAAAAGTCAGCCTACCTTATAGAATTGAGAGTATTATTGCATCTCCAACAGAGTGGGTTAATTAAGGATACTCTCCTCAGTTGACCGCTGGATTGTTTTACCAGGTCCTAATTCACGGGATCTCGGATCACATAGGTTGGGTTACCCCCATGGCAACTTACGTGGGTCTCATGCCCATCTCCCTCGATGCATTTTCTATAACAATCTGTGATAGCCCTTTCGTAAAAGGATCTGCCAGATTTTTAGTAGTCTCGATATAATCCAATGCTATCACTCCGGAGTTTCTTGATTTTTTTGACAGATTTCAATCTTCTTCTTATGTGCTTTGTGGATTTCATATTATCCTTTGAACTCTTAGCCTTGGCAATCACAGTTTAATTATCACAGTTCATAAGGACAGCCGGGACTGGTTTATCAACCACTGGCAAATCCACGAAAAGCTCTCGAAGCCATTCTGCTTCGACGCATGATGTGTCTAATGCTGTGAGTTCTGCTTCCATAGTCGATCTCGTTAAGATCGTCTGCTTGCAAGACTTCCAGGAAATAGCACCACCACCAAGTGTGAAGACATACCCACTTGTGGCTTTCATCTCATCAGCATCAGGTATCAAATTTGAATCACTATATCACTCAAGTACCGTCGGGTACCCAGAATAGTGAATTCCGTAGTTCACAGTACCTTGCAAATAACGCATCACTCGCTCAACAGCATGCCAATGCACATCTCCCGAATTTGAAACAATCCAACTCAGTTTGCACACAGCAAATGAGATGTCAGGGCGAGTAGGACAAGCTAGGTACATCAGTGAACCAACCACTTGAGAATATTTCAATTGATCTACAGTCGTGCCTTCGAACTTTTGAATCCGCACGCTAGGATCATATGGTGTTGCAGAAGGTTTGCAGTCCAAATATCTAAAGCGGCTCAAAATCTTCTCAACATAGCGGGATTGCAAAAGTGTAATTCCACCCTTAGTATTTCTCAGTAGCTTGATGTTCAAGATAACATCAGCCACGCCCAGGTCTTTCATCTCAAAGTTATGAGATAGAAAAGCCTTGACCTCCTCAATGACTTTGAGGTGGGTCCCAAATATCAGTATGTCATCGACTGTCGGAGTAATGGGCCACGGGTAGGCCAACCCGAGTCCCATAACCTTTCAAGACATCGGGGCAGGATGCGCCCCTCAAGACCCCAAGACGAAGAGCCGCCTCCTGAGGAGTCGACGGCAAGGCGGCCGATTGCCCGCTCACGGCCGAGTCCCAGGGACGACTTCCAGAGAAGCCAGTTTGGGGAGTCGGCCTGCGACTCCAACAAACCCATGACCTCATCAAAGGGGACGAGGCAGGGGCGTGGCTAACAAAGCCTACCCCCGCCCCTCACCAAGGGCAGGCATGGCCAGAGCACGCCGTACCCCGGAAGATCTCCGTGCGGCATGGCACTGTTGCCATGCCGGCCCTAACATCAGCGCCGCAGGGCCGAATCCTGCGCCTACGACAGCTTGTCTGTACGGCCCGGAGGCAGCAGGTCCCACTAGTCAGTGAAACCCTAGGAGACGGCGAGAGGACCGCCAGTCGGATCCGTCAGGAGTCGGCCCCGGGGAGTCGGCCGAGCCCTCCCCTGGGCCCCATGCACCATTGATCAAGATGTGATGGGGAGTGGCAATAGTGATCGCCCGCCAGGCGGCGGGACTGCTGCCATGACCCCATTACCAAGCCCGCGTCATCAGAAGCACGGCTACAGTAATCAGCAGCCGGCAAGACCCGCCCAAGGCGGACGCGGCCTGTCAGCTCCGTACTAGACCAGTCGGCGGGGCCCACCAGTCGGCGGGCCCTAGCAGTCGGCGGAGAAGTCAAAGGCCAGAGGCACTGACGGTTGGGCCTGCGCCCAGTCAAATTACCATTGTACCCCTAGGGGGTAGGCCTATATAAACCCCCCAGGGCACCCATGCAAAGGGTTGGAACCCAGTAGCTCTAGACCATATCAGATAGAAGGAGAAAGCTAGCCTTGCCCTCTCCTACCTCTAAGAAACAGCTCAAGGAGCAACCGTGTAAACACTTGGCCATAGTGATCATGCGGAGACCCCGCAGAGCAGTAGTAGGGGTATTATCTCCCCGGAGAGCCCTGAAGCTGGGTAAGATTCGCCGCCGTGCATGTCTTCGCCTCATCCCGTTTCCAGGCACCGACGACGTTCTACTCGCCCCCACCATGATAAGCTATCCTTTGGCATATGTCGCACCAAACCCCCGACATTTGGCGCCCACCGTGGGGCTCGGTGCACCACCGTTCGGAAATCTGTTCTGGACGGGAACCCTTTTCCTCCCTGGCGAGCGTAGCCAGCCAGGCACGCCATACGAAGTTTGCATCGACGCGCTGCGCGGCGTTGAGATTGCCTGCACAGCCAGCTCCTTGGACGAACTTGTCGGCGAGGTACGCCTCTCCGACGAACCTTCTTCCGACGCAGGCACGGGTGGCCCCGAGAACCTCCTCGTGGGCCTCCTCGATCAACTCCTCGTTTCCGGCGAGCCCGCCGTAGACTTGGAGTCCGTAGGCTCCACCGACCCGATGCTGGTCGACTCCGACACCGCTTCGCTCGACGCGTTCCCCTCCAATGTGGTGGTCTACGACGAACCTCTCCCTCGCACGGAGAGCAATGGAAGCACTGTCACCGAGGTGCTAGTCATCAACCATGACGAGTACCCCGGCGGAGGAGCGCACGACTCGCTCGGCGCGGCGCTACAAGACCTAACTGCGCCCATTCTGGAAGACGCTGACGCAGAGACGTTAGAAGCGCGACGCTTTCAGCTCGTTGAAGGTGCGAAGAAGCTGGCCAGCATGAGACGCTTGTAAGAAGCTTACCAGCGGGAGATGGATCGCGCCGTTGGCGGCTCGCCGGCCCCGGCAGGGCCCAGCCGCCTTGGCGTGGTCCAGCAGCGCAGCGTAGCCATCGCTAGCCTGTTTGGGGCTAGCCGCCCCATGTACGCTACACCAGCAGAGAACATCCGAGCCGCCCAGGCAGCGGCAGATGCGCTGGACAATTTCGAGGGCGAAGAACGCCGCCTCATGATGGAGCGAGTCCAGCGGCTCCTCGACGCGGCCGCCGCGCAGAACGAGGCCGGCTGCCGCACGGAGGCGCCGCAGCGGCCAAACGACGACCTGCACTGAGATCAAGGCGCGACGTCTCGGACGCCGACTAGCGGCGCTTGAGGAAGAAAGGACAAGGAGCCGGCTGTCAGCCACAGTCGGACTCGCATTACCATAGAGCGCGACCGAGACGGCCGCCCGAGAGCAGTGGAACGACGGGATGACTGTCCGCCTCCCCCTCCCCGTAAGGAGAGGCGAGTCTCCCTGCCGCCTGTTGACCATCTGACTCTCGGTGACCGCCTTGGCCGCCGAGAGGGAGTTGGAGAGAATGACGCCCGCCACCGGATCGACCGACTTCACCGGTCCCTGGCGCTGGAAGAAGAAGATGAGCTGGCTCCGCCTTGTTTCGGGCCCCGCATTCAGGACGAGCCCTTTCCCAGAGGGTTCACGCTCCCAAGAGACACGCCCAAGTACACCGGCTCCGTGAAGCCGGAAGACTGGCTGGTCGACTATTCCACGGCTGTCAGCATAGCAAACGGCAACAAACGTGTTGCCGTAAAATACGTTCCGCTCATGCTTCAGGGCACGGCTCGGACATGGCTAAACAGCCTGAGGCCCCGCAGCATCAATAGCTGGGTTGACTTCACCGAAGTGTTCGTCCGCAACTTCACCAGCACGTACAAGCGTCCTCCCAAGCCTCGACAGCTCTCCTTGTGCGTGCAAGGTCCTGACGAGTCGACTCGCGACTACCTCACGCGTTGGGCTGAGCTTCGAAACTCCTGCGAGGGCGTGCATGAGGTGCAGGCCATCAAGTACTTCACAGCCGGGTGCCGAGAAGGCACCCTCCTCAAGCACAAGCTCCTCTGCGATGAGCCAGAAACCCTCGACGAGCTGCTGATCATAGCGGACAAGTACGCCACGACCGACTCCTCCTTGAAGGCGGAAATTCAAGTCAGCATAACTGGCAAAGTGGCCCCTCAAGCTCCAAGGACTCCGGTGGGAGACGCCAGCCGGCGACAACCATAGGGCGACCACAAGCGCAAGGCCCCGCAGCCGGCTTCCAGCAGCCGGCAGGTCACGACCGTTGAAGCCCAGCAGCCGGATGGGCAGCCCCCGCTCAAGCGACAGAAAGGCGGCAAGACAAACTGGTTGCCGGCCTTGTCCTACGAGAAGACCTTGGATGGACCTTGCAAATTCCACAGCGGCGCGAAGCCGTCGAATCACACCACCCGGGAGTGCCACTGGCTCACCAGGATTGCCAAGGGAGACGGCCTCCTGCCTCCCCCACCAGCTGGGCAGCCGCCTCTGCCTCCGCCCCAGCAGCCGGCTGCCAGGCCAGTCGGCGCAGTGCAAGACGAATACCCTGAAGAACACGGAGCCTACGTGGTGTTTACTAGTATGGCTGATGATTGACGCAGCAGGCGGCTGCAGCGACAAGAGGTGAATGCAGTAGCGTCGGAAACGCCAGAGTTCATGCACTGGTCTGAAAAGCCCATCAGCTGGAGCAGGGCTGACCATCCAGAGGCAATGCCGAGTCCGGGCTCCTATGCCTTGGTCTTGGACGCCACCTTTTCCACGGATAGACGAGTTGTGTGTTTCTCGCGAGTCCTAATAGACGGAGGCAGCAACATCAATATCCTATACAAGGACACCATGGAGAAGTTAGGAATCAAGCAAAGACAGCTTCAGAACAGCCGGACAGTGTTCCACGGCATTGTACCTGAGCTTTCCTGCTCGCCGATCGGTAAGATCCTGATGGACGTCCTCTTTGGGGACAAAGATCACTTCAGAAGAGAGTCTGTTTGGTTTGAGGTGGTGGACCTTGAGAGCCCATACCATGCGCTACTTGGCGGACCCGCCTTGGCCAAGTTCATGGCGGTCCCCCACTACGCTTACCTCAAGATGAAGATGCCCAGTTCCAGGGGAATTCTGACTGTGGCTGACGACTACCGGAAGTTGTCTGTTTGCGCGACTGAGAGCAGTCGCCTGGCCGAGTCCCTGTAATTGCGGCCGAGAAGCGTCTCCTCGAGCGAGTCGTGGCGATGGCCGGCAAGCAGCCTGAGGTATCACCCAACCCAAAAGAGTCGAAGGCTGAGGGTTCGTTCAAGCCGGCAAAAGAGACAAAGAAGATACCCTTGGATCCGGAGCACCCAGAGAGGTACGCCGTCGTAGGTGCAAACCTGAAAGTGCAACTATCCCTAGGTGGTTTTGGTAATTCATAACAACATATAGCTCATTGAGCTAATGCTATTCCAAGATGATTATTTCAGGAAAGCTCAACGATTGGCATGGCATGGATGTGAAAGTGGAACCCTCAAAATGCTAAGGACAAAGGATTGGCTCAAGCTCAAAAGCTCAAGACTCTTCATTTTATATTTTAGTGATCCAAGATCACATTGAGTCTTTAGGAAAAGCCAATACTATTAAGGAGGGATGAGGTGTTGCTTAATGAGCCTCTTGCTTCATGTGCTTAGTGATATGCTCCAAAACCCTCAACTACTTTCCCATATCCACATATGACCTAAACCCTAAGCCAAGCTCGGTCCTACCGATTCTTCCTATCCGGCGCCACCGAGTTTCACTTGTCATTAGCCACTGCCAAACCCTAGCAATTCGGTTCTACCGATAAGGATCTCGGTCTCACCGAGATGGGGTTGCAAACTCTTTGTTTCCCTTTCGTAACTTTTCGGTCCCACCGAAAGAGCGAATCGGTCCCACCGAGATTGCAATGTAAACTCAGTGTTTCCCCTTTGTAACTTTTCGGTCTCACCGAGTTCCACTCGGTCTCACCGAAAGAGCAAATCGGTCCCACCGAGTTTGCCTGACCAACTCTCTGGTTAGCTAATTACCAAATTTGGTCTCACCGAGTTTGTGTAATCGGTCTCACTAAGATTACGTTATGCCCAAACCTTAACCATATCGGTCCTACCGAGTTGCATGTCAGTCCCACCGAAAATCACTAACGGTCACTAGGTTTACATTTTTGGTCCGACCGAGCTTATTGATTCGGTCCCACCGAGATTGGAAAACTGTGTAACGGTTGGATTTTGTGTGGAGGCTATATATACCCCTCCACCTCCTTCTCATTTGGTGAGAGAGCCATCAGAACACACACACCACTCCAATTCATATGTTCTGAGAGAGAACCACCTACTCATGTGTTGAGACCAAGACATTCCATTCCTACTATATGAATCTTGATCTCTAGGCTTCCCAAGTTGCTTTCCACTCAAATCTTCTTTCCACTAAATCCAAATCCTATGAGAGGGAGTTGAGTGTTGGGGAGACTATCATTTGAAGCACAAGAGCAAGGAGTTCATTACCTACACACCATTTGTTACTTCTTGGAGAGTGGTGTCTCCTAGATTGGCTAGGTGTCACTTGGGAGCCTCCGACAAGATTGTGGAGTTGAACCAAGGAGTTTGTAAGGGCAAGGAGATCGCCTACTTCGTGAAGATCTACCGCTCGTGAGGCAAGTCCTGTGTGGGCGATGGCCATGGTGGGATAGACAAGGTTGCTTCTTCGTGGACCCTTTGTGGGTGGTTGCTTCTTAGTGGACCCTTCGTGGGTGGAGCCCTGTGTGGCTCGCGCAACCGTTACCCTTGGGTGGAGCCCTGTGTGGACTCGCGCAACCATTACCCTTTGTGGGTTGAAGTCTCCATCAACGTGGATGTAGGATAGCACCACCTATCCGAACCACGGGAAAAACATCCGTGTCTCCAATTGCGTTTGAATTCTCCAAACCCTTCCCTTTACACTCTTGCAAGTTGCATGCTTTACTTTCCGCTGCCTATATACTCTTTGCATGCTTGCTTGAATCATGTGATGATTGCTTGACTTGTCCTAAATTAGCTAAAATCCGCCAAGAACTAAAATTGGGAAAATGTTAAGTTTTTATTTGGTCAAGTAGTCTAATCACCCCCCTCTAGACATACTTTCGATCCTACAAGTGGTATCAGAGCTTTGGTCTCCATTTGCTTTGATCTCCATAGCTTTGGTGGTCATAGCCTTGGTTTCACAACCTAGGAGAGTATGGCATCTAGCGAGGGAAATTATCACCGTAGAGGTCCTTACTTTGATGGTACTAATTTTGCTAGTTGGAAGCATAAAATGAAAATGCATATTCTTGGACATAACCCCGCCGTTTGGGCTATTGTGTGTGTTGGCTTGCAAGGTGACTTCTTTGATGGGAGAGAACCAAACCGTGAAGCTACCGCGGATGAGTTGAAGATGTTGCAATACAATGCTCAAGCTTGTGATATTCTCTTCAACGGATTGTGCCCCGAAGAATTCAACAAAATCAGCCGTCTTGAGAATGCAAAGGAAATTTGGGGCACTTTGATTGATATGCACGAAGGTACCGACTCCGTCAAGGAATCCAAGTTGGATGTGCTTCAAAGCCAACTTGACAAGTTCAAGATGAAGGATGGTGAAGGTGTCACTGAAATGTAATCTAGGCTTGCTCTCATCACAAATGAGATTGACGGCTTAGGAAGTGAAGAGATGACCGATAGATTCATCATCAAGAAGATTCTAAGAGCCTTGGATGGAAAATATGTTACCGTGTGCACATTGATCCAAATGATGCCCAATTACAAAGATCTCAAGCCAACGGAGGTGATTGGAAGAATTGTTGCTCATGAGATGTCACTTAAGGATAA
Source organism: Triticum dicoccoides (assembly GCF_002162155.2). NCBI lineage: Eukaryota > Viridiplantae > Streptophyta > Magnoliopsida > Poales > Poaceae > Triticum > Triticum dicoccoides. Next base: position 412,750,179 of record NC_041388.1, on the reverse strand, counting down.
AGAGGAACTTCACAACAAATCAAGTGGTGCCTATAAAGCTTCATGTGAAGCCCCTACATCATCAAGTGAGAAACAAGACTTCAATGAAGAATTGAGCTTAATGGTGAAGAACTTCAAGAAGTTCTACAAGAGTAGAAGAAAAGATAGAAGCTTCAAGTCAAGGTCCTACAATGACAAAAGATCTTCTAGTTGAGAGCGAAACTGCTACAATTGTGGAAGACCCGGACACTATTCCAATGAGTGTACGACTTCCTACAAGAGAAGAGAAGATTCTCCAAAAAGAAGAAGCAAAGAATCACCACCAAGAGAGAGAAGGAGTAGAGATGATCGTTATGAACGAAGATACTCACGGAGAAGCAAGGATTCGGAAAGGAAGGAAAAATCATCAAGGAGCTATACAAGATGAAGACATCAAGCTCATGTTGGTGAATGGGTATCCGGCTCCGACTCCGACAGCCACTCCGAAAGAAGTTATCACTCCGACTCCGAAGATACTCAAGATGAAGGTGTTGCCGGTCTAGCACTTGTGTCAACCAACTTCTACGACATATTTGACTTACCAAATGAAGGAATTGGAAGATGCTTCATGGCCAAAGGTCCTAAGGTAACACACCCCGAGTATGTTGATTTCAATAGTGATGAAGATGACTTGTTAGGTGATGATTTGCTTGGTGACAACTCTAGTGATGAATATTATGATGAAAGACCAATTAAACATGCTAATCAAGATAAAACGAATGACAATGATAAGGAGAAGATTGAGGCCCTAACTAAAGAACTAAACACTCTTAAGTTAGCTCATGAAACCATCTTCGAAGATCATCGAGAACTTTTAAGAGCTCATGAGAAATTACGCTTTGAAAAACTCAATCTTGAGCAAGAGCATGAGTTCTTAAAGGCAATCAATGATGATCTCCGCAAGAAAAGTTCTCCTTACATTGCCAAGTGTTTACTCTTATCTACTTACATGCCTCAAGTCAAGTCTAGTAACAAGAAAGATTCTTCCTCTAGCAGTAACAATGATCATGCTAAATCCAATATTGTTTCTTCTAGTAGTTCTCTTGATTCCACTAATGATTCTCTTAGCCAAGTTACACCTGAGCAAGAAAATAGTTTATTGAAGGGAATTATAGAGAAAGGAGTGTACAAAAGCCTTGCCGGGAGTAAGCAATTCGAGGAAATTGTGCGCAAGCAAGGAATGCACCGGAAGAATCAAGGTGTTGGTTTTGAACGAAAGTTCAATGCCAATGGAGTTGAGTGGGAAGAAGATCAATACCCCAAGACAAAGTTTGTCCCTCAACAAGAGAAGTATGATGCTACTTTCAAGGGGACACAAGCTCAAGATGATCTTCCACCACAAGACTACAAGCAAAAAGGCAAGGACAAGCTTCAAGAGGAAATTGATGCATTTGAAGAAGCTCCAAAGACCTTAGTCAAGTGGATTCCCAAGACTACTTCAAGTTCCACTTCATCAAGTACGACTACAACTCCAAGGATTCCCATCAAGATGATGTGGATCCAAAAGAAGAAGAACTAGAGAGTTCTTGAGGGTGACTCCGCCAACATACTTCACTCTTATCATTTTGGCAAGAACAAGTGCAATCAACTTCCACATCGTGCACTAGTTCAAGGAGTCACAAACCCTCTTGTTGGTAAGACAAGGGACAAGGTAACCTAAAAGCTTTCATGGACATCATCTTTGTGTGCATCACTCTATGTCTATGGATATCCTTGTTTGTTCCTTGTGGGACTAACCCATGTAGGTATTGAAAGTGCAATTCACTCAAATGGATAGCTCCAAGAGATCTACATCAACATTGAGCATCCACATCTTCAATATCTACATGAAGTCATCATCAACAAAACCCAAGGTTAGTTCATCCCTCTTAGGGGGGATATCACATCTAGGGGGAGCTTTACTCTAAGACTTGAGCTAAAGCAACTCTGAAGATGTGAACACAACAATGCTTTATGTAAAAGTGGTAACCCCACTTGAGCTTATACGATGAGTATGACCTATGATCAAGTGTTCTCACTTGACTCCTAAGTCAATATACTCATATATAGATGACCTAGTCATCGCAAATTGCTTGATAGATGCTAGAATTGGTTGTGCATGCCTTGTCACATATTTCATTTGCCATCTTATTGTGTGAGCATGCTGGTTGCACATTTTACTCATTCGAGGACATCCACTTGTTGTTTTGATTGTTTGGTTTTATCTTCTTTTGCCAAGTGGATGGACAAGAATGCCTAAGAACCTCCTCTAGCTATCTATGCTTTTCTCGTCTCAAACTCTATTCGTGCTGCATCACAAAATTTGATCAAGTCAGATTCGAACCACTCTGTGTGAGGAGCGCTCGGAGTCCCCGATTTCGTCATAGACTTAAACTTCCAAAACCTCTTTATGATTCTCGGTCTGACCGATACTCCACTTTCGCTCCTACCGAGATCATTAAGTTGATCTAGGTTTTTGGTCTCGGTGCAACTGATTTGAACCTTTCGGTCACACCGAGTTTCAGTAACTGCACGCAGTTATGAATCTCGGTGCCACCGAGTCGTTCCACTCGGTCACACTGACAGGGTCGGGCTATATATAGTCACGGGCAAAATTTGGAAATTTCTCCGAACCCCTTTGCCCGCGCGATAGCCTGCTCTGCCCTCGTGGTCTCCGGATCGTCTTCTCGCTGCCAGCCGCCTCCAGTCGCTGGTCTCCGTCGCCGTCAACGAGAATTCTGCCCCGCTGTTGCCACCGTAGCAAGTCTCCGCCAAACTAGGGTATGGACTTGATCACAGTGCTATTCCCCGTCCAATTCCTAGCACATTGTGTTCTTCATGATTCTTGCCACGATTGAAACACTCCTATCCAGTCAAAACGCCCGTAGATTAGCTTTGATTCGAAAATTTAGGGTTAGGTTTCCGCCGAAACCATCTCGGACCCACCGAGTTGAAAAACTCGGTCCCACCGATTTGGCTTATGCCATTGCACAAGTGAGACTCGGTCTGACTGAGAATTACTTATCAGTGTGATCGATTTTGGAACTCTGTGAAACCCTAGCAGTCTCGGTGCCACCGAACTGTGACTCGGTCTTACCGAGTTCACTAGTTTAGGTTCCAAAACTGCTTCGGTATCACCGAGTTTGAAAATCGGTAGATCCGAGATGATTTCAGTGGGAAACTAAAACTAAGTTTTTGGATCATTCTTTTGCAAAAATCTCTGCATTTTGTGATGCTCATCCACTCTATCTCTTCTATAAACTATTCACAGGGTCAGCAGTCAGTTTGCAGCATGTCTGATCAAAGTGATAGACAAAATATGTCAGAGCAGCAGGTGCACATGAGTGAGGGCACTAGTCCCTCCAGCTCTTCTGATGAAGGCAGCAGGAGCACTCCTAGCAATTTGCCAAAGGCTGCCACGAGACAAAGGAAGAAGAGGACTTCAGATTCCGAAGATGAGGACTATGTGGCAGAGGAAGATGCCACTTCCAAGAGAGTTGAGCCAGCTCAAGGCACTAAGCCAGGCCTGAAAATCAAAAGGCCAGCAGGCAGGCAGCCAATGTCAAAGGCCAAAATGTCAACTGAGAAGCCCATAGAGCCAGTTGCAGCTGAGAGCAAGAAAAGAAAGGAAAGGGTGAAGAAGACTGTGGCTAGAGTGCTTGGCAAAGCTTCCATCATGGAAGAGGAGGAAGAAGAAGAGGCAGCTGCACCAGCACCCAAAGCACCCAAGCTAATGGGAGATGCCATAAAATCAGGGGGAGCTGCTTCCAAGGCCAAGCCAGCTCCAAAGCCAAAGCCAAAGAGGAACACAAGAAGCATCCCTACAGCTGAGAAGAACAAGGCCCCAGTGCCTGAGACTGTTGCTGAAGAAGAGGAAGAGAATGTCCTAAGGAAGCTAAAGCCCAAGATCCCAGACCACAATGATGCTCATCCTGTGGCTGAGGACATGAAGCTCAGGAGAGATTCAGGGCTGAGGAAGTGGAGAGAAGCAGACCCATATGCTTCAGGGAGAAGGACTGCCGTGGACTACAGGTTTCACACCAAGGAGCAGCAGGATTTTTATGAGACAGTGCTGCTAGATAAGAAGCCCATTGTCTGTGATATGCGATGGGTTGATTGGACATACATCAAGGACAATGAAGAGCACTATCCTGGAGTGCAAGACAGCTTCATAGCTTGTGGAGTAGCTGACTTTGTTGGGCAGAAGCTCACAAAGTGGAACGAGGAACTCATCATGCAGTTCTACTCCACAGCTCACTTTTATCCAGATGGGAGGATCACATGGATGACTGAGGGTACGAGGTACCAATCCACTGTTGAGGAATGGGCAAAGTTGATTAATGCCCCAGAGGAGCAAGATGATGACTTGGATATCTATGCCAAGAAGAAAATGGACCACAACTCAATGTCAAATATGTACAAGGAGATCCCAAATGAAGCACTTGATACCTTCAAGTTTGGCTCAGTACATTACCTTCTGTCAGGGCTCCCGACTATCAATTGGATCTTGAGGCACACCTTTTTGCCCAAGTCTGGAGATCACAAGATGATCAGAGGCCATGCTATCAACTTGCTACATGTGTTTGATGTGCCTCAGAAGTTCAAGGTGATGAGCCTCATAGTGGAAACAATCAAGAGGACTGCAGCAGACCAGAAGAGGAGCTGCGGATATGCCCCTCAGATTCAGGAGCTCATCAACTCCAAGATGGGCACGGGCATATATTTATTGGACAAGGAACATCTGCCCATCCGTCCAGATTTTGAGAACAATGAAGTTGTGATGACTGAGAATGAGCCATCGTCTGCACAAGCTTACTCAAAGAAGGAGAAGGCAAGGAAGGAGAAAGCTGCCAAGATGCCAACTCAAGAGGAGGCATCTGAGTATTTCTTGAAGACTAAACAAGAGCAGCTTGGTTACTTGATTGCATCCACGCTGAGGATTGAGCAAAGTCTGGCCACCCTCACTCAAAATCAGCAGAGCCTAGAGAGAATCATGGAACAGAAGTTCTATGACTTGGATGTCTAAGTAACGGAAGTTCAGTCTGCAGTGGAGCAGCTCCAAGAGGACATGCAGGAGAGGAGAGGAAGGACTACTACTCATGCCTTTGCCAGAGTGCCAAGAGGTCCGAGGTCGTCTGCCGTGCCAGTCGCTGACACAAGAGCCACCACCTCAGCACCAGCCACAACCTCAGTTCCACCAGCTCCAGCATCTACTTCAGCTCCAACTCCAGCGTCTACTTCAGCATCTACCGAAGCCTTCGTCCTTGGAGTGATCCGGACTCCACCACCACCAGAAGATCAAGCCTGAGCGTCGATCTAGTGCTATGCATTTTCTAGGAACTTTTTGGTAACTTGTTGCCAAAGGGGGAGAAGATGTATAGATCATAGGCTTCGAGAGAGAGTGTGTTGCTTTTCTCTCTTTCTTTATTTGGTGGTTTTTCGAACTTGTTTGCTTTTGAGTGCTTGAGATACTACATCATTATTTGTGAGACATTGATGATCATGTGTTTGATCATAAGCTACACTTAATGCTTGCTTAATGCTATTATCTTATCTATCTTATGTGATCTTTCACTATTCTTGGTGATGAGTGCATGTATTTCATTCTTATCATTTTAAGCGCTCCACCAAGATGTATGTGACATGGAAGAGTAACCCATGATTCTAACTCCTTGTGCATTTGCAGTCCAAATCAAATTTTAAATATGCACAAATTTAGGGGGAGCTCTTACTTATCACATACTTCTCAAAGCGACGATATATTTCATGCTTATTATCATTTGTCGAAGCTTTGATCTATATGTTGTCATCAATTACCAAAAAGGGGGAGATTGAAAGTGCAACTACCCCTAGGTGGTTTTGGTAATTCATAACAACATATAGCTCATTGAGCTAATGCTATTCCAAGATGATTATTTCAGGAAAGCTCAATGATTGGCATGGCATGGATGTGAAAGTGGAACCCTCAAAATGCTAAGGACAAAGGATTGGCTCAAGCTCAAAAGCTCAAGACTCTTCATTTTATATTTTAGTGATCCAAGATCACATTGAGTCTTTAGGAAAAGCCAATACTATTAAGGAGGGATGAGGTGTTGCTTAATGAGCCTCTTGCTTCATGTGCTTAGTGATATGCTCCAAAACCCTCAACTACTTTCCCATATCCACATATGACCTAAACCCTAAGCCAAGCTCGGTCCTACCGATTCTTCCTATCCGGCGCCACCGAGTTTCACTTGTCATTAGCCACTGCCAAACCCTAGCAATTCGGTTCTACCGATAAGGATCTCGGTCTCACCGAGATGGGGTTGCAAACTCTCTGTTTCCCTTCCGTAACTTTTCGGTCCCACCGAAAGAGCGAATCGGTCCCACCGAGATTGCAATGTAAACTCAGTGTTTCCCCTTTGTAACTTTTCGGTCTCACCGAGTTCCACTCGGTCTCACCGAAAGAGCAAATCGGTCCCACCGAGTTTGCCTGACCAACTCTCTGGTTAGCTAATTACCAAATTTGGTCTCACCGAGTTTGTGTAATCGGTCTCACTAAGATTACGTTATGCCCAAACCCTAACCATATCGGTCCTACCGAGTTGCATGTCAGTCCCACCGAAAATCACTAACGGTCACTAGGTTTACATTTTCGGTCCGACCGAGCTTATTGATTCGGTCCCATCGAGATTGGAAAACTGTGTAACGGTTGGATTTTGTGTGGAGGCTATATATACCCCTCCACCTCCTTCTCATTTGGTGAGAGAGCCATCAGAACACACACACCACTCCAATTCATATGTTCTGAGAGAGAACCACCTACTCATGTGTTGAGACCAAGACATTCCATTCCTACTATATGAATCTTGATCTCTAGGCTTCCCAAGTTGCTTTCCACTCAAATCTTCTTTCCACTAAATCCAAATCCTATGAGAGGGAGTTGAGTGTTGGGGAGACTATCATTTGAAGCACAAGAGCAAGGAGTTCATTACCTACACACCATTTGTTACTTCTTGGAGAGTGGTGTCTCCTAGATTGGCTAGGTGTCACTTGGGAGCCTCCGACAAGATTGTGGAGTTGAACCAAGGAGTTTGTAAGGGCAAGGAGATCGCCTACTTCGTGAAGATCTACCGCTCGTGAGGCAAGTCCTGTGTGGGCAATGGCCATGGTGGGATAGACAAGGTTGCTTCTTCGTGGACCCTTTGTGGGTGGTTGCTTCTTAGTGGACCCTTCGTGGGTGGAGCCCTGTGTGGCTCGCGCAACCGTTACCCTTGGGTGGAGCCCTGTGTGGACTCGCGCAACCGTTACCCTTCGTGGGTTGAAGTCTCCATCAACGTGGATGTAGGATAGCACCACCTATCCGAACCACGGGAAAAACATCCGTGTCTCCAATTGCGTTTGAATTCTCCAAACCCTTCCCTTTACATTCTTGCAAGTTGCATGCTTTACTTTCCGCTGCCTATATACTCTTTGCATGCTTGCTTGAATCATGTGATGATTGCTTGACTTGTCCTAAATTAGCTAAAATCTGCCAAGAACTAAAATTGGGAAAAGGTTAAGTTTTTATTTGGTCAAGTAGTCTAATCACCCCCCCTCTAGACATACTTTCCATCCTACAAAACCTCGACAGCAAATAGGAAGGCGAGCTCGTCAATTTCCTCCGTGAGAATCGGGACATCTTTGCGTGGTCCCCCAAAGACATGCCAGGTGTGCCGACGGAATTCGCCGAGAACAAGTTACATGTCCGATCTGATGCAAAGCCGGTCAGGCAGCCCCTGCGCCGCCTATCAGACGAGAAGAGAAGAGTGGTTGGAGAAGAGATAGCCCGACTCCTAGCAGCCAGCTACATTATGGAAGTTTTCTTTCCGGAGTGGCTGGCAAATCCGGTCCTGGTACTAAAGAAGAACAAGCAGTGGCGAATGTGTATTGACTACACGAGCCTCAACAAGGCCTGCCCCAAGGACCCATTTGCTCTACCAAGAATCGATCAGGTGATAGACTCCACAGCCGGATGCGAGCTGTTGAGTTTCTTGGATGCATACTCAGGATATCACCAGATCAAGCTGAACCTGGCTGACAGATTGAAGACCGCCTTCATCACGCCGTTTGGAGCATTCTGCTACCTCACCATGACGTTCGGCCTGAGGAATGCCGGCGCCACCTTTCAGCATTGCATGCAGAAGTGTCTCCTCTAGCAGCTCGGCAGGAACGCCCATGTCTACGTGGACGACGTGGTGGTGAAGACGGAAAAGCGTGGAACACTGCTGGAAGACCTCAAGGAGACCTTTGAAAACCTGCGCCGATTCCAGATCAAGCTCAACCCCGAGAAGTGTGTCTTCGGGGTACCAGCCGGCTAGCTCCTTGGCTTCCTCGTCTCTGAACGCGGCATAGAATGCAACCCAGTAAAAATCAAGGCCATTGAGAGAATGGAGGTACCCGGCCGACTGCTGGATGTGCAAAAGTTCACCGGCTGCTTGACGTCCATCAGCCGATTCATCAGTCGGCTGGGCGAGAAAGCTCTCCCCTTATACTAACTCATGAAGAAGACCACTTTTTTCGAGTGGAACCACAAGGCAGACGAAGCTTTTCTCCAATTAAAGAAGATGCTGACTACTCCACCCGTCCTGGCGGCTCCGACTCCCAAGGAACCTATGCTCCTGTACATCGCCGCCACCAGCCGGGTAGTCAGCACGGTCATTGTAGTGGAGCGCAAGGAGGAAGGCAAGGCGCTACCTCATTAACCCAGCAAGCAGTTGTTGACTCAAACCCGCCGCCCCCAGCCCAGCCGCCCTCGTCCAAGTCGCAGTTCTGGTAGTCGAAGAAATAGCAGCACCATCATGGGCCCAGCCCATCCTCAAATTCCTGGTGAACAAAGAGCTACCAACTGATGAGACCTCAGCTCGGCAAGTACAACGCCGGGCGGCAGCCTATACCATAGTCAACAGAGAGCTGGTCAGACGCAGCGTCACTGGTGTCTACCAGCGCTGCGTAGAGCCAGAGCAAGGCCAGGCAATTCTCAAAGACATCCATCAAGGCGAATGCGGCCACCATGCGGCTTCAAGAGCACTCGTCGCCAAAGCCTTTCGGCACGGTTTCTTCTGGCCGACTGCCTTGGAAGAGGCCAGGGAGTTGGTCCAAAAATGCAAAGGATGCCAAAAGTTCAGCTCCAAGCCGCACCAGCCGGCTTCTGCGCTCAAGACCCATTGCCTGGCCTTTCACAGTTTGGGGCCTAGACATGGTGGGACCATTCAAGACATCACGAGGTGGTTTAACTCACCTACTTGTCGCAGTGGACAAGTTCACCAAGTGGATAGAAGCAAAGCCAATTAAGAAACTGAACGGTCCGACTCCCGTGACTTTCATCACCGATATCACAATTCGGTACGGCATACCACACATCATCATCATCGACAATGGCACAAATTTTTCCATGGAATGCAAATCTCCTCCGAAGATTTTACAGTTGATGCAGTATGTACCACGCTACCTTTTGTATTAAAGTACCAAGACTTTGGGCCCCCCGAGATGAGCTCGGGGACTGCCCTCTTTTGTCTGTATGATAAAAATTATGCCTACAAGTATGTTACTCTTTGTCATGCCGCTTGGCACCGGGCTGGACAAGTCAGCCCGGGGACTTGCCGCCTTGCACTATGAAATGCTTCCTGCAGCCGGGCAAGTAGTGTGTAACACCTAAAACCGTCTTCTGTCAGAAGCCGCAGCTCGCAGAGCGACTATACGGTGGGCAGAGGTAAGGTGGAATGGGTGTTCGCATGAAAAATGGTTAAGGACGCAAAGCATAAAACATAGTTAGAGATGGTTTCCAGCCTTTTTTTCGGATTGCCGCTTCCTATCCAACTTGCTCAAAAACTCTTGAAAAACGGCTAAGTACTTGCTTTCCCAAAGTAGCCAAGCACTTGATCCAGCGACAGTCCGCAGAGCGGCTGTCCGATTGGCAAGGCAGGCAACTAAGAGAAAGCGGCAAAGGAAAAAATCCAAAAGAGCAATGAGCAAGAAAAGATAGAACTCGGATAAATATATGTACATAACATAGGCCCTTGGCCGAATCTTCGAGCAGAAGCTCAAAATACACCCCGCGGGTGGAATTGTGCGAATTAACAAGTTCTTCAAAGACTACTGAAGCAGATAAAATAAAAGATACAGCGACAGCTTAGGAGGCAGCAGACGGATTCGGAGGGTCGGAGGAGGCGCCAGCGTCAGGCGTCGGGGCAGCCGGCTGGCTAGTCTCGGCTTGATTACCTCCGGCGGCAGTCGACTCGGTCGCACGCGGCTCGTTGCTGGAGGCGCGGTCGGGTTGAGGCTGGCCGTCTGCTCCGTCTTCTGGTGCCTCCGCCTCGCCTCCATCCTCCGCCTCGTCCTCCTCCTCGACGCTAGATCCAATCACCTCCGCCGAGTCTTCACCATAGTCTGGGTTCATCCCAAACCACTCCGGCGGTACCTCCTCACCGTCTTCAGACTGCTCGGGGATGAAGATGCTGGTGTCGGTGTACTCAGCGATCGCCACAGCACGCTTGACGAGGGCATCTTCCGCAGCAGCCAGCTCCGGCTAGGCCTCCGACCAAAGCGTGGCCAACCAGTCTAGGTCCAGCCCCGGATACCACGCCTGGACGAACTCCAAGGCCCGGCGTGCTCCAGCTCGGGCCGAAGAGCCCTTCCAGGCCTCAAGACGACCAGCCGCGACCTCTAGCCAGCTGGCCGTCAGGCTGGGGGTGCGCGGAGCCTGCATGTCCAGCCACAGAGCGGCAACCGCCTGGGCATCAACACGCTGAAGCCGGCGCAGCATCCGGTGAGCTGGCCGAAGGCGGGCCTCGATGCTCAGGATGTGCTCGTCAAGAGTTCGGTGGGCGTCGGCGGCAATCTCTGCGCCTTCTGCCCTCCGACCTTCACGGTCAGCCTCGATTGCTTGGACGGCGGCCTGCGAGTGCCCAGGAAAGAAGTCTGCCAAGACGGAAGAAACAAAGAAGCAAGTCAAAAGCCAGGAATCGGCACGATTTATAATCGGCAGCTCAAAGATAAATAAGGAGACTCACCATCAACGATGTCTTCAATTTCATGGAAGCCGGAATCCAGCAGTGCCTCCTTGTCAGTCCAGGAGGAGCGCTCGCTCGCGAACTCGGCCAGGAGGGCGGTTTCCGCTTCCTCCGCCTCCTTCCGCGTCTTCGCAAGCAGCTCCCTTTGCTCTACCAACGGAGTGGCCAGCAGATCGCGCTCTATGGCGAGCCTGCTGCACTCCTCCACTTTGGCGCGCAAGGCGGAGTTGGCTTCGCTCAGCTGCTGTTGAAGAGCAGCGTTGGCTCCTGAAAGAAAGGAAGAAAGATAAACAGTCATCAATAAAGTAGGTCGCCGGGGAGATCCGGCCCGACTGCTCAGCAGTCGGCCTGAATCTCGGGGACTACAGCCCGCGGGTGCACTAGCGCGCCCCTCCAGAGAAGAAAAAAGGACTTACTCCGGCTCTCCACCAAGTCGGCGGTCCGCTTGCCCAGCTCTTCAACGTTACGGTTGAAGGCAGTGACGCGGAGGTTGTGGTAATCCTGCGTCAAGTATTTCAGACAAAGTTAGTACCCAGAAGTTCACCAATTGGAGTTCCGGGCCGCCTGCTCGGTAGCCAGCCCGAAACTCAGGGACTACACCCAGTGGGTGCGCTAGCGCGCCCCCACAAAGAGGAACAAGAAAACAAAGACCAAAGGAAAAAACATACCCGGACGGCTACCCGCGACGCTAGGAACGCTTTGGTGCAACTCTGGAGGGCATCTCCCTCAGCACGGAGCTTCACCTAGACGTCCAGGAGCGCCCGGTTCAACGGCCCTGTGCCGCCTCCTCGCACCCACCCAATAGGTGCGGCGCTCGTCGCTTCGGCGTCTGGGGTCGCCGAGCTGGCGGTGCCGGCTTCTAGGGGGCGGGGTGCCGAAGTCGCCTTCTCCAGACGACGGCGTGTTGGCGAGCCGACTTGGAGGAGTAGCCTCGCCACGGCCTCGTCTTCGGTCGGCGGCACCGGAGGGTCCGCTGGCTGCTCGCCTTGCGCACCTTCAGACGGTGGCGGAGGCGGCGGCGGAACGTTCGCGTCCGGAGTAGAGGGGTCGCCGCCTTCCCTCTCCTCGACGGGGTTCTCCCCGCCGACTTCTCCATTCGGCCCCATGAACTCCGGAGGCGGTGGTGCATAGTTCAACGGGGTGACGAGCACTGCCGACTGGCGGCGTGCGGCTTCCTCAGCCTGCTGCTTCGCCGCGGCGGCGGCTTCGGCCTCCGCTAGTTTTTTCTTAGCGGAGGCCTCCGCCCTGTCGGCCTCCGCCTTCTCCAGGCGGAGGGCCTCTTCTTCGTTGCGCTTCTCCCATGCATTCCGCTCCGTCGCCTCCCGGAGGTCAGCAACGGGGTCAATCCGCCGAGTGGTGGCAGACGTCTCCGCTGACCCCATGACGGAATCAGCGGCGACCCGCTCAAGAGAGAGGGGAGCCCTGAAGCAAGAGGGGCAAGCAAAGACTCAGACAAATCACGAAGAAAGAATAAAACTTTGGAGACAGAATACTTACACGGAGACCAACGACGGCTTCTTCACTTCCTTACGGAAGCGGATGGCCTTCGCGGCCGCCTCGCCCCGCCGGGTCGCCGCAGCCGAGCCCTTGGGCTTCTTCGGCCAACTGCCGAACAAGGTCGGCACGGCCCTGCGCTTCTTCCCGCCGCCTGGAGCGCCCGGCGCGGCAGAAGAGCCCGCGCCAGGCTGGCTGGCTCCTGGCCGATGGCGAGGGGCGACTTCTCCCTCGGTGTTGTCTTCAGGCCAGTCGGCGAAGGTAGCCGAAGGCCTGAAGTCGCATGTTATTCCTCCTCCTCCATCAGCGTCGTCTTCTAGAGCCGCCGCCCCCAGATCGGGGTCGTCGATGTCGCTCTCCGCCCGGTCGTCGAGGAACTCGCGGGCCGGCCCCGAAGTGCCGGCTGATGGGTGGAGGAGATGATTCTGACCAAAGCCGACTGGTCAAAACAAACCCGACAAGAAAGAAGACAGTCCAAAGAAGGAAAGGAAAGGCGACTCACCGCGGGCGGGGGGTTGGCGCGGGAGTACGACTCCTTGCCGAACCGCCGGTCCTCCAGGAGCTTGCTATCCGAGAGGTAGTTCACCATGAAGGCCACCTCCTCGTGAGGCATATCCTTGGTGCACATCCGACTCGGGTCGCGGTGCCCGCTCATCTGGCATATCATGTGGGGGCGGCCTTGGAGCAGAAGAACTCGGCGCGCCACGAAGGCGGCCAGCAGGTCTGGACCAGTCAGGCCCTCCGACTGCGTCAGCACTCAGAGTCGCGCGATGGCGCCGGCTCCCGCAGGCGTCAGCGACCTAGCCCGGTACGACCAGTTGGGCAGTCTCCCAGCCGGCGGGCCGGCTTCGAAAGCTGGCAGGTTGACCCAGTCGCCCCTCGTGGCGACATTCCTGATGTAGAAGTAGGATCTCTGCCACATCTTCACTGACTTTATCAGCGAGATGGAGGGGAAGGGATTGTCGGCCCCCGACCTTCGCACGACGATGAAGGCGCCGCACTGAGCTGGCACGCCCGTGGCCTGAGTGCCGAGCTTGGAGAAGAAGAACTCCCCCAGAGCTCGAGCGTGGGGTGGACTCCGAGGAAGCCTTCGCACATGGCCACAAAGGCGGACAGCAGCACCACCGCGTTGGGGGTGAGGTGGTGTGGCTGGAGACCGTAGAACTCCAGGAAGGACCGGAAGAAACTGCTCGCCGGCAGCCCCAGCCCGCGCAAGCAGTGCGAGCGGAAGATGACCCGCTCGCCCTCTTGCAGTGCGGGGGAAATCTCCCCCTTCGGCGCAAGATGCACCTGCACGCGATCCTCGCCGGGAAGCCAACGGGTCCGACGGAGGAACTCAATGTGGTCTTCATGAACTTCAGAGCCGTCCCAGGTGCCGGAGCGCACTGGGGGAGGTGCGGCGGCGGAGGAAGAACTCATCGCGAGCTGTCGCCGCAGCATTCACCGGAGCTTGGGCGTGCAGTGGAGCAAAGAAGAGAAGAGGAAGGAGGAGAGTGAGGAGCAGCAAGGAGGAAGAGAACGAGGAGTAGTGGGAAGGAGGGGCGCGCGTGCCCCCCTCTTCCCCCTACTTATAGCCTCGTGGGCTGCGAAGCCGAGGGGGCGGACGTGGGGATTTACTGCACCCACAACCCCACGACCCCCACGATCCACGATAAAGCTACTGCACGCAGTAACTCCACGGGAATCCCAACCGTCCACCGGGGCCGCGGCGGATCCGCTCGGGCACCGAGGTGCGGTAGTGGTGGGCCCCGCCTATGGGCCTGTCCCGTCGCACGCGTAGGCTGGCAGGACGGCCTGTCCACATGCCCTCGCGTGACATGCCAAGAACGGGCGGCGGCCTGGAGGCTTAGCTAGCACGCCACTTAAATCCCGCCGCGACGTTCGAAATACTGAGCGAGTCTGAATTAAGTGAGTCCGAGTTCAGCAAGTCCGACTCCTTCTAGTTGGCCCGGCAGAAGTCAATCAAAGACCATGTGTTGAGCACCCGGAAAGAGAAACTGCTGAGGCTTCTCGGCCGATCGTCCGCGGTGCCTCACCAGCTTCGGGGACTACTGTCAGAGTAATGGGCCACGGGTAGGCCAACCCGAGTCCCATAACCTTTCAAGACATCGGGGCAGGCTGCGCCCCTCAAGACCCCAGGACGAAGAGCCGCCTCCTGAGCAGTCGACGGCAAGGCGGCCGATTGCCCGCTCACGGCCGAGTCCCAGGGACAACTTCCAGAGAAGCCGGTTTGGGGAGTCAGCCTGCGACTCCAACAAACCCATGACCTCATCAAAGGGGACGAGGCAGGGGCATGGCTACAACAAAGCCTACCCCCGCCCCTCACCAAGGGCAGGCATGGCCACAACACGCCGTACCCCAGAAGATCTCTGTGCGGTGTGGCACTGTTGCCATGCCGGCCCTAACATCAGCGCCGCAGGGCCGAATCCTGCGCCTACGACAGCTTGTCTGTACGGCCCGGAGGCAGCAGGTCCCACCAGTCAGTGAGATCCTAGGAGACGGCGAGAGGCCCGCCAGTCGGATCCGTCAGGAGTCGGCCCCGGGGGGTCGGCCGAGCCCTCCCCTGGGCCCCACACACTGTTGATCAAGATGTGATGGGGAGTGGCAATAGTGATCGCCCTCCAGGCGGCAGGACTGTTGCCACGACCCCATGACCAAGCCCGCGTCATCAGAAGCATGGCTACAGTAATCAGCAGCCGGCAAGACCCGCCCGCGGCGGACGCGGCCTGTCGGCTCCGTACCAGACCAGTCGGCGGGCCCCAGCAGTCGACGGAGAAGTCGGGCGCTAGAGGCACTGATGGATGGGCCTGCGCCCAGTCGATTTACCATTGTACCCCTGGGGGGTAGGCCTATATAAACCCCCAGGGCACCCATGCAAAGGGTTGGAACCCAGTAGCTCTAGACCATATCAGATAGAAGGAGAAAGCTAGCCTTGCCCTCTCCTACCTCTAAGAAACAGCTCAAGGAGCAACCGTGTAAACACTTGGCCATAGTGATCATGCGGAGACCCCGCAGAGCAGCAGTAGGGGTATTATCTCCCCGGAGAGCCCTGAAGCTGGGTAAGATTCGCCGGCATGCATGTCTTCACCTCATCCCGTTTCCAGGCACCGGCGATGTTCTACTCGCCCCCACCATGATAAGCCATCCTTTGGCATATGTCGCACCAAACCCCCGACATCGACATACAGACATAGTATATCTCCTTCGCCCCCACCATAGCGATAGTATACACATTTGTCAGCTTCATTAACAACAAAGCCAGCAGATGTCAAAGTTGTATTAAACTTCTCATGCCATTGCTTAGGCGCTTGTTTCAGGCCATACATAGATTTCACTAGCTTACACACCTTTCTTTCCTGACCATTTACTACAAAGCCATGTGGCTATTGCATGTAAATTTACTCGTCTAGCTCTCCATTAAGCAAAGCCGTCTTAACGTCCATCTGATGAATGAGAAGACCATGCGAGGCAGCCAAAGCGAGTAACACTCGAATGGTTGTCAGCCTAGCCACAGGTGAGTAAGTGTCGAAGAAATCCTCTTCTTCCTCTTGGGTATAACCCTTGGCCACAAGCCTAGGCTTGTACTTCTCAATAGTACCATTGGGCCTAAGCTTCCTCTTGAACACCCACTTACATCCCAATGGTTGGCAACCATAAGGACGATCAGTGATCTCCCACCTCCCGTTAGCCATGATGGAATCCATCTTGCTACGGACCACATCCTTCCAGTAGTCAGCATCCATAGATGCATAAGCTTCTGAAATTGTCATGTAATTGTCATGGCAGATGTCCTAGTGAAAGGACTTAGTCGTGGAGCCATCACAACTACGACATCTGCCGTGAAAATTCCACGAAGTTGGCACCCACCGTGGGGCCAGCGCACGGTGGATTTGAGTTCTTGAAGGGCAGCTTCGAAGGGCTCAAGGGATACGCTATGGGCCAGATGACCAAGAGTCGTTGCGGCAAGATCTACATCGATGACGCAGGCTAGGGCCCCGACGCCGGCTCAATTGAGTATGGGTACCGAGTCCCCTTAGGTGGAATCCACATCCTCATGGCCGGATCGGCGAGCTGGGCCCTGAGCCGGACATTTGCACCGACCTCATCGAGACGGCTCAGCGTGCGAGACCCGCCCGGACTCAGCCCGCCATGAGGCGTGCCTTCGTGAGTTGCATCCATGGAGGGGAGTTTTCTGAAGGATCTGTAGATGACGATGAGACAGCCGTCCACTCTGACGGCGAGTCTTCCACACGTGAGACGGATGCATTATATCAACTACAGGACGACGGGCTTGGGGGTTGTTCTGATGGCAGCAGTATTCCGGACCCCTTTGAGCCGCCGAACAGAGCAGGGATCTTCATGGCTGGTACGCAGCCTGTTCAAAACTCTAAGGCTGCGGTAGCGATAACCACCGGATCAGCAGCGGCCCGGTCGAGAGACCCTGCGCGCCCGCCGGCTCAGGTGCTGATGGATCTCATGGATAGGATGACGACCCTATTGACCGTCGTGGTTGAACCGGCGGACAAAGCTCAGCATGATGCGAAGGTGGCATGGTTACGTGGGGAGGTAGCTCAAGCCAAGGAAAACTTGGCGGCAGAGGACGTCCGGATGGCTGCAGAATGAACAGTTTGGACGCTCGGGCTCATCAGCTTCAATCAGAGGCTTTTCATCTCTCGATGAATCTGAACGCATCAAACGAGGTCATGAGGAGAAGGCACCAGAAGACTCAATCACGCCTGCCCTTGACTTATGATCCTAGGAATCTCTTCCACAAACCCGGGGCTGGTCCCAGTAACCCGCCGAAGGCAAACCGGATTACAACACCCAGGGCTGGGGCGCCGGTTCAGCCGCGAGCTATGGAACCCCCTCCAGTGAATACAGCTTGGCCTCGTCATACACCAACACCGCCGGGTCATTTTTCTAACCCTTTGGAGAATCTGATTGCTGCATCGGCATGTCTGGCGGCTCTCCCAATGGAAGGCGATTCCCCGACAGCGATCGAAACACGAAGGGTCAGAGATCTTCTTCAGACAGCTCTGGCACAGCAGGAGTCATACTCTTATAGTCGAGACATGATTCATTCAACCCCTTGCCCAAGCCGGAGCCCAAGCTATAGCAGGCATATGGGTTCAGCAGCCATGTCAAGCAATGCTCAGCGTCGTAACCAGCCACGCAGGTATGACCCGGCGCATGATGAAGCTCTTAACTTGGTGAACCAGGAGAGGATCCGCCAAGAGGCTGAGCGGGCGGTTCAACAAGCAGCTGAGCAGGCGGCTCACCAGGCTTTTCCGATTTATCCAACGGCCTCAGTTGAGGCAGGTGTGGCCACAAGGACAGGAGGTGTCCCTTGTCTGGTGCCGGCTCTGCGTAATGAACGTTTGCCGTAGGACTTTAAGGGGCCTCACAAGGTGCCTAATTACACAGCCGACTTACAGCCCGGGGCATGGATTGAAAGTTACAAGATGGCCATGGAATTGTTGGAGGTCAGTGACACATCAATGGCCAAGTACTTCACTATGATGCTAGATGGAACAACTCGCACTTGGTTAAAGGGGTTGCCACCCAATTCCATCGGCTCATGGGCAGAGTTAAAAGCCCGGTTCATTTAGAACTTCAAAGATACATGCAAGCAGCCCATGTCCATTGTGGAGTTGACTAATTGTAAGCAAGAGGAAGGTGAATCCACGACCCATTGGGTGCGCCGGGTGAAGGAAATAATACATTCATCTGATAAGATGGATGCCGGCTCCGTGGTCTTAATGTTGGAGAAAAATTAACGTTTTGAACCTCCGAAACAGAAGCTGGGGCGGCTCAAGCGTGATTGTAATGACATGGGCCAGCTGATGGCGGCTCTGGTCAAGTACGCCGACTCTGATAGTACCAAGGATCCCGCGTCTGACAAAGAGAAGACAGGGAAGGGAAAGAAGAACGGCAACGGCAAGGGTCACCAGCATAACCCGGCAAATCAAGGAGGTAACAATAAACATAAGGCTGATGGTAGTCTGGAGTTTGTGGCTAACACCAACGCACATGGCAACAATCAACGGCGTAAGGGGAGGCCACCTCCTCGGTTAGGCGGGTCAGGCCCCACCCTTGAACAGTTGCTAAATGAACCCTGTCTGAGACACGGCACCTGGGAGAAGCCAGCCACCCATTTATGGAAAGACTGTACGATCATGAAGGCTTTCAAGAATTCTAACATGTTCGATGGTAATCATGGACCTAACAATGGCTCAGGCGGTGGCGGTTTCCATGGCCCGGGCGGTGGCTCAAGTGGTGGAGGTTTTCATGGCCAGGGCCCTCAAGGCAATCAAGGCGGCTATAATCAGCAATCTAGCCAAGGTAATCAACATCAGCAGCAATCCGGATCAGAGTAACCCAGAGCAGCTAAACAGTGGGCAGTACCACGTGTTCACCACCAGTTTATGCAAAAGGGACCAGAAACTTCATAAGAGAGCTGTGAATGCTCTTGAGCCGACGGTTCCACATTATTTGAGATGGTCTGAGCAGCCTATTGTGTGGAGTAGGGAAGATCACCCTCCCCGGGTTGATAATCTGGGTCATCTGGCGTTGGTGGTGGTGCCTCAGGTTGGTGGATATAAATTCACTAAAGTACTCATGGATGGTGGCAGTAGCATCAACATCCACTATTATGAGACATTCCGTCGCATGGGGTTAACTGACAAAAGTCTTAGGACGTCCAACACTGTTTTCCATGGAGTAGTGCCTGGTAAGTCGGCATATCCAGTTGGTAAGATTGAACTGGAAGTAGCCTTTGGAGGTGAGCATGATTCTAGGGCTGAGAAGCTAAATTTTGAAGTGGTCAATATCAAAAGCCCATATCACGCTCTGTTTGGACGACCGGCTGATGCTAAGTTCATGGCACGACCGTGTTATGTTTATATGCAACTCAAAATGCCGGGTTATAAGGGCACTATCATAGTGCATAGAAGCCGGAGGATAGCCTTGGAATGTGAAGAAGGTGATGCTGCTTATGCCGAATCTGTTTGTGCAACAGAGGAATTGAAGTTTTACAAGGATAATGTTGACCCGACGGACATGACATCTTTGAAGAAGCCAACTACTAAGCATGATCCAGCGTTGAAATTTTAGTCAGCTGACGATACCAAGATGACTGATTTTGTGCCTGGAGACTCATCCAAACAATTCATTATCAGTGCTAACCTGGATCCCAAATAGGAAAGCGCGCTCATCAAGTTCATCCGTGAGAACCAGGACATCTTTGCATGGAAACCTTCTGACATGCCGGGTGTACCGAGAGAACTCGCTGAGCACACTCTCAATATTGATCCAAAAGTTAAGTCGGTCAGGCAGTTTCTTCGGCAGTTCAATGAGGAAAGGCGCAAGGCTATTGGAGAAGAGGTGGCCGGACTCTTGGCGGCTGGGTTTATTTTTGAAGTTTTTCACCCAGAGTGGTTGGCTAACCTGGTGCTGGTGCTCAAAAAGAACGGTACCTGGCATATGTGTGTGGATTACACAGATTTAAACAAAGCTTGTCCAACTGATCCTTTTGCTCTCCCTCGTATTGATCAAATCATCGATGCTACGGCGGGTTGTGAGCATTTGAGCTTTTTGGATGCTTATTCTGGCTATCATCAGATCAAAATGGCAGTTAAGGACCAGGAGAAGACGGCTTTTATTACTCCGTTTGGAGCCTTCTGCTATGTGTCTATGCCTTTTGGGCTTAAGAGTGCCTAGGCGACTTATCAGCGGTCTGCGCAGAACTGCCTTCATAATCAGATTGGGCATAATGTTCATGCTTACGTGGACGATATAGTGGTGAAATCCAGAGAGAAGGAAACCTTGGTAGCTGATCTGAAGAAAACCTTTGATAACCTTCGGGTCTACAAGATGATGCTTAACCCGGCCAAGTGCATTTTTGGAGTCTCAGCTGGCAAGCTTTTGGGTTTTTTGGTGTCTAACAGAGGCATTGAGGCTAACCTGGAAAAAATTAAGGCAATTACATCTTTGGCTAATACGATGTGCATCAATGACGTCTAGCGGCTGGCGGGTCGTGTTGCAGCTTTAAGACGGGTGGGTGAGAAGGCTATGCCGTTGTATCAAATGATGAAGAAGACGGATGATTTTGTCTGGAGTGATGCTGCTAATTCTGCCTTTGAAGATCTGAAAAGACAGCTTGCCGAACCGCCGGTTCTTGCTGCCCCTGTTGAGAAGGAGCCACTGTTGTTATATGTGGCTGCTAACACACGAGCGGTCAGTGTGGCCATTGTTGTAGAGTGCAAAGAGGCTGGAAAGGAACATCTGGTTCAACGGCCGGTTTACTATGTCAGTGAGGTGCTTAAGCATTGGCAGAATCTTGTTTATGGGGTGTTCATGGCAAGCCGGAAGCTTAAGCATTACTTTTAGGGTCATCCTATCATGGTGGTTAGCTCTGCTCCTTTAGGAGATATTATTCAAAACAGAGAAGCCACAGGACGAGTCGCCAAGTGGGCCATTGAGCTTGGGTCTCATAATTTAAAGTATGTGCCACGTACTGCCATTAAGTTTCAAGCACTAGTGGACTTCATTAACGATTGGACGGAGTTGTAGATACCTGAAGAGAAGCCAGACAACACATATTGGACGATTCATTTCGATGGGTCCAGACAGTTGGAAGGCTCGGGGGCTGGAGTTGTTTTAACTTCTCCTCGAGGTGACAAGTTTTGTTATGTGTTGTGATTGATGTTTCCTTGTACTAACAATGCAACAGAGTATGAGGCCTTACTCCATGGTCTTCGAATGGCTAAAGAAATGAGTTTAAGCCGGGTACGGTGCCTTGGCGACTCAGATTCGGTGGCTCAACAGGTATCAGGCAAGTGGGACTCCAAGGACCCTCTCATGGCGGCTTATCTCCGTGAGGTTGACGCTGTTGCTGGACACTTCAAGGGTTATCAAGTGGAACACATTGACCGCAGAAAAAAAGCGGCCGATGCTTTAAGCCGGTTGAGATCTCAGCATAAGCCGGTGCCACCTAACACTTTTTTAGATGTTCTGCATAACCCTTCTGTCAAGTTGCCTACAGAGGAAGACTTGGCCGTTCCAGACCCGGAGGCACAGTTGGTGGCGGCTCTTCATGTCATTCCAGATTGGACAGTGCCATATTTGGCTTATATAACCCAGGGCGAGTTGCCAGAGGATGAGACCTTGGCTAGACAGATAACCGGCGGTCTAAGTCAATGACGATTTCCAATGGCGAGTTGTATCATCGCAGTGCCACCGGAGCGTTTCAACGTTGTGTCTCTCCTGAAGGTCAAGAAATTCTTCGTGAGATCCATGAAGGAGATTGTGGCCATCATGCCGGTTCAAAGTCTCTTGTGTCCAAAGCTTTACATCACGGTTTTTACTGGCTAACGGCTCACGCTGATGCGGAGGATCTGGTCAGTAGGTGCGATGGGTGTCAAAAGTTTGCACGACAAGCGCACGTGCCGGCTCAAGAATTGCAGATGATTCCAACTACTTGGCCGTTTGCAGTCTGGGGGCTCGATATGGTTGGACCTTTCAAAAGATCCAAGGATAAAAAGATACATCTTTTGGTGGCAGTTGACAAATTCACAAAATGGGTTGAGGCAGAGCCGGTTAGTAAGTGTGATGCAGCCACGAAGGTTCAGTTCATGAAAAAGGTGATCTTTTGTTTTGGCTTTCCACACAACATTATAACTGACAATGGTACTAATCTATCCAAAGGCGCTATGGAGGAATTTTGTCAACATGAGCATATCCGGCTTGATGTTTCGTCAGTAGCTCACCCCCAATCCAATGGTCAAGCTGAGAGAGCAAATCAGTAAATCTTAAAAGGTCTCAAGCCCCGGCTTGTGGTTCCTTTACAACGGACGCCGGGTTGTTGGGTAGAGGAGTTACCCTCGGTACTATGGAGCATCAATACCACCCCTAACAGGTCTACGGGTTATACGCCTTTCTTCATGGTTTATGGAGCAGAAGCAGTCCTGCCTAGTGACATCCGTCATGACTCACCCCACGTGGCGGCTTATGTTGAAGCTGATAACGAACAAGCCCGTCAGGATGCGCTTGACTTATTAGATGAAGAGCGAGACCTGGCAACGGCCCGCTTAGCGATTTACCAACAGGACCTGCGCCGTTATCATAGCCGCCGGGTCAAGTCCAGAACCTTTCAAGAAGGTGACCTGATGCTCCGGCTCATCCATGATCAATCTGATGCGCACAAGCTATCCCCACCTTGGGAAGGACCCTTTGTGGTCAGCAAGAACTTGTACAACGGGTCATATTACCTTATCGATGTTCGAGAGCACAAAGACTCACGTAAGTGAGAGGAATAGAACCGTCGGCCGTGGAATATTGTTCATCTTCAGCCTTACTACACCCGAGCCACCGGTTCTCATAATGTACATACTTTGATTTTGTATATATTATGATAAGTAATAAAGCAGGACCTCTGTCCTTTTCATCCTCAATGATCACATATCTTTATTTTTCTAATTATTAAACAACCAGTTGGGGGCTGATCATATTCGAATCTAGCTTAACCCTCTCGGTCCGGCTCATGATCGTATTCGAATCTAGCCATTAAACCTTATGGTCACTAGGGGGTTTCCTGTTCAAACATAGGTCGTATTCGAACCAAAGAGAACATAGCTGTCGGTACCCTTTTGATCGGCACACTGCCAAACTCACTAGGGGGCTTCCTGATCGTATTCGAATCATACCTCAACCCCTTTTGGGTCCGACGTTGATCGTATTCGAATCAGCGTCGTTAAAAAACTCTCAAGGTCATTTGGGGGCTTCCTGTTCAAACATAGGTTGTATTCGAACCAAAGAGAACATAGCTGTCGGTACCCTCTTGATCGGCGCAACGCCAAGGCCACTGGGGGCTACATGATCGTATTCGAATCCTAGCTTAACCCCTTTGGTCCGGTTTACTGATCGTATTCGAATCAGAAGCCTCCAATTTTTTTAAATGCTTGATTTACATTGTTTGAAACATACTGTTTTGTTTTACTAGTTTTTTGTTTTCTCAAATCTAACTATGAGTATGGTTCCAATTTAAACCGGCTCGGTTATTTGACAATGAGTTTCCAAGGCATAACAATCATCAAGCATATGGAAGCATTGACTCCTAAAAAGATTGGGTTATTAACCTTACTGTCCGGATCACATAAACCGGCAGTCCAGAATCAAAGAACACAGGTATGACATTGTCGTTCATAAACAGACTTATCTGTGTTTTTTCTTTAATCAAAGGCTTTCCAGCCTTATTTATCTTTACATCTAGCCCTGATTATTCCATAGTTATGTATTATGTGTTTTGACCCGTCCAGCGACAAACCGCCAGGACAGTTTTCATCTCTTGCATACAGGAACAGATTTAAACATTACAAATGTGATAAAGGATATAATGCATATATTGACATGACGGATAAAACAGTCATACGCAGTATAATATGCACGACGACATAGGCAGAACATGCAGTTTCAAGCTAGCCTATTACAAGGCATTGGGATCCCAGAAGGTTAAAACTGTTTTTCTCCTAAGCAGATATTCATCTAAGGCCGGTTCATTAAGTCTCGGCTGGGTTATTCGGACGGTTATGACTCCTCCCTCGCCGGTTCATCTCCCTCCACTGGTTGGAAGCTGGGCTTGGACTAATCAAAGCCATCAAGAGCAACAAACTCATCTTCATCGTCAATTAGACCAGCCGGGTCAATTTCTGGGGCAAAGGTGTGTTGGTGAACCAGCGGGATGAGATCTGTCACTTTATACGAAGGAGTCGCCATCTTTTTGTTATCAACATCAAAACCTGGCTGATAGTTATCAATGTTGGTCTCCTCGCCAAGAATGGTAGCCTGAGGACGAACTCCCCTCACACAAGCAACAAAATCATCTTGATCAAATGGAGTCCCGTCTTCCTTCAAGGGGGGATACCCCTTAGCTACGTCCGCCGGGTCTAGTTTCGGCACCCAGGCTTTGGAGCGGCTTAGAGCAATTAGGGCTCCGGCTCTTTCACAAGACCGCTTGACCTCTTGGAATCTGGCGGGTAAGATAGATAACTTCTTCAAAACATCACTCAAGAGGTTTGGTCCTTGGTTGGCTGGGGAGATAATAGCAAGCGCCCGTTGAGCCCCAGTATACAGTTACTCCACCAGGGTATAAACCGCCTTGAGTTTTGTCACGCTGTTTTGGCTCAGATTGCTGCTCCGTGGACTTATGAGTATTTTAAAAAAAGTTTAAGCAGGCGGATTATGTTTCTGGCAAAAATAGAGTTTGAGTAAATAATACAAATGACTCACCATAGATTGCGGAGACCATCTGAGACACACGGTTTTTTAAGCCGGTGAGCTCCGTGGTAACCTCCTTGAGAGCCGCCTCTACCGTCTCAGCACGCTGTATCAGCAAGGTTTTCTCATCGGCCCAGGATTTTTTCTCCGCATCAAAACTGGTCTTCAGTTTTTCAGCTTCAGAGAGGCTTAACTGGAGTTTGGAGTTAGCGTTCTTTATCTCAGCCTCTTGATCCGCCAGTCGGGTCTTTGCATCAGCCAATTGAGAACCCAATTCAATTATGGCAATCTACAAACATGCACAGGTGTGTTAAAATTTATTTCAATAAAGGTCATAATGATTAAAGTCCCAAGTGCTTTGCGACGCAACACCACTCGGCACTTGGGGGCTAATGTCTGCCAAAGCAATTTTTTTAAATGCAAAATGCCTCTTCTATGATTAAAGTCCTAAGTGTTTTACAACTAACAACGCTTGGCACTTGGGGGCTAATGCATGATATTAAGAAAGTTTTTCATCTTGAGCCAGATCACACTATTTGTTTGGACTGATTCAAGACAGTTATGAAGTCAAGTACCGACTCATTCATGATAAATTAAGCCGACCCTTGAGGACTACAGGTGAAATTTATGCTAATCCGCTGGACTTAGGGAAAATCTAAGACAGAGCATCAACCTATATCACAAGTCTACAGATCATTCAGGTTCATCATAATCCAGAGACTTGGGGGTTGGCAGAGCATATGTAAGCTAGTGATAGCCAGAGAACGTACCTCATATTTGAGTTGCAGTAGCTTGACCATCTCAATCTCAGAGTCACGGCTGGAATGCACATGACTGAGGTATCCAGACAACACGTCACTAACATTCAGGTGAGCATAGTGAGAGACGTCAAATCGCACTTTCTGCCTTTCCAAAGCCTCTTGTTTGGAAGAGTGCCTGGCCAGTACAGTTGGATTGCTCGGCTCAACGAATCTAATACCAGTGATTGGGACATCATGGTCAGAAGGCGCCGGCGGGTTAGCTGAGCTGGATGGCCCGACGGTAGATGTATTGAGAATGGTCTCATCAGCTGACGGCTCACAAAGGTCAGATTGAATGTTGACAACAGGGTCTTCTGGTGCTTCAGATTGTTCAGGAGCAGGAGTTGTATTTGCTGGTTTAGGAGCAAGGTCTTTCGGGTCTTCCGCCGGCTTAGCCACCTTGGCTTTCTTGGGCTTTGCTTGACTGCTAAAAAGGATTTCATGAGTTAGTATAATGATGCAAACTTAAAGATGCAAAAGAAAGATAATTATCTTTACCCAGGGGCAGTCTTGAAAGCCGGGAATTGAGTTTGTGAAGAATCGCCACAAGAGCGAGAAACCTCCTGCAATAGTAAAAGTAAAGTTAAGAGAGTAAGGAAATAGATTCATTGATAAAAGCAAGAGACAAAGGTGAAAGAAACCTCATTTTGGCATTTTCGAGGAGTTTTTGGTAAGCCGGAGGGCAGTTCATTGTCGTCACAGGTCCGGGCCTAACGGCGGCTCTCATGTTGCTGCTTTTTCAAAAGAAAATGAGGATCCAAATAAGCCAAAGGGTGTGAAAACCATACTTTCCGGGTTACCAGTCGAAGTTTCTATCTTGGCAAAGGTTCTGAGTCGGAGGAAATAGTTACCTCTTCTTCTACTGCCTGGCTGGCCCCCGTGTCGTCCTGGTAATAGTCAGTGTCAATAAGGTTGTTCAAAACAGGCCAAGAGAGTCAAGGGCTACCTCCGACTTAGAAACATCATCCAGCTTGAACATATCAGAAGCAGTCTTTTTCTTCTTGGACTTTTGGGTTGTCTTCCTGGTGGCTATGGCAGCGGCTCTAGCCTTCTTGGCAGCTTCATGATCATATTTGGCCTTCCAGAAGTCAGATTTGGCCTGTAGGCAAGTAATAGGTTAAAAGTCATGCAAGTATTTAACTATTGAAGAAAAAAGGGGGTCAAGAGGATTCACCTCTGGTGCCGGCTTAAGTTTGCTGAAAGGGTTTAATCCAACCTTACTATAGTCCTCGTATTTACTGTTTACGAGGGTGGTTGACATCTCAACAATGGCCTCTTCAGTCAGTTGCAGAGAGCTATGCCGCAGAGGGTCATCTGGTCCTCCGGCATAGGTATACATCAAGGCAGAACGACGGCTCGGAGGGATGACCCACCATGCGATCCGACAACAGATCAGATCAACTCCAGTTAGGCCGTTTCCCAATAAGGCTTGAATCCTTTTGATGGACGGGATAAGCTTCTTGCGTTCAGCAGCCATAAGTTTGTCAGGGAGCACAAACTTAGAATCAAGACGCTCCACGCGATAATACGACAGTGGTCTTCCATCAGCTAGCGATGTCTCTTTGCAATAAAACCAAGTTCGGTTCCAATCCTTGGGATGTCTTGGTAAGACTATTAAGGGAAAAATAGCACCCTGTCGGTGCTGAACCGAGATCCCACCAAGTTCCAAGCTAAGGCCGTTGGTGCACTCATTCTAGCAGTTCAAATAGTAGTACTCTCTGAAGAGTTCAACTGTAGGTTCTTCTTGAAGATAAACCTCATAGAGAACTTGAAAGTTGCAGATGTTGTATATGGAGTTGGGTCCAAGATCTTGTGGATGAAGCTTGAAAAAATGCAGAACGTCTCTGAAGAACTTTGAGCCGGGTGGTGAAAAACCCCGATTCATGTGATCAGTAAAGATGATGACTTCACCGTCTTTGGGCTGAGGCCGTTCTTCGGCCGGGTCAGGAGCACGATAGGACATAATGTTCTTCTCTGGCAAATATCCAATGGTGACAAAATCTTTCAAAGTGTCATCAGTGACTGTGGAAGGGACCCAGTTGCAGACTGTTGGCGCTTTTGATGACATAATGAAAAAGGACAAGCTGAAAAGAAAGTAATTTGCCAGTTTAAATTAATTGGTGGAATTACATGTTAAATGATTATAATACAGATGAGTAATGGCGGCTTAAGTAAGGGCTAATGATATATGAAGGAGAAATGAGCCGGTATGATAAGCCGCTATGGCTAAAGATATTCGAAGGTTGCCTGAGACAGAATTGACTAAGTACTGAGATAAACAATTTTCACAAGATGTTGCTATTATTTTCGATCAAGATGGTTCAAAAAAAGAAAAATAAATCTAGACCTAAAAAACTAGTGCAGAGGAGTTCGTCAAGTCTAAAGAGGCCTTTGTATAAGAGAAAGGGATCTACTAGCATCTAAAATGGATGCAAAACAACTACCGCATAGGTTTTATACTTCTTTTAGATCAAAGGAGGGTGTGGTGGATAAACTTCAAGGAATCTGCGATGAACAACGAAGGACACAGAAAGAATTCACGAACCCTGATGCAGATCTAAGCTGTGAGAAAGCAAGAGCTTACGGATACAGATCTACTGCGGAGGGTCACCGCCGTTCTCTGGACAAGCTCAGGGTGATGTAGCGGCCAAAGTTGAGGACGACGGTGAGCGCTGTGGCGGCGGCGGAGCTCGAGCGACAGAGAGGTTGCGAGAGAAGGAAGAAGAAGAAAGAGGAAGGACCGGCCGTGCCTATTTATAAGGAGATAGGTGAACAGGCAGGCGCGAAAATCAAGGAAGGCCAAAAGTAATGATTATCCAGCTAAATGGACGCCTCGATTTTCGGAAAACATTTAAGATAAGGATCCGTTAAAGATGATGTCGTGGCGGGTTTCCAAATTTTCTGAAAATGACGTCATTGTGGGTTCCAGAGCTTTTACAAACAACGGAAGATGGATTTCATCTAAGTGTTGGAGATTGACAAGAACAAAGTTCAAATCAACCTGAGGCCTAATGTTGGGGATATAGCTACCAGGTATGACCCGCCCAGGAGGGGCCGGGTCAATCATAATGGCGGGTTACTTAAAAGAAGCCCGACGAGTATACAAGGCGACGGTTTATGATAAAGCTTGTAGTAGGCCCAAGCCCAGAGGTTAGGGCTGGGAAAAAAGCTCAAAGCTCGCGAGCTAAACAAGTAGCTCTTGAGTTGGCTCGAATCGACTCGAACTCGAAGAATAACGAGTCGAGCCGAGCTTTAGTTTAAGATCGTTTATAGACCAAGTTAAACAAGCCAATCTCACGAGTACTCGTGTAGCTCGTTAGGATCGATACAATAGATTAGCCAGTCCCAATACAAAGAAAGATCAGCCACTCAGTACCCTACGTCCCAGGCGCACAACACAAGGCCCGGCCGTTGAAGGCCCAACCGCCTAGGAGACTCATGCGTTACAGGGAAATTACAATTGTTTAGTGATATATATGTTTAATATATACATAATCATTTTTTATCATATTTGAGGGCTTTATGTTTATGCCTTGAACGAGCTTAACAAGCTAAACGAGCTAGCTCGTGAGTTATACGAGTCGAGCCAATCTTGAGTTTGAGCTCGTTATAGTAACGAGTCGAGTCGAGCTAGCTCGTTAACGAAACGAGCTCTAGCGAGTCGAGCCGAGTAGGCTCGACTCGGCTCGAATTCCATCCCTACAAGAGGTGGCTTAAGGCCCGTAAGTGTAAGCCGCCATGTATGAATAAGACTTGTAAAGAAAGGCATGTAAAAGATGTCACCGAGCCGGACACGTTGTATGAGCCGGTCGGGACTCTGTAGGCCGCCAGGCGTCAACCCGTGTATATAAGGGGACGACCCGATGGTGGTTTAGGGCAAGAAACAACAGATCGAGAGCCAAGCTAGCGTATTCGCTTCTTGGTCATCGAAACCTAGCAATACCACATCAACTGGACTAGGCTTTACCTTCACTGTAAGGGGCTGAACCAGTATAAACCTCTCGTGTCCTTTGTCCCGATTAACCCCTTTAAGCTTCCTAGTTGCGATGGCTCCACAACTAAGTCCTTTCACTAGGACATCTTCCATGACAATTCCATGACAGAAATGGAACTGGGAGTGTCATCATCCACGAGGTACACGAGGAAATCATCACCAAAAGAGTTTGCAGTCCTTTGTCTCTTGCTCCTAACAGGAGCTTCCTCGTCATCCTCCGATGAACTTCCATCACTTTTGTGTTCATAATATTCCATCGGAATGGCAGGTTCAGGAGTCTCATCAGATTCCAGTCTAGAAGTGCTTTGCATATCTCTCATGGAGAAAATATCCTCAAAGAATGTACCATCCTTAGACTCTATAATTGTACCGACCTTCTGGTCAGGTACCTCATATTTCACTACTAGAAATCTATAGCCAACGCTATTCTTAGCGTAGCCCAAATTAACACAGTCCACGGTCTTTGGTCCAAGCTTACGCTTTTTGGGGATCGACACATTGACTTTCACCAAACATCCCCAAGTGCGCAAGTAAGAGAGTGTAGTTCTTTTCTTTTGCCATTGCTCATAGGGAGTAGTCTCATTATCCTTCGCGGGAACTTTATTCAAGACATGACATGATATCAATATAGCCTCCCCCACCATGCCTTGGATAAACCCGCTGTATCTAACATGGCGTTATCCAAATCTGTTAGAGTATGGTTTTCCCGTTTGGCACCCCCGTTTGACTGGGGTGAATAGGGAGGCGTCCTCTCATGAATAATTCCATGTTCCGCACAGAATAAATCGAACTCACTATAAAAGTACTCTTCATCACGATCAGAACAGACTCATTTTATTTTCTTCTCAAGTTGGTTCTCAACTTCAGCCTTATAGATTTTAAAGTAGTGTAGAGCCTCATCCTTTGTATTTAACAAATACACATAATAGAATCTTGTGGAATCATCAATCAAAGCATGAAGTATTTCTTTCCACCTTTAGTCAACACACCATTCATCTCACAGAGATCTGAATGTATGAGCTCTAGTGGTGCCAGGTGTCTCTCCTTCACAGGCTTGTGAGGCTTACGAGGTTGCTTTGCTTGCACACATGCATGGCACTTAGAGACTTTGGCTAAAGTGAAACTCGGGGTTAGATTCATCTTAGCTAGCTGCGTCATACAACCGAAATTTATGTGACAAAGACGTGAATGCCAAACCTCACATTCGTTCACATTAGAATGAATTTGGTTCATGACTTTATTACAGAAATCTTGTAGGGAAAGGCAGAACAAACCACCACACTCATATCCTTTTCCAACAAATAGTCCATACCGATACATGACTACTTTGTTAGACTCAAATACCAACTTAAATCCTTCTTTACATGGAATGGAGCCACTAACGAGATTCTTCTTGATGGCGGGGACATGCTGCATGTTCTTCAGTTGCACGATCTTTCCCGAAGTAAACTTCAGATTTACCGTGCCAACACCATGCACAGAAGCATGCGAGCCATTCCCCATCAGGACGAAACAATCTCGTGTGACCTGGTAAGAAGAAAACAAAGACACATCAGCACACACATGAATATTGGCCCCAGTGTCAACCCACCAACCGGTGGACTGAGAACTGAAAGTATGGTAAACAGATTACCATACCCAGATGCCCCATCATTGTTTCTCAGAGTGACATTGATAAACTTGGCGTCCTATGCTGACTTCTTATACTTGTTTGGGCACTTGTTTGCCCAATGTTCCTCTGAACCACAAGTGAAGCAGCCATCTCTGTTCTTATCTTTCTTCTTACCCTTCTTCTTGAAGGTAGTATTCTGCTGGACAAAGTTCTTTCCCTTGAACTTGTGGAAGTTCTTCTACACCACATGGGCGCTAGAAGAACCCTCTGCCCCTTTCATGTTGGAGTCCTTTGCTCTCGAGTTCTGCTCAACACTTAGATGACCGATGACATCCTCAACACAGAATTCACGTCTCAAGTTCTTGAGAGAAGTAGCAAAGTTCCTCCATCCAGGAGGGAGTTTTGCAATAATGCAACCCGTGGCAAACTTGTCTAGTAACTCACACTTCAGGAGCTCCAGCTCCTAAGCGATGCATCGTATCTCATGGGCCTGGTCCAATACAGAACGGTTATCAACCATTTTGTAATCATGGAACTGCTCCATAGCACACAACTCGCTTCCAACATCGGTTGCGCCGAACTTAGCTTCGAGCGCATCCCACAAATTCTTGGCAACGCGCATATGGAGATATGCGTTGACTAGCTTGTCTCTGATCACAGTAAGAATGGCTCCCACAAAGATGGTGGTTGCCTCCCTAAACGCATTCTCCTGTTCAGGAGCAATCTAAAGGAAATATGCCCTAGAGGCAATAATAAGGTTGCTATTTATATTTCCTTATATCATGATAAATGTTTATTATTCATGCTAGAATTGTATTAACCGGAAACTTAGTACATGTGTGAATACATAGACAAACAGAGTGTCCCTAGTATGATTCTACTCAGGGCCGGTCTTGAGATTTTGGGGCCCAGGGAGAAACTAAAACTCGGGGCCCTTATAACAATAATAATTAATATATATTTTCTATATTTGAAATGTAACAACAAACGCAAGGGATCCGCATCGCAACGTTTTTGCAAGTATATATGATGGCCGACAAGAGCCTATCTAGCATTATATGCACTATATATGGTGTAATTGGCTTCTTTTCCTTTCTTCTATGAAATCAATATGCCAATCCATGGCATATTCTTGAAAGAAAAAGTTCATGGCCAATGAAGGAATCTATCACAAGACATCCTTGAAATGCAACACTATGTTTTATGTCAGACTATATTATAACTACCAAGGAATCTATCCCAATTCACAAGACATCTAACTAAAAAAATTGTTCATGAATATTGTCCTAAAAGAAATTTGTATCTAAAGTTCAGAGTAGTTCTTGGACAAACTATTGCTAAGGTTATTATTACAAATAAAAGTATCAGAGAAATTAAGATAGTTGAGCACGTCCATATGAATGATACAGGCAATATTATTTCCTACTTTGAAAATTAAACCAATGCTACTGCGACACTGCAAAGAATTCTTATCTACCTGAGCAAATTTGAAAACTAGAGTAAATTACCGCAATGATGCCTGCATTCCACGATTCGCCAAGACCACCATCCATAACATTACTCCTTGTTTTTATTTGTTTCAGATCGAAACACAAGACCAATATTGTCAAACAACATATAAATAAACGGTTGCTGATACGTATAGAACATGCAGCTCGGGCATGCCATCGGGCTCCGATGCGCATCCATGTCTCTTGCAGTCCGCAGGGCTTCCTCCCCAACTCCTCGAGCAAGCTTGCCTGCGGCGATCTGGGCGTGAGACGACAAGCGGCGCCGCCAGGGGCGTGTTGCGCTCTCATAAATTCTGGTGGATGTGTACTATTACTTGGGTCAGGCCCAATGACATTTGTCTTCAGTGCAGGCCTAATGTAGAAATATTTATACTTGGGCTCGCTCGCTACTAGCATGCAATTTTCCCATAGCCTGGGCAGTGCTACTGCATTCCTGGGAGGGGGCCCCAGGAGTTCGGGGGCCCGGGGCAGCCGCCCCTTGCCCCTCCCCAGGGCCGGCCCTGCCTCTACTAGACTAGCTCGTTAATCAAAGATGGTTAAGTTTCCTAGACATAGACATGTGTTGTCATTTGATGAACGGGATCACATCATTAGAGAATGATGTGATGGACAAGACCCATCAGTTAGGTTAGCACTATGATCGTTTAGTTTATTGCTATTGCTTTTTCATGACTTATACATGTTCCTATGACTATGAGATTATGCAACTCCCGAATACCAGAGGAACACTTAGTGTGCTATCAAATGTCACAACGTAACTGGGTGATTATAAATATGCTCTACAGTTGTCTCCGATGGTATTTGTTGAGTTGGCATAGATCGAGATTAGGATTTGTTACTCCGATTGTCAGAGAGGTATCTCTGGGCCCTCTCGGTAATGCACATCACTATAAGCCTTGCAAGAAATGTGACTAATGAGTTAGTTACGGGATGATGCATTACATAACGAGTAAAGAGACTTGCCGGTAACGAGATTGAACTAGGTATGATGATATCGATGATCGAATCTCGGGCAAGTAACATACCGATGACAAAGGGAACAACATATGTTGTTATGCGGTTTGATCGATAATGATCTTCATAGAATATGTAGGAGCCAATATGAGCATCCGGGTTCCGCTATTGGTTATTGACTAGCGATGTGTCTTGGCCATGTCTACATAGTTCTCGAACCCGTAGGGTCCGCACGCTTAATGTTCGATGATGAATTGTATTATGAGTTATGTGATTTGATGACCGACGTTTGTTCGCAGTCCCGGATGATATCACGGACATGATGAGGAGTCTCGAAATGGTCGAGACGTAAATATCAATATATTGGAAGGCTATATTCGGACATCGGAAAGGTTCTAAGTGGTTCGAGTATTTTTCGGAGTACCAGAGAGTTACAGGAATTCGCCGGGGGAAGTATTGGGCCTTCATGGGCCTTAGTGTAAAGGAGAGAAGGGCCACAAGGGGAGGCCGCACGCCCCCCCATGGGCTGGTCCGAATTGGACTAGGGAGGGGGCGGTGCCCCCACTTTCTTTCTCCCTCTCCTACTCCTTCCCTCTCTCCACTCTTGGAAAAGGAAGGGGACTCCAACTAGGATTGGGAATCCTAGTTGGACTCCCCCTATAGGCGCACCCCTCCTAGACCGGCCTCCTCTTCCCCCCTCCTTTATATACGTGGGCAGGGGGCACCCCAAAGACACACAAGTTGATCTTTAGCCATGTGCGGTGCCCCCCATCCACAGTTTTCCACCTTGGTCCTATTGTCGTAGTGCTTAGGCGAAGCCCTGCGTCAGTAACTTCATCATCACCGTCACCATGCCGTCGTGTTGACGAAACTCTCACTTGGTCTCAGCTAGATCTAGAGTTTGAGGGACGTCATCGAGCTGAATGTGTGCAGATCACGGAGGTTCCGTGAGTTTGGTACTTGATCGGTTGGATCGTGAGGACGTTCGACTACAACAACCGCATTACTAAACGCTTCCGCTTTCGGTTTGCGAGGGTACATGGACACACTCTCCCCTCTCGTTGCTATGCTTCTCCTTGATAGATCTTGCATGATCGTAGGCTTTTTTTGAAATACTACGTTCCCCTACAGTGGCATCAGAGCCAGGTCTATGCGTAGATGTTATATGCACGAGTAGAACACAAAGAGTTGTGGGCGATAATAGTCGTACTGCTTACCAGCATGTCATACTTTGATTCGGAGGTATTGTTGGATGAAGCATCCCAGACCGACATTACATGACCATGTTCATGAGACTAGTTCTACCACCGTGCTTCGCACACAGGTGGCTAGTGGGTGTCTGTTTCTCCAACTTTAGTTGAATCGAGTTTGACTACGCCTGGTCCTTGTTGAAGGTTAAAACAACACACTGGAGGAAAAATCGTTGTGGTTTTGATGCGTAGGTAAGAACGGTTCTTGCTAGAAGCCCGTAGCAGCAACATAAAACTTGCAACAACAAAGTAGAGGACGTCTAACTTGTTTTGCAGGGTATGTTGTGATGTGATATGGTCAATACGTGATGAGATATAAATTGTTGTATGAGATGACCATGTTTTGTTAAAATTATCTGCAACTAGCAGGAGTCTTATGGTTGGCTCTTTATTGCATAAGATGCAAGTGCCATATAATTGCTTTACTTTACCGCTATGCGATAGCAATAGTTGCAAAAGCAATAGTTGGCGAGACGACCATGTGATGACACGTTGATAAAGATCAAGATGATGGAGATCATGGTGTCATCCCGGTGACGATAGAGATCATGACGGTACTTTGGAGACGGAGATCAAAGGCACAAGATGTTGACAGCCATATCATGTCACATATTTTGATTGCATGTGATGTTTATCTTTTATGCATCTTATTTTGCTTAGTATGACGGTAGCATTATGAGATGATCCCTTACTAAAATTTCAAGGTATAAGTGTTCTCCCTGAGTATGCACCGTTGCGACAGTTCTTTGTGCTGAGACACCACGTGATGATCGGGTGTGATAAGCTCTACGTTCACATACAATGGGTGCAAGCTAGTGTTGCTCATGCAGAATACTCGGGTTAAACTTGACGAACCTAGCATATGCAGATATGGCCTGGGAACACTGAGGCCAAAAGGTCGAACGTGAATCATATAGTAGATATGATCAACATAGTGATGTTCACCATTGAAAGATACTCCATCTCATGTGATGATCGGACATGGTTTAGTTGATTTGGATCACGTGATCATTTAAATGACTAGAGGGATGTCTATCTAAGTGGGAGTTCTTAAGTAATATGATTAATTGAACTTTAATTTATCATGAACTTAGTCATGATAGTATTTGCATAACTATGTTGTAGATCAATAGCTCAAGATGTAGCTCCCTGTTTATTTTTGATATGTTCCTAGAGAAAAACTATGTTGAAAGATCATAGTAGCAATGATGCGGACTAGGTCCGTGATCTAAGGATTATCCTCATTGCTGCACAGAAGAATTATGTCCTTGATGCACCGCTAGGTGACGGACCTATTGCAGGAGCAGATACAGACATTATGAATGTTTGGCAAGCTCGGTATGATAATTACTTGATAGTTTAGTGTGCCATGCTTTACGGCTTAGAACCGGGACTTCAACAAAGTTTTTAATGCCATAGAGCATATAAGATGTTCCAAGAGCTGAAATTGGTATTTCGGACTCATGCCCGAGTCGAGAGGTATGAGACCTCTGACAAGTACTTTGCCTACAGGATGGAGGAGAATAGCTCAACCAGTGAGCATGTGCTCAGATTGTCTGAGTACTACAATCGCTTGAATCAAGTGGGAGTTAATCTTCTAGATAAAATAGTGATTGACAGAGTTCTCTAGTCACTATCACTAAGTTACTGGAACTTCATGATGAACTATAATATGCAAGGGATGACGAAAATGATTCCTGAGGTCTTCGTGATGCTGAAATCGATGAAGGTAGAAATCAAGAAAAGCATCAAATGTTGATGGTTGAAAAGACCACTAGTTTCAAGTAAAAGGTTGTCGGTGTACAAAAGTAGGGGCTCTCCTTTTGACCCCTTTACTTGTGAGCGGGCAGTCAGAGCCACACGCGGCGGCCACACTTAGCAGGGCAGAGGAGGGAAGCCGGAGAGAAGCCGAAGCATAAGACAACCAAGGCGACGCCAAGACCAGAAGCGCAGGAGGGCAAGAGGGCGAGGTGGACTCCCTCGGCAAGATCCTTGTGGAGGCGGCCCCCCACAGCCCCGGCAAGAGCCTTGCCGGGGCAACTTGCCCAACACCAGCGGAGCGAGCCACCCTTGAGCCCACAGGCTTCGACCCAATCAACTACATTGAGACCAGGGCTCGGGAGGCACCTCCGTGGTGGCATATAGATCTTTGTTAAGATCATAAACACACAGGATCAGATGAGGATTAGAACATGACGACCCTTGGCGGGATCCTCGCTAGGGAAATCCATAAGACCCCTGGAAAGCGTCTTACCGGGAACGACTGTGACACTACGGCAAGACCCTTGCCGGGCTCCCGGCAAGGCCCTTGCCGAGGACGCCAGCAGGGCCACTGCCAGGCCCACACCAGCTAAGACTCCACCGCCGTTCGCATATTGCAACTGCCAGCCCAACCAGCTGGGCAGGCACCTGCGTGGCAACATGCAACTTCTAGGCCAAATCAGCAAGCACCTGCGTGGCGGCATGCAGACCTTCATGAAGGCCCTACCACCGCACCACCTCAGCTGCCTGCCTGCCTACATGGCGCTGCATGCATCGCTGGTCTGGGCGCGTGTCGAAGCGAGGTGAAGCGGCGACGGACGGGACGGGCCTCGTTCCCGTCCCCGATAGAGCTAATGGACACATACGTAGAGTATTTAATGCACTTTGTCCCGTAATGCCGTGCGATAAGCTTGTGCACTATAGGCCTTTCCACCTCCCGTGTGCCACTGTGGCAACCCCTTTTTCCTATAAAAGGAGGCCCAAGGCGATCGGGAGAGGGATTCGGATTTTTGGAATGACACAACCACCGTAGCTAGTTCGAAAAGCTCAAGAACACTCAATACATCCACCAAAGCAGGACTAGGGTTTTACGCATCCTCGCGGCCTGAACCTGGGTAAACGATCCGTGTGCTTGCTCGCTAAACCTGTTCTTCTCACGACCCCGCGCCCGCCGACCGTAGAAGGGATCCCAGCGGTCCCATAGGCGTCGTTCCCACCGACATATTTGGCGCGCCAGGTAGGGCCACGCAGTTGCGAGAATCTGGTTTAGCGGCCGGCTTAGCAGTTTCTCGTCGCCACGGCTTCCCGAGAAGAAGACGACCAAGACAATGACGCCGCCTGCAAGCGCGAAGGACGCCGGTGCGGCGACAGGAAAGCTAAGTCATACGAAGCTTTAAGCAATTTCCTTTTTATATATGAGGTTATTGTCCTCGAAGGTCCTGCCCTATGTATGAAAGCCTGCACGCAAAGGGGACCTTCCGCAATTGGGAACACCCTTGTTCTGTTTCAAGTCCGCTCAACAGCTCAAGCGGCCGCGTCGAGAGTGGCAGGGTAGCCTTCCGCGATTGGCAACGCTCTCGTTTCCGACTCGAGTCAAGCTCGACAGTTCGAGTGGCCGCGTTGAGAGCGGTAAGGTGGTTAGCTCGGCAGCAAGCACACCCGACAGGCCATTGGGGATCCGTCCTCAAGGTGCCGCCCTGGGTTTACGCGCCGGCAAGCCTACCCGTTTAACGTAGGGAAAACATACAAAAGGAAGATCGAACAGGAAGATAACATGCATCGTTCCAAAAGTGTTGCAGAGTTATATTACATCAATAGTTGCTGCAGTTCTAACTAAAGATATAAATTGTCTTGGCCATGAACCCGCAACGGCAATGAGAAACAGGGTGCCTAATCTCGGTGCTGGCCCTCTACCCTCTCGATTCCACCAATGTGGCTGATGATGGGCTTGATACGCTCCTTGAGCGCCGCGAGGTCCACACCCACCGGCAAGCTGTCCAGTGCGGCGTCAAAGTCGAGGTTGGGGTTCTAGTACACCATCTTGGTGAGAACCTTGGTCATGGCACCCTGGCAAAGCCTCCGGGACTCATCGGCAAGCGAGGCCGCCTGACTGGCATGAAGCTGCTCCAAGGCACCGACCACCCTCTCAAAGAACAGGGTCAGGCTACAGTTGGCGCTCAAGTTCGGCTCCGGGGCTTACCTCACATCTGGTATCCCCATGGTAGCCAGCTGCGTGGTGGCCTTGTCGGCAACGGCGGCAGGGCGATTGAGCCAGAGGTTCTCACCCTCCACGTGCTCCTTGTGGGTGAGGGCGTCGTCCTTCCGCAGCTGCTTCTCGGTCTCCAGATTCTTGGTCAGGGTCTCCTCCCGGGCCTTACTCTCCGACAACATCTCCTCGAGACCCTCCAGCTTCAGCTTGAGGTCTTTGATGGAGTTGTTGGCCTCGGAGAGCTCCCCAGCCCTGCTGAGGACCGCGCCCCGCGCCTCCGTCAGAGCGCTGTTGAGTGTGTCCTTCTCCTTGGACAGCATCAGGGCCTGGTTTTTCAGCCCGTCCCGCTCCACCTCCAGCTCCTTCATCTTGTCGGCGTGAACCTGAGCCTGGGCATTGAGTGTCTCCCTGTGCCTCTTCTCCAGCCCCTGGGTCCGCTCCATGACGAGCTTTTCCATCTCCTCATCCTTGACGCGGAGCGTTGCGGCAAGCTTCTCCTCACGCGCGGCAAGGTCCTCCTCCTGGGAGTTCAACGCGGCCTGGTGCTGGGCTCGAGCGGCCTCAGCTGCGGCGGCCAAGCTCTTCGCTGTCTCCTGGGCCTTTTCAACGTCGACCCGCTTCATGGTGAGCTACACCTCGCGCTTGGCCAGGTCACCTTGGGCGGCCTTCAGCTCCTCACAAGCTTGGCGGAACCAAGTCTGCATCTCGGCGACGCGTACCTTGAGGTCCGCCTCGGCCTTGTCCACCATTGCCGCCTTGGACTTGGCCTTGTCCAGGCGGGCGCGGTAGAGCACCTGGAGCTTCCGGAAGTTGGCACCCATGGCCTGGAGAAGCCGCTCCTCCTGAGAACCATCGCCACCGGTGCTCGGCTCGTCAACAACCTTGAGCCCGACGGCGGCAAGCACCTCTTCGTCGAACACCTCTCCCTCGATGGGTGCCTTGGATCTCGACGACCCTGGGAGGTGGACGAAGAGGTCGTCGCTCACCCTCAGGTACCTGCCGGAGACAGAGGCAGCAGAGGAGGAAGGATGGTCATCCACCACCTCCTCCTCGGCAGCAGCCTTGTTGGCCTCCCCGTCAGGCCCCTTGCCGGCCTCCTCGGCAGTAGCCTTGCCGGGCTCCCCGGGGGGCCCCTTGGTGGCATCTTCAGCAGTGCCCCTGGCGGCCTCCTCGGCATCGATCTTGTCGGCCTCCTCCGCGGCGGCCTTGGCAATATCCTTGTCGGTGTCAAAACCAGCGGATCTCGGGTAGGGGGTCCCGAACTGTGCATCTAAGGCGGATGGTAACAAGAGGCAGGGGACACGATGTTTACCCAGGTTCGGGCCCTCTTGATGGAGGTAAAACCCTACGTCCTGCTTGATTATTCTTGATAATATGAGTAGTACAAGAGTTGATCTACCACGAGATCGGAGAGGCTAAACCCTAGAAGCTAGCCTATGGTATGATTGTATGTTGTCCTACGGACTAAAACCCTCCGATTTATATAGACACCGGAGGAGGCTAGGGTTACACAAGGTCGGTTACAAAGGAGGAGATATGCATATCCGTATTGCCTACCTTGCCTTCCTTGCCAAGTAGAGTCCCATCCAGACACGGGACAAAGTCTTCAATCTCGTATCTTCATAGTCCAACAATCCGGCCAAGGGATATAGTCTGGCTGTTCGGAGACCCCCTAATCCAGGACTCCCTCAGTAGCCCCTGAACCAGGCTTCAATGACGATGAGTCCGGCGCGCAGTGTTGTCTTCGGCATTGCAAGGTGGGTTCCTCCTCCGAATACACCACAGAAGAGTTTGAATACAAGGATAGTGTCCGACCCTGCAAAATAAGTTC
This sequence comes from Triticum dicoccoides, assembly GCF_002162155.2. Lineage (NCBI taxonomy): Eukaryota > Viridiplantae > Streptophyta > Magnoliopsida > Poales > Poaceae > Triticum > Triticum dicoccoides. The sequence continues at coordinate 412,709,463 of NC_041388.1, read as the reverse complement.
CACATACCACTGTAGAGAGAATAATATTTCCAAAAAACTAATTTGCTGACACGTTTTGGCAGCATGACATCATGCCACGGCCCGGTAATTATTTGAACCGTTTTTCTTTAACCAGCCCCGCACATAACGCGAGGCGGTTTCTTGACACATCTTGTCAAAGCAAAGATCGTGTTCCCCTTATCACGGGATTCTCATCAATACAAACGTGGGTAATCCAACCGTGCCTGTTGGTATGACTCCTAGATCTTAGGTAAGCCTCGAACGGCCACGAGGAGGACGCCTGATATTCATCCCCTTTATAAAGGGACAAGGCTTTTTCTTTTTTCCCTCCCATGCTCAATCGAATCCTTCCCCTACCTCGAGTTCTAACACCCAAAGCCCAGGTCAGGTGCTTCGGACCTTCAATCATGTACGGATCCAGCCTTCAAGGATGGTGGATGCCTTCCTCCGTCACGGAGGAGGACATCAAGAAGTTGAGGGAGGCCAGATATCTGACCGCCGAAATTTCGCATAGGCTGCCTGCCCGAGGGCAGGTCGTCCCTACTCCCGAACCCAACGAGAGCGTTGTGTTTGTGTCCCACTTCCTCCGAGGACTAGGCCTTGCTCTGGATCCCTTTGTTAGGGGTCTTATGTTCTATTACGGGCTGGATTTTCACGATCTGTCCCCGGATTCCCTTCTTCACATCTCGTCATTTATTGTCGTTTGTGAGGCCTTCCTCCGCATTACCCCTCACTTCGGCCTGTGGCTCAAGACCTTTGATGTGAAGCCGAGGATGGTCGAGGGGTAGTATGCAGCGTGCGGAGGTGCTCTAATAAGCAAAATTGCTGACGCTCCATGGCCAAAGGGTTCCTTTCCAGAGGTGTCCGGATTGTGGCAATGGGAGTGGTTTTACGTCATAGCTCCCCGAAGTGCCAAGTGGGTAGCTGCCGCCACCTTTCGCTCGGGCCCTCCACCACAACTGATGTCATGGATCAGCAGGGGGCTGAGCTGCGGTCCAGCCAAGGACGTGCCAATAGTGCAAAGTAGTATCCGAGATGTCTTCAAGGGAGATTTCAGTCTGGTTATGGTAATGCAAGTTATGCTGGTAGTGGAGTCCATGCCCGTCTTCAGCGGGGACGGGCCCGTGCCCACGGAGGCTCCCGAGGAACCGGTGAACGTGTCCTCCGACGACTCCAGCAAAGAGGAGGAAGGAGGGGAGCGGGAAAAAGGGCCTGACTCCGAGGCGACTGACGGAGAGTCGAGGGCTCCCCTCCCTCGGCGCAGGTCCCGCGCTCTCCGCCTCTCCCCGAGTGATGACGACAAGGATGATGACGAGCAGGGCGGCGGGAGCTTGCCCCCGATCTCGAAGAAGGACAGGACCGGGCTGATCTCCCGCGGGTCTGCCCCGGCCCCGAGGCTGACCGCAGACGCGCCTTCCGCTCCCGAGCTTCCCGAGGTTGACCCTTCCAGCCAGCTTTCAGGCTTCAAATTTGTCCGGAGGCTGCCTGAGCTCACTGGCGATGACCCGTAAGCGCTTGATTCTTGTCTTTATTTCTTGTTCTGCTGATGAGGCTTGACGTCCGCATCTCTTGGATAGGCTGGCGCCTGCAGCAAAGAAGCTGAAGGGAGCTCCTGAGGTTCCATCCGGGGCAGCGCCTCTGCCCGCAAAGGAAGGTGACCACGACGCACGGGCCTCTCCTGCCCGGTCGTCCTCGCGAGGCCTGGCTGAGCTGGCTAGGGCGAGCATAGCCCCCATGGCCCAAGCGACTCCCGAGGTGCCTTTGCCTGCTGCCGCCATCACAGACGTTGGGGCGCAGCAGGCTCCGCCTCAGGATGTTGTGGTCGCGCTACCGCCTTATCCTCCTACTCCACCGATTGCTGTCTCTCCGACTCCTCTTGCCGTTCTGGATCGTGCTGCTGCTGAGCTGGACCGGCTGCGGCAGGATATTCTTGGCGCCGACCCTCGCTTAGTGGCCGGGCGCTTGGAGCTGGCTTCAGGATGGATTCGCTCCGACGCTTCAATTCGGGCGGCACTGGTCTAGGCCTCGACGGCTTGTGATGAGGAGACGCAGGCCGTCCATGAGGCGAAGGCTGCTCGTGATGCAGCCTTGGGGGAGGTGGTCAACGTCCGTGGTCGCTGCAAGGTGCTGGAGGACGAGCTGCAAGGCCTGCGGGACTAGCTCGCGAAAGAGGCCCGCCTTCGCCAAGAGCAGGAAGAAGGCGTGAAGGCTCGCGAGGCGGCCGTCAAGGACCGGGAGGCCAAGCTCAGGAGGCGCCGTGACCGCCTAGGCGCACTGAATCAAGAGTTGGGGGCGAGGAAGGTCGAGCTGGACGACAAGGCCCGGGTTCTTGCCGAGGACGCGTGGCCTTCGCGGAGATGTAGGCGAAGGCTCGCTCCTCGCTGAGGATGCTTTACGACAGCGGCCTAGAGAGCCCGCTGGCTGGCGCCGAGGACGGCCCCGCCAAGGTGCTTCCCTTCCTGGTTCGCGCTCTTGAAGATGTCGCCCTTGGCCTTGGCCCCATGGCCGAGGCCGAGGCGCGTGTCCTGTCTTCTGCAGCGCTGACGCGGGTCCTCACCCACATCTACCTTCGCGATCCCAGCGTCGACCTCGATAGCCTGTTGGAGCCAGCAAGCGGTGAGCGTGCCGCTGCTGCTGCCGAGGCCGTGAAGGGTCGCGTGGAGGCTCTGCTGGGGAAGTTCCGGGCCTTCAGCACCAAGCCAAAGCAAGGCGCTGCCGACCTTGCTGCTCCATGAGGCGAAGGCACTCCGCGCTGCTCCGCCGCCGACAAGTGACTCCGTTGTGGCTCCTGTCCTGCTTTTAATTTCTGCACATGTATCATGCCTCGGGGAGGCGTTTAAACTTGTGTTTGGCATTGAGATAACAGTGTGGACTGTAATATTTGCTTTTGAATTCCTTGAAATTTGCGCTTTTCCTTCCTACTTGCTTATGTTCTACGCCGGCAGAGCCCGGCCCCGCGCATACCTCAGCCGCCGTTAGCCCCGACCGGAAACCAGGACAGGACCAAGGAGTGAGGGGCTACGTGACAAGTTAGGCTCCTGAGTCGCGATGCTCAAGAGTCCCCCTTGGCGCACGAACAGCAAGTAGGGAGGTGAGATGTGGGTGGATCTACCGTTCTACGTCTGCAGAGCCCGGCCCTGCGCATACCTCAACCGCCGTTAGCCCCGACCGGAAACCAGGACGGGACCAAGGAGTGAGGGGCTACGTGACCAGTTAGGCTCCTGAGTCGCGATGCTCAGGAGTCCCCCTTGATGCTCAAACAGCCTTCGTACCTTGGCTCCGCTCAGGGAGAGACGCGCGATGAACCAGGCCCGGGGGGGCCTGGCTGGGTGGTGTGCGTCTGGGCGTGACCCAGGCGCAGCCCCCGTGCCTAGCCCCCTCGCGCGGCACTCCCGAGGGGAGGCGTTATAATGAGGCCAGACACTGAGCTCTGGGCTCCCTGAGGTTAATGCGGCCCGGGGGCCACCCTCAGTTGTTTATCACCAGCGCGGAGCATAGCGCTTCCGTATGTGTACGGGCATAGCCGCTCCTCGGCAGTGTCGTCAGCCAGCGCGGAGCATGGTGCTTCCACTGGTACATGGGAGGGAGCTCCCCTCCGGGAGGAGCCCCCGGGGCGTGTACAGCCCCGCCCTGACACGTGGCTGGCACGATAGGGCCTGGCGAGGTGTATCTGGGCACCCATGAGCCAGCACGGGACTCACAGGGCCCTACCTCTAGGCGGGTTGCGCCTGGCACTGGGCCTTATCTTGTGATGTGTTCCTGCAAATTTGGTTAGATGCCGGCACTCTACGTCCTCGGGTCCCGACCCTCGAGCTGGTCTCAGCCGTCGCTGGTATGCCAGGTCGCGATGCCGTGGACAAGGCCAGAGGGTGAGGGCTGGAGAGCCAGTAAGAGCCCTGAGTCGCGATGCTCAGGTACCCCCCTTTAACGTGCAAGTGGTCGACATGGAGAAGAAGAGGTGCCGTGGACCGGCATCAAATAATCAAGCATGGTGGGTCGAACGCATAGCCGGAAATAAACGCAAAAGAGGATAGATGCCACTGGGTCTGGCCCGAGCGACTTGGGGGATGATGCAGCCCGAGGGGCGCCCCCAACAAAGTAAGCTAGCAACATGAAATAAAAGGGATACATGCCGCACGGACGGACCCACGCGGCCTGGGAATAATGCAGCCCTGGGGGGCGCTCCCAGCTGGAAATGAAACTTGAAAGATGTCACCTAATGATGTTGAGGACGAAGCAGCATTGGTGTAGCAGACTCGGTGGGCTGCGGAAGCCGATCCTCACGAGCCCCCAGGCCCAGGGGCCTCGGGAGGCTCCGGAGGCGCTGGTGGCTCCTCGCGGACCATCTCCATCTCCTCCTGGGCTGCGGGGCGCCTGGCCTCTTGAGCCTCCATGATTCCCCTCATGAGGCAGTGGTACATGGCAGCCGCGCTCGGCTGGCCGTAAGGCATGCGAACATAGCTGTGGGGTGGACCTTCGCAGCGCCCCACTCACGAGGGCCAGAGGCGCTCTAGAGAGGCGACTCGATTGAGCCCTAGTATGTCAATGCAGACATGCAGCCCACCATCCTTGCCTGGATGGGGAGCCATAGCTGGTAGGCGGCGGCCGCCTCTCATGACTCTTGACTCCTGTAGCTCCTAAATGGCCTTGTTGACGAACTCCTGAGGGTCTGGCCCTCCTTGCCTTACTCCTTCTTGAGGGAAACATGCTTCGAAACACGCCTCCATGTGGTGCCCAAGCGCCTCCCTCGTGACCCTGGCCAGGTCGGTGGCCCTCCAGGGGAGAGCCCCCGAGCCCTGCCTGACGAGGACGCCAGGCACGCTTTCCTATGCGATGGAAGGAGGTTCCCCCTGGGCAGGCGCGGGCCCTGAGGGGCCTGCCTCCTGAGGAGCCGGGCCGGACGATGTCTTCTTCTTCTTGGGGGTGGCCTCGGGAAGCCTCCTGCTTTTGCGATCCGGGTCTTCCAGTGATGTGGCCTGAAAGGCTCGTTCCAGGGAACACACCGCATCCTTCTCTTCACAGGGCACCGTGATGACTCCACCACTTCCTGGCATCTTGAAGACGTTGTAGCCGTGGTGAGTTACGGCCATGAACTTGGCCAGCGCTGGGTACCCGAGGATGGTGTTGTACGGCAGGCGAATGTGAGCAACATCGAAGTCGATGAGCTCGGTGCGGTAGTTGTTGCGCGCCCCGAAGGTGACAGGGAGGCGGACCTGCCCAATCGGGATCGTGGAGCCGTCGGTGACTCCGGAGAAAGGCTTGGTTGGCTGAAGCTGGTTGTAGGGCACTTGGAGATTGTTGAATGTTTCCACGGACAGGACGTTGAGCCGTGCCCCGCCATCGATGAGGGTCCTGGTGACCAACATGTTGCTGATGATTGGGGAACAAAGCATCGGGAGGACTCCGGCCGTGGCCGCACACTTGAGCTTATCCGCTAAGATGAACGTGATGGCACACGCTGACCACCTGAGAGGGCGCGTGGCTTAAAACTTGGGGAGGACTGCATTCACCTCGCGGGCGAACTGCTTGAAGATGTGCTGAGAGGCTGGGGCTTGAGCCCCGCCCAGGATGCAGGCGATCACGCGCGGCTCCTGGAAGCCCCCAACCCCGTCATCCTGATGGCGGTCCTCGTTTCTCCTTTGCTGTGGCAGCAGCGGAGGGAGGCCTGCGTTGCCTTGCGGGCGATCCTCGCGAGGCTGATCCCTCCAGTCTTCCTCGCCAGGCGGGTCTTGCCAGCGATCCTCGCGAGGTCGATCGCGCCACCCTTGGCGCGGGCAGCGGTCTTCCTAGCATCCTGCGTTTCTTCCTCCTCCTCGACCGTAGCCCCGGTCAGCGCGGTCGGGACGATGACCGATCCTTCCTTCTCGTACGGCTCGGAGCTCTTGACATTCGTTGGTGTTGTTGGTGTGGAGGTCGTGGTACACACAGTACCGACTGCCCTTGGAAGATTCAGGCTGATCTCTGCCCCGCTTGGTGTCTGGTTCTGCCGCGAGCACGGCAGCCCCCTCGCGCTTCACATCCTTGGCCTTGGGCTTCTTCTCTTCTGGGTCTGCGGCAGGCAGCTCGAGGAGGGAGAGACGCCCTTCCTCAGCCCTGGCGCACTTGGTCGCCAAGTTGAACAGCTCCAAGGAAGTGCATAGGTCTTCATGCATCGCCAGCTCCTCCTTCATCTTGACGTCGTGCACGCCGTCGGAGAAGGCTGAGATGATGGCCTCCTCGGTCACCTTGGGAATCTTGAGGCGTGCGTTGTTGAAGCGCTGGATGTACTTTTGCAGGGTCTCTCTGGGTTGTTGCTTGATGCGGCGCATGTCGCTCACGGCGGGTGGCCAGTCACGAGTACCTTGGAAGTTGGCGATGAAGCGGGTGCGCATCTCGTCCCAGGAGGAGATCGTGCCTGGAGCTAGGTTCAGGAGCCAGGTGCGGGCCCCGTCCTTGAGCGCCATGGGAAACCAGTTCGCCATGACCTTCTCGTCTCTGTTGGCAGCTTCGATGCCCAGCTCATAGAGCTGGAGAAAATCCGCAGGGTCGGTCGTGCCGTCATAACGAGGAGGCAGGTCTGGCTTGAACTTTCCGGGCCAGGCGACGCTGCGTAGCTCGATGGTGAAGGCACAGCAGCCTGCTATGGCCACAGGAGGCCTTGGGTGACGGAGAGCTTGGTCTTGCTGGTCCCCACGTGCTGCAGCTGGGAGCAGCGCGGGGTCTTGATGTGCGGGAGCAGGAGCATGGTCGCGACATGCTGGAGCAGGGAGCGCCCGGGCAGCTTCTTGCGGGCGAGGGATTTCTTGGCAGCTCTGCTCTTGCCGCGCCGGCACCTAACGGAGCGGGTTCCGCCCAAGGGCCACGCGCCTTGGAGCCTGGGCGCCTTCTTGAGGAGGCGACGGCTGGGGCGCCCCCGGAGCTTCGTCGCCCACGCAGGGTGGGGTGCGGTGCAGCGGAACGGACGGCGCAGGAGAGCCCCCTGCGGCACGGACGAGCTCGGCGATGCGGTCGAGCCATTCTTCATAGACGTCGTTAACGGGACGATAGCGCCAGAGCTCGTTTGCCGCGATGAGCGCAGCTCGAACCTCCATGGGTGCGCGGAGCGCGCGAGATGAAGAACCAGCTGGGGTGAGCGAGGAAGTAGCGGTGCAGCCGGCTTGCCGCACGGACGGATGCTGAGACGACGCTTGCTGCTCGTTTCCCGCCGGGCCGGTGGCGGCGTTGACAGCAGGTGACGGGGAACGGCGAGGACGCCCGCCGACAGGAGCCGTCTGGGCGACGCGGGAGGCGAGAGCGGCTCGGCGCTCGGCGCGGGCCCGACGAGCATCTGACATGGACGCGATGGTCGGAGGAGAACGGGGCGGTGGAAGACGAATTCCGGTGCCCCCGTACCTGGCGCGCCAAATGTCGGGTTTCGGGTTCCGGCAGACCCTTGAGGTTCGAACACTGGGGTGCGCGCAGAGATTTTGCCTTCTACCTACCTGCACCCCACCGCCTCACTAAGATCTAAGCTATGGAAAGAACAACACAAGAGACACAGGGTTTATACTGGTTCGGGCCACCGTTGTGGTGTAATACCCTACTCCAGTTTATGGTGTGGTGGATTGCCTCTTGTGCTGATGATGATGAACAATACAAGGAAGAACAGCCTCGCGAGGGTCTGTTCTTGGCTGGGGCGATGAACTGCTAGGAGGAGTTCAGTCACCCTTCCCTCTCTCTTGCCGATCTGATCTTATCTCGCTGATCTGGTCTCTCTCTCTCTATCCTGATGATCTCTTTTTCTCCCCTCCGTCTCTCTTCATCCCCTGGGGGTGACTAGTCCTATTTATAGGCAAAGGCCCTGGGCCTCTTCCCAAATATTGAGCGGGAAGGGCGCCAACAATTGGCCATTTTGAAGAGGAACATCGGGTACACTTATCCTGACTAAAGTTGGTCCTCGCCTGCCAAAGGCTCTGGTGGTGACTCTAGCTTGGGATCCACAATGACTTCCTCCCTGCCGTTGGGCTGGTCTTGGTCTCGTTGCACTGAAACGGGTGCCTTTGCTTGATGCTCTCGCCTGCGCTTGCTCCCTTTGCACCAAAGAGGAAAGGAGGACACTGCGCGGGCTGGCGCCCGCCTGGCACCCTTGGTCGTCATGGCTTGCGTCACGGGCACCTCGTGAGGTACCCCGCCTTGATCTCTTCGCCTCCTCGCGAGCCAACTTGATGAGGCCGTGCCTGAGGAAGCTCCGTGTCGTCCGCCCTGCGAGGCTTGGCCCCTCGCGAGGGTCTTGGGTCTATGTTGATGAAGATGGGCCGTGCTGGGCCCCCCATTTGAGCCATGCCGCAGGCCGTAGGCAGGCAAGTCTGGGGACCCCCGTTCCCAGAACGTCGACAAGCGTCTTGATCTATCTCTATAGATCTTCATGCCCAATATGTAAGAAGCTTCACCGAGGTCTTTCATTGAAAAATTCTTATTCAAGTATCCTTTTATGCTATCCAGAAATTTATACGTCTCCATCGTATCTAATTTTCCAAACACTTTTGCCCTTGTTTTGGATTCTAACTTGCATGATTTGAATGGAACTAACCCGGACTGACGCTGTTTTCAGCAGAATTGCTATGGTGTTATTTATGTGCAGAAACAAAAGTTCTCAGAATGACCTGAAACTTCACGGAACATCTTTTCAGAAATAATAAAAAATCCCTGCAAAAGATGAAGACCATGGGTCCCACCACCTGTCCACAAGGGTGGGAGGCGCACCTGCCCCCCTAGGGCGCGCCCCCTACCTCGTGGGCCCCCTGGAGCTCCTCTGACCTCAACCCCAACTCTATATATTTGGTTTCGGGGAGAAAAAAATGAGAGATAAGAAATCATCGCGTTTTACAATATGGAGCCGCCGCCAAGCCCTAAAACCTCTCAGGAGGGCTGATCTGGAGTCCGTTCGGGGCTTCGGAGAGGTGAATCCGTTGCCATCGTCATCATCAACCATCCTCCATCACCAATTTCATGATGCTCACTGCCGTGCGTGAGTAATTCCATCGTAGGCTTGCTGGACGGTGATGGGTTGGATGAGATCTATCATGTAATTGAGTTAGTTTTGTTAGGGTTTGATCCCTAGTATCCACTATGTTCTGAGATTGATGTTGCTATGACTTTGCTATGCTTAATGCTTGTCACTAGGGCCCGAGTGCCATGATTCCAGATCTGAACCTATTATGTTTTCATCAATATATGGGAGTTCTTGATCCTATCTTGCAAGTCTATAGTCACCTATTATGTGTTATGATCCGTTAACCCCGAAGTGACAATAATCGGGATACTTACCGGTGATGATCGTAGTTTGAGGAGTTCATGTATTCACTATGTGTTAATGCTTTGGTCTGGTACTCTATTAAAAGGAGGCCTTAATATCCCTTAGTTTCCGCTAGGACCCCGCCGCCACGGGAGGGTAGGACAAATGATGTCATGCGAGTTCTTTTCCATAAGCACGTATGACTATATTCGGAATGCATGCCTACATTACATTGATGAATTGGAGCTAGTTCTGTGTCACCCTATGTTATGATTGTTACATGATGAACCGCATCCGGCATAATTCTACATCACCGATCCATTGCCTACGAGCTTTCCATATATTGTTCTTCGCTTATTTACTTTTCCGTTGCTATTGCTATCATCACTACAAAATACCAAAAACACTACTTTTATTACCGTTACCTTTTGCTACCATTACCACTACTATCATATTACTTTGCTACTAAACACTTTGCTGCAGATACTAAGTTTCCAGGTGTGGTTGAATGGACAACTCAGCTGCTAATACTTGAGAATATTGTTTGGCTCCCCTTGTGTTGAATCAATAAATTTGGGTTGAATACTTTACCCTCGAAAACTGTTGCGACCCCCTATACTTGTGGGTTATCAAGACTATTTTCTGGCGCCGTTGCCGGGGAGCATAGCTCAGTCACTTGGGATTTATATCTGCTTATCATTATGAAGAACTTGAGAGATCCAAACACTAAGATTTATCCCTCAACTACGAGGGGAGGTAAGGAACTGCCATCTAGCTCTGCACTTGATTCACCTTCTGTTTTGAGTAAGCTTGCGACACCTAAACCTGCTTCTGCTATTCGTTCTGATATGTCGCATGTTATTGATGATGCCACTTCTGCGATGCATGATACTTATGATGAAACTACTTCTATGCTTGATACTACTGTGCCACTTGGTGAATTTCTTGATGAACAACTTGCTAGGGTTAGAGAGAATGAAAATATTGAATTTGATAATACTGATGAAAGTGATGATGAAGACTTTCCAGTTATTCCTAAGGGTTATGTTTTTGATAAAGAAGCTTCTTTAGCTATTTTAGCTTGCAAAGATAGATACGAACTCAAGAGGTTATTAGCTAAATGGAAGCAGCAATCTCTAAATGCCAGAATGAAACCTGACCCTGCTTTTGCTACTTCACCTATCTGTGTTACTGATAAGGATTATGAATTCTCTGTTGATCCTGATATAGTTACTTTGGTTGAATCTAATCCTTTTCATGGCTATGAATCTAAAACTGTTGTGGCACATCTTACTAAATTAAATGATATAGCCACCCTGTTCACTAATGATGAGAGAACTCGTTACTTTTATATCCTTAAAATATTTCCGTTCTCATTAAAGGGTGATGCTAAGATATGGTTCAATTCTCTTGATCCTGGTTGTGTGCGTAGTCCCCAGGATATGATTTATTACTTCTCTGCTAAATATTTCCCTGCCCATAAGAAACAAGCTGCTTTGAGGGATATATATAATTTTGTGCAAATTGAAGAAGAGAGTCTCCCACAAGCTTGCGGGAGGCTTCTCCAATTACTTAATGCTTTGCATGATCATCCTCTCAAGAAAAATGAAATACTTGATATCTTTTATAATGGACTAACCGATGCCTCTAGAGATTACCTGGATAGTTGTGCTAGTTCTGTTTTCAGGGAAAGAACACCGGATGAAGCTGAAATTCTATTGAATAATATGTTGACAAATGAAAATAATTTGACACTTCCTGAACCAGTTCCTGAACCAACTCCTGAGCCTATTCCTAAACCAACTCCGAAGAAGAGGGGTATTCTATTTCTCAGCCCTGAAGATATGCAAGAGGCAAAGAAATCTATGAAACAAAAAGGTATTAAAGCTGAAGATGTTAAGAATTTACCTCCTATTGAAGAAATACATGGTCTTAATTTACCGCTTGTTGAAGAAACATATGATCTTAATCCTTCACCTACTGAAGAAACTCATGGTCTTGATAACCCGACACAGGTAGTAAAGGTAAATTCTCTCTATAGATATGATAAAGCTTAAATCCCATTTACTAAGTTTGCTAGTCCATGCTTAGATGAGTTTGATAAATTTATGGTTAAGCAAGAAAACTTTAATGCTTATTTTGGTAGATAATTGAAATACAATTCAAATATGCTTGAACACTTGGGTGATTATATGGTTAATGTCAAAGGTGAACTTAAACTTATTAGTAAACATGCTTCTATGGTTACTACTCAAGTAGAACAAGTACTTAAGGCTCAAAATGATTTGCTCAATGAATTGAATAGTAAGAATAATGATTATGCTGTTAGAGTGGCTACTAGAACTGGTAGAATGACTCAGGAACCTATGTATCCTGAAGGCCACTCTAAGAGAATTTAGCAAGATTCTCAGAGAAATAATGTAGATGCACCTAGTCCTTCTAATAGGAAGAAAAAGAAAAATGATAGGACTTTGCATGCTTCTAGTGAACCTATTACTGAAACACCTGAGAATCCAAATGATATTTCTATCTCTGATGCTGAAACACAATTTGGTAATGAACCTGAAACTTGTGATAATGTTAATGATAATGTTCATGATGATGCTCAACCTAGTAATGATAATGATATAGAAATTGAACCCGTTGTTGATCTTGATAACCCACAATCAAAGAATCAACGTTATGATAAGAAAGACTTTGTTGCTAGGAAACACGGTAAGGAAAGAGAGCCTTGGGTTCAGAAACCCATTCCTTTTCCCCCCAAACCATCCAAGAAAAAGGATGATGAGGATTTTGAGCGCTTTGCTGAAATGATTAGACCTATCTTTTTGCATATGTGATTAACTGATATGCTTAAAATGAATCCTTATGCTAAGTATATGAAAGGTATTGTTACAAATAAAAGAAAGATACCGGAAGCTGAAATTTCCACCATGCTTGCTAATTATACTTTTAAGGGTGGAATACCAAAGAAACTTGGAGATCCAGGAGTGCCCACTATACCATGCTCCATTAAAAGAAACTATGTTAAACCTGCTTTATGTGATCTTGGAGCCGGTGTTAGTGTTATGCCTCTCTCTTTATATCGTAGACTTGATTTGAATAAGTTGACACCTACTGAAATATCTTTGCAAATGGCTGATAAATCAACTGCTATACCTGTCGATATTTGTGAGGATGTGCCTGTTGTAGTTGCAAATGTTACTATTTTAACGGACTTTGTTATTCTTGATATTCCCGAGGACGATAGTATGTCTATTATTCTTGGAAGACTTTTCTTGAACACTGCAGGGGCTGTTATTGATTGCACTAAAGGCAATGTCACTTTTCATGTTAATGGTAATGAGCATACGGTACACTTTCCAAGGAAACAACCTCAAGTTCATAGTATCAACTCTATTGGAAAAATTCCATCGATTATATTTGGAGGTTTTGAATTTCCTCTTCCTACTGTCAAGAAGAAATATGATATTCTTATTATTGGGGATGTGCATATCCCCGTTGAGGTAACATAGTGTTATTCGAAATTTCTTTGGTTCCATGTTATTCGGAATGAGTTCGTTAACAAGACTTGATCAACCTTGTTAGTGGATTCCTTTTGATGAGCATGAGATGGATGAAACTAGAAGGCACAACCTTCTGTACCCCAATTTTACTTTCTGTTATTTATATTAAATAAAATAAAAATAGTATTTTCTGTCTGTTATCTGAATTATCCATGCAATATAAAAATACCCCGAAAATAAAAGTTCTCCAAATGCCCTGAAATTTAAATACGATTTTTCCGAAATATTTGAGAATATTTGGCACCGAGAACACAGCAGGAGGAGCTGGCACCTGGCCACGAGGGTCAGGGGCGCACCCTACCCCCTGGGCGTGCCCCCTGCCTCGTGGGCCCACGGTGGCCCTCCTCCACGTATTCCTGCACCCACACACTTCTTCTTCCTCCCACAAACACGAATATCCAGTTCATACCCGAGTCCATGCTCATTTTGCTGCCAGTTTCGATCTCCTTGCTCAAAGCACCTCTCACAAAACTGCTTGGGGAGATTGTTCCTTGGTATGTGACTCCTCCATTGGTCCAATTAGTTTTTGTTCTAGTGCTTTATTCATTGCAAATTTGTGCTGGCTAGGTGACCATGTTCTTGAGCTTGCATGTCAAATTTATATGGTTCCAAGTAGTTTTGATGCATGATATAGGCTCTAGGCACTTGTAGGAGTAGTTGCTAACAATATTATTGAGTTTGGCTTACTTTTATTTTGAAGTTACTAAAAAAATTCAGAATTTTTCAGAGGAAGAAATATGCTTAGGAAAATGTTCCAAGGTGGTTCTTCAAGGAAGCAAGGACCCAGGCTTGCAATGCGTGATGCTGATGAAGAGCCACCAAGAGACGCTCCAGTTCGTCCTTGTGAATGGCCTTCGGAAAACTTTATGGATCGAGCGGGAATTAAGGAAGAATTTAACACATATTTGTGTAACGCTGATCTCATGAGCTTTGAGGAAGAAAAGTGCAGCCAGTATCACTATCTCACTAGTTCCTTTGTGAGGAGGTTTGAATTTTCATCATCACGTAATTCTCCAACTGTCCTGTTTGATCTTTATGAAAATTCTTACACTATGTACTTAGAGGATTTCACCACTGCTTGCAAACTTCCACAATGGGGTATTGTCAGGGAACCTCGCAAATCTAAATTTAGAGATTTTCTTACTAGTATAACTGTGGGGGAATCTAGAGATATAACACAAGCTACCATAGGGAGCATTCACTTTCCTGCTATACATTATTTTGCTCTCTTCATAGGTAGATGCATTAATGGTAAAGATGAGGCATGTCACATGTGTGTTCCTGACCTCAATATTCTTAGGAGTGCTGTGTTAGGAGATAAATCTTATAATTTGGGAGCCATTGTTGCACGTAGGTTGCATCTTAATAGATTTAATGGAGATCTCTTTGGTGGAATTTATGCAACCCGCATAGCTAATTTTCTTGGTATAGCCATACGTGAAGATGATATTGAGTTGCCTCCTGCTTATTTAGATTTTAATGCTATGGTTCACCACCAGTTTGTTGAGAGGAGTGAATCACCTCTCCAGTAACGACTAATCTTTGACAGATGGCGTGCTGTCCGTATTACTCTCCCTGCTCCTGCCTTCTTTGATTATCAGGCAAAAGGAAGATATGTTATTACCAGAGAGGAGGCAGATGAGTACGAGAGGAGGGCGGAGGCCGCTCGTCGCCACGCTGCAGCACAGGAGGCGATAGCCGCTGCATCTCAGTACGACCCCAACTATTATTATGGATATCCGCCAGGCCAGCCGTGGCCATAGACCAACTTAGGCCAAAAGCCTAATCTTGGGGGAGTACGTATTTCTCATCGACATTACATTCATGTTCACACACTCATTGCTAGATGTCGGTGCTCATACTTTTTCATTGTATCATCCATGCTAGTTTATTTTCCTATTTATACTTTCTTCTTGTGTGTTTGATAAACCTTAAGAAAAACAAACAAAAAATTAGTTGTAGTTTTTAATTAGTTTACTTTCCATGCTTGTAGTAGTAATTAAAAAGAAAACCCAAAAAGATTTCCCGTTCTTCTTTTGCTTGTTGGGAGCTTTCCCGTGTAAATAGTTTTATTTCTTTTCTTTTCTTTGGGGGTCAATAGGAGAAGACCATGATTAAATTGTTAAAGTGGATCTTATATGCATTATTGTTGATCTGACAAAAGAGCCCATATTGCCTTGTCTTCTCCTGTTTATTGAATGCTTGCAGATTCCAGCTTAGTCCAATGCACGCGCACTATTATTATTATTCACATCATTCGGTCGTGCAAGCGAAAGGCAATTATGACGATATATGATGGACTTATTGAGATGAGAAAAGCTGGTATGAACTCGACCTCTTTTGTTTTTGTAAATATGATTAGTTCATCGTTCCTGATTCAGCCTATTATGAATAAACATGTTCGCAATGACAACTAGAGATCATAGTTTCTTGTGCCATGCTTGATTAGCTAGGAGCTTATAATGGTTTACCTTGCGTGCCAACATGCTATCAAAATGGTTGTGATGTGGTATGATAGGGTGGTATCCTCCTCTGAATGATTTAAGTGACTTTACTTGGCGCATGTTCACGCATGTAGTTGAAACAAAATCAAGATAGCCTTCACGATATTTATGTTCATGGTGGATTATATCCTACTCATGCTTGCATTTGGTGTTGATTAATTTTAATGCATGTTCATGACTGTTGTCGCTCTCTAGCTGGTCGCTTCCCAGTCTTTTGCTAGCCTTCACCTGTACTAAGTGGGAATACTGCTTGTGCATCCAACTCCATAAACCCCAAAGTTATTCCATATGAGTCCACCATACCTACCTATATACGGTATCTACCTGCCGTTCCAAGTAAATTTATATGTGCCAAACTCTAAACCTTCAAATAAATATCCTGTTTTGTATGCTCAAATAGCTCATGTATCAACTAGGCTGTCCATATCTTCCATGTTAGGCGGGTTATTCTCAAGAGGAGTGGACCCTGTTCCTCACTCACGAGAAAGTGGCTGGTCACTGGGATGCCCAGTCCCATGTTTTATGCAAATCAAATCAAATAATTGCAAACAAAACTCCCCCTAGGACTCTTGTCAGTTGGAGGCACTCGTTGTTTCGAGCAAGCCATGGATTGATGCTTGTTGGTGGAGGGGGAGTTTAAACTTTACCATTCTGTTTGGGAACCACCTATAATATGTGTAGCATGGAAGATATCGCCATCTCTTGGTTGTTATGTTGACAATGAAAGTATACCGCTCAAAATATTATTCACCTATATTTCAAAACCGAGCTCTGGCACCTCTACAAATCCCTGCTTTCCTCTGCGAAGGGCCTATCTATTTACTTTCATGTTGAGTCATCATCCTCTTATTAAAAAGCACCAGTTGGAGAGCACCGCTGTCATTTGCATTCATTACTGTTAGTTTACATTGAGTATGACTTGATTGGATCTCTTTTACCATGAACTACAATGTTTAGTCAGTCCTTGATCTTTAAAGGTGATCTGCATTTATGTTTTGCGCTCTCAGAAAGGGCTAGTGAGATACCATCTTGTTATATCATATTATGATTGTTTTGAGAAAGTGTTGTCATCCGAGATTTATTATTATTGCTCGCTAGTTGATTATGCCATTGATATGAGTAAACTTGAGACCTAAGCGTTATTGTGAATGTGGTTAGTCATAATCTTTGTTGAAAACTTGAATGCTGGCTTTACATATTTACAACAACAAGAGCAAATAGAGTTTGTAAAAGTTTTTCTTTATCACTTTCAGTTTATCAACTGAATTGCTTGAGGACAAGCAAATGTTTAAGCTTGGGGGAGTTGATACGTCTCCGTCGTATCTACTTTTCCAAACAATTTTGCCCTTGTTTTGGACTCTAACTTGCATGATTTGAATGGAACTAACCCAAACTGACGCTGTTTTCAGCAGAATTGCCATGGTGTTATTTATATGCAGAAAACAAAGTTCTCGGAATGACCTGAAACTTCACGGAACATCTTTTCGGAAATAATAAAAAATCCCTGCAAAAGATGAAGACCAGGGGGCCCACCACCTGTCCACAAGGGTGGGGGGCATGCCTGCCCCCCTAGGGTGCCCCCCTACCTCGTGGGCCCCTTGGAGCTCCTCCGACCTCAACCTCAACTCTATATATTTGGTTTCAGGGAGAAAAAATGAGAGAGAAGAAATCATCGCGTTTTACGATACGGAGCTGCCGCCAAGCCCTAAAACCTCTTGGGAGGGTTGATCTGGAGTCCGTTCAGGGCTCCGGAGAGTGGAATCCGTCGCCATCGTCATCATCAACCATCCTCCATCACCAATTTCATGATGCTCACCGCTGTGCGTGAGTAATTCCATCATAGGCTTGCTGGACGGTGATCGGTTGGATGAGATCTATCATGTAATCGAGTTAGTTTTGTTAGGGTTTGATCCCTAGTATCCACTATGTTCTGAGATTGATGTTGCTATGACTTTGCTATGCTTAATGCTTGTCACTAGGGTCCGAGTGCCATGATTTCAGATCTGAACCTATTATGTTTTCATCAATATATGAGAGTTCTTGATCCTATCTTGCAAGTCTATAGTCACCTATTATGTGTTATGATCCGTTAACCCCGAAGTGACAATAATCGGGATACTTACCGGTGATGATCGTAGTTTGAGGAGTTCATGTATTCACTATGTGTTAATGCTTTGGTCCGATACTGTATTAAAAGGAGGCCTTAATATCCCTTAGTTTCCGCTAGGACCCCGCTGCCACGGGAGGGTAGGACAAAAGATGTCATGCGAGTTCTTTTCCATAAGCACGTATGACTATATTCGGAATGCATGCCTACATTACATTGATGAATTGGAGCTAGTTTTGTGTCACCCTATGTTATGACTGTTACATGATGAACCACATCCGGCATAATTCTCCATCACCGATCCATTGCCTACGAGCTTTCCATATATTGTTCTTCGCTTATTTACTTTTCCATTGCTATTTCTATCATCACTACAAAATACCAAAAACACTACTTTTATTACCGTTACCTTTTGCTACCGTTACCACTACTATCATATTACTTTGCTACTAAACACTTTGCTGCAGATACTAAGTTTCCAGGTGTGGTTGAATTGACAACTCAGCTGCTAATACTTGAGAATATTCTTTGGCTCCCCTTGTGTGGAATCAATAAATTTGGGTTGAATACTTTACCCTCAAAAACTGTTGCGATCCCCTATACTTGTGGGTTATCAGAAAATCAGTATCATTTCTGATCAACAATATGTCATCCACATATAGTATCAGAAATGCTACAGAGCTCCCACTCACTTTCTTATAAATACAGGCTTCTCCAAAAGTCTATATAAAACTATATGCTTTGATCAACTCATCAAAGCGTATATTCCAACTCTGAGATGCTTGCACCAGTCCATAGATGGATCTCTGGAGCTTGCACACTTTGTTAGCACCTTTAGGATTGCAAAACCTTCTGGTTGCATCATATACAACTCTTCTTTAATAAATCCATTAAGGAATGTAGTTTTGATATCCATTTGCCAGATTTCATAAAATGCGGCAACTACTAACATGATTCGGACAGACTTTTTAGCATTGATACGAGTGAGAAAATCTCATCGTAGTCAACACCTTGAACTTGTCAAAAACCTTTTGTGACAATTCGAGCTTTGTAGATAGTAACAATACTATCAGCGTCCGTCTTGCTCTTGAAGATTCATTTATTCTCAATGGCTTGCTGATCATTGGGCAAGTCCACCAAAGTCCACACTTTGTTCTCATACATGGATCCCATCTCAGATTTCATGGCCTCAAATCATTTTGTGGAATCTGGGCTCATCATCGCTTCCTCATAGTTCGTAGGTTCGTCATGGTCAAGTAACATGACCTCCAGAACAGGATTACTGTACCACTCTGGTGTGGATCTTACTCTGGTTGACCTACGAGGTTCGGTAGTAACTTGATCAGAAGTTTCATGATCATCATCATTAGATTCCTCACTAATTGGTGTAGGAATCACTGGAATTGATTTCTATGATGAAATACTTTCCAATAAGGGAGAAGGTACAGTTACCTCATCAAGTTCTACTTTCCTCCCACTCACTTCTTTCGAGAGAAACTCCTTCTCTAGAAAGGATCCATTCTTAGCAACAAATATCTTGCCTTCGGATCTATGATAGAAGGTGTACCCAATAGTTTCTTTTGGGTATCCTATGAAGATGCACTTCTCCGATTTGGGTTTGAGCTTATTAGGTTGAAACTTTTTCACATAAGCATCGAAACCCCAAACTTTAAGAAATGACAGCTTAGGTTTCTTGCTAAACCATAGTTCATACGGTGTCATCTCAACGGATTTTTAGACGGTGCCCTATTTGACGTGAATGCAACTATCTCTAATGCATAACCCCAAAATGATAGTGGTAAATCGGTAAGAGACATCATAGATCGCACCATATCTAATAAAGTGCGGTTACGATGTTCGCACACACCGTTACGCTGTGGTGTTCCAGGTGGCGTGAGTTGCGAAACTATTTCACATTGTTTCAACTGAAGGCCAAACTCGTAACTCAAGTATTTCGTTTCCGTGATGAGATCGTAGAAACTTTATTTTCTTGTTACGATGATTCTCCACTTCACTCTGAAATTCTTTGAACTTTGCAAACGTTTCAGACTTGTGTTTCATTAAGAAGATATACCCATATCTACTCAAATCATATGTGAAGGTTAGAAAATAACAATACCCACAGCAAGCCTTTGACACTCATCAGATCGCATACATCAGTATGTATTATTTCCAACAAGTCTGTTGCTCGCTCCATTGTTCCGGAGAACAGAGTCTTAGTCATCTTGCCCATGAGGCATGGTTCGCAAGTATCAAGTGATTCATAATCAAGTGATTTCGAAAGCCCATCAGCATGGAGTTTCTTCATGCGCTTTACACCAGTATGACCTAAACGATAGTGCCACAAATAAGTTGCACTATCATTATTAACTTTATATCTTTTGGCATCAATATTATGAATATGTGTATCATTATGATCAAGATTCAGTAAACCATTTACATTGGATGTAAGACCATAGAAGGTTTTATTCATGTAAATAGAACAACAATTATTCTCTGACTTAAATGAATAACCGTATCGCAATAAAAATGATCTAATCATATTTATGCTCAACGCAAACAACAAATAACATTTATTTAGTTACAATACTAATCCTGAAGGTAGAGGGAGTATGCGATGGCGATCTTATCAACCTTGGATTCACTTCCAACACACATTGTCACCTCGCCCTCAACTAGTCTTTGTTCATTTTGTAACTCGTGATTCAAGTTACTAATCATAGTAACTGAACAGGTATCAAATACCCAGGGGCTACTATGAACACTAGTAAAGTGCATATCAGTAACATGTATATCATATATACTTTTTGTGCACTTTGCCATCCTTCTTATCCGCCAAGTATTTGGGGCAGTTCCGCTTCCAATTACCATTTCCTTTGCAGTAGAAGCACTTAGTTTCAGGCTTAGGTCTAGCTTTGGGCTTCTTCATGGGAGTGGCAACTTGCTTGACATTCTTCCTGAAGTTCCCTTTATTTCCCTTGCCCTTTTACTTGAAACTAGTGGTCTTGTCAACCATCAACATTTGATGCTTTTCTTGATTTCTACCTTCGTCAATTTTAGCATCACGAAGAGCTCGGGAATCGTTTTCGTCATCCCTTGCATATTATAGGTCATCACGAAGTTCTAGTAAATTGGTGATAGTGACTAGAGAACTCTGTCAATCACTATCTTATTTGGAAGATTAACTCCCACTTGATTCAAGTGATTGTAGTACCCAGACATTCTAAGCATATGCTCACTAGCTGAGCTATTCTCCTCCATCTTGTAGGCAAAGTACTTTGTCAGAGGTCTCATACCTCTTAACACGGGCATGAGTCTGAAATACCAATTTCAACTCTTGGAACATCTCATATGCTCCATGACATTCAAAACATTTTTGAAGTCTCGGTTCTAAGCTATAAAGCATGGTGCACTAAACTATCAAGTAGTTATCATACCGAGCTTGTCAAATGCTCATAACATCTGCATCTGCTCCAGCATTAGGTCTGTCACCTAGCGGTGCATCAAGGACATAATTCTTCTGTGCAGTAATGAGGATAATCCTCAGATCATGGACCCAGTCCGAATCATTGCTACTATCATCTTCAACTTATTTTTCTCTAGGAACATATCAAAAATAAAACAAGGGAGCTATACGTGAGCTATTGATCTACAACATAGATATGCAAAAACTATCAGGACTAAGTTCATGATAAATTAAAGTTCAATTAATCATATTACTTAAGATCTCCCACTTAGATAGACATCCTTCTAATCATATAAGTGATCATGTGATCCATATCAACTAAACCATGTCCGATCATCACGTGAGATGGAGTAGTTTTCAATGGTGAACATCACTATGTTGATCATATCTACTATATGATTCACGTTCAACCTTTCGGTCTCAGTGTTCCGAGGCCATATCTACATATGCTAGGCTCGTAAAGTTTAACCCGAGTATTCCGCGTGTGCAAAACTGGCTTGCACCCGTTGTATGTGAACGTAGAGCTTATCACACCCGATCATCACGTGGTGTCTCGGCACGACGAACTGTCGCAACGGTGCATACTCAGGGAGAACACTTATATCTTGAAATTTAGTGAGTGATCATCTTATAATGTTATCGCCGTACTAAGCAAAATAAGATGCATAAAGGATAAACATCGCATGCAATCAAATAAGTGATATGATATGGCCATCATCATCTTGTACCTTTTGACCTCCATCTCCAAAGCACCGTCATGATCACCATCGTCACCGGCTTGATACCTTGATCTCCATCGAAGCATCGTTGTCGTCTCGCCAACTATTGCTTCCACGACTATCACTGCCGCTTAGTGATAAAGTAAAGCAATTACATGGCGATTTCATTTCATACAATAAAGCGACAACCATATGGCTCTTGCCAGTTGCCAATAACTGTGTGACAAAACATGATCATCTCATACAATAATTTATATAATCATGTCTTGACCATATCACATCACAACATGCCCTGCAAAAACAAGTTAGACGTCCTCTACTTTGTTGTTGCAAGTTTTACGTGGCTGCTACGGGCTTCTAGCAAGAACCATTCTCACCTACGCATCAAAACCACAACGTAGCATAGGGATTGCTTTTTGATCTTCAGAAAGAGCCCTATTCATTGAAACCAATTCAACTGAAGTTGGAGAAACAGACACCCATTAGCCACCTATGTGCGAAGCACGTTGGTAGAACCAGTCTCGTGTAAGCGTACGCGTAATGTCGGTCTGAGCCGCCTCGTCCAACAATACCACTAAATCAAGAATGAACTAGTGACGGCAAGCAATATGTATATACCTACACCCACAACTACTTTGTGTTCTACTCATGCATATAACATCTACGCATAGACCTGGCTCTGATACCACTATTCGGCAACACAGTAATTTCAAAAAATTTCCTACGCACACGCAAGATCCATCTAGGTGATGCATAGCAACAAGAGGGGAGAGTGTTGTCCATGTACCCTCATAGACCAAAAGCGGAAGCGTTATGACAACGCGGTTGATGTAGTAGTACGTCTTCACGATCCGACCAATCCTAGCACCGAAGGTACGGCACCTCTGTGATTTGCACACGTTCAGCTTGGTGACGTCCCACGATCTCTAGATCCAGCTGAGGTCAAGGGAGAGTTTCATTAGCACGACGACGTGATGATTGTGATGATGAAGTTACCGACGTAGGGCTTTGCCTAAGCACTACAACGATATGGCCGAGGTGGAAATCGGTGGAGGGGGGCACCGCACACGGCTAAGACAACTGTCAACTTGTGTTTTCTAGGGTGCCCCTGCCCCCGTATATAAAGGAGCAAGGGGGAAGGCCGGCCGGCCCTCATGGGGCACGCCCCAAGTAGGATTCCTACGGGGAATAGGAATCCTATTCCTAGTAGGTTTCCAATAAGGGAAGAGAGGGGAAAGGAAGGAGAGGGAGAGAGGGAGAAGGAAAGGGATGCGCTGCCCCCTTCCCTAGTCCAATTCGGACCCAGCAGGGATGGGGTGCGCGGCCTTCCCTAGCCGCCTCTATCCACTAAGGTCCATGAGGCCCATTAGTTCCCCCGGGGGGTCCCGGTAACCCTATGGCACTCCGTTTTTATCCAAACTTCTCCGGAACATTTCCGGTGTCAGAATATAGTCGTCCAATATATCAATCTTTATGTCTCGACCATTTTGAGACTCCTCGTCATTTCCTAGATCACATACGGTACTCCGAACTACCTTCGGTACATCAAAACACATAAACTCATAATACCGATCGTCATCGAATGTTACGCGTGCAGACCCTATGGGTTTGAGAACTATGTAGACATGACCGAGACTCACTTCCGGTCAATAACCAATAGCGGAACCTGGATGCTCATATTGGTTCCTACATATTCTACGAAGATCTTTATCGGTCAAACCGCATAACAACATACGTTGTTGCCTTTGTCATCGGTATGTTACTTGCCCAAGATTCGATCGTCTGTATCATCATACCTAGTTCAATCTCGTTACTGACAAGTCTCTTTACTCGTTCCGTAATGCAACATCCCGCAACTAACTCATTAGTCATATTGCTTGCAAGGCTTATAGTGATGTGCATTACCGAGAGGGCCCAAAGATACCTCTCCGACAATCGGAGGGACAAATCCTAATCTCGATCTATTCCAACTCAACAAACACCATCGGAGGCACCTGTAGAGCATATTTATAATCACCCAATTACATTGTGACATTTGATAGCACACTAAGTGTTCCTCCGGTATTCGGGAGTTGCATAATCTCATAGTCATAGGAACATGTATAAGTCATGGAGAAAGAAATAGCAATAAACTAAACGATCATAGTGCTAAGCTAACGGATGGGTCAAGTCAATCACATCATTCTCTAATGATGTGATCCCGTTGATCAAATGACAACTCATGTCTATGGCTAGGAAACTTAACCATCTTTGATTAACGAGCTAGTCAAGTAGAGGCACACTAGTGACACTTTGTTTGTCTATGTATTCACACATGTACTAAGTTTCCGGTTAATACAATTCTAGCATGAATAATAAACATTTATCATGATATAAGGAAATATAAATAACAACTTTATTATTGCCTCTAGGGCATATTTCCTTCAACATATTTATAATATTGATGCCAAAAGATGCAAAGTTGATAATGATAGTGCAACATATTTGTGGCACTGCCATTTAGGTCATATTGGTGTAAAGCGCATGAAGAAACTCCATGCTGATGGGCTTTTGGAATCACTTGATTATGAATCACTTGATGATTGCGAACCATGCCTCGTGGGCAAGATGACTAAGACTCTGTTCTCCGGAACAATGGAGCGAGCAACTGACTTATTGGAAATAATACATACTGATGTATGCGATCCGATGAGTGTTGAGGCTCGCGGGGGGGGGGGGTATCATTATTTTCTGACCTTCACAGATGATTTGAGCAGATCTGAAACATTTGAAAAGTTCAATGAATTTCAGAGTGAGGTAGAGAATCATCATAACAATAAAATAAAGTTCCTATGATCTGATCACGGAGGTGAATATTTGAGTTACGAGTTTGGCCTTCAATTAAAACAATGTGGAATAGTTTCACAAACTCATGCCACCTGGAACACTATAGCATAATGGTGTGTCCGAACATCGTAACCGTACTTTATTAGATATGGTGCGATTTATGATGTCTCTTACCGATTTACCACTATCGTTTTGGGGTTATGCATTAGAGACAGCTGCATTCACATTAAATAGGGCACCATCTAAATCCGTTGAGATGACACCATATGAACTATGGTTTAGCAAGAAACCTAAGCTGTCATTTCTTAAAGTTTGGGGCTATGATGCTTATGTGAAAAAGCTTCAACCTGATAAGCTCGGACCCAAATTGGAGAAATGAGTCTTCATAGGCTACCCAAAGGAAACTATTGGGTACACCTTCTATCACAGATCCGAAGGCAAGATTTTCGTTGCTAAGAATGGATCCTTTCTAGAGAATGAGTTTCTCTCGAAAGAAGTGAGTGGTAGGAAAGTATAACTTGATTAGGTAACTGCACCTTCTCTCAAATTGGAAAGTAGTTCATCAGAGAAATCTGTTCCTGTGATGCCTACACCAACTAGAGAGGAAGTTAATGATGATGATCATGAAACTTCGGATCAACTTACTACAGAACTTCTTAGGTCAACTAGAGCACGATCCGCACCAGAGTGGTATGGTAATCTTGTACTGGAAGTCATGTTACTAGACCATGATGAACTTACAAACTATGAGGAAGTGATGATGAGCCCAGATTCCGCAAAATGGCTTGATGCCATTAAATCTGAGATGGGATCCATGTATGAGAATAAAGTATGGAATTTGGTGGACTTGCCCAATGATCAGAAGCCGCAGAGAATAAATTGATCTTCAAGAGGAAGATGAACGCAGATAGTAGTGTTACTATCTACGAAGCTCGAATTGTCAAAAATAGTTTTTAACAAGTTTAAGGTGTTGACTACGATGAGATTTTCTCATTCGCGGCGATGCTTAAGTCTGTCCGAATCATGTTAGCAAATTGCCACATTTTACGAAATCTATCAAATGGATATCAAAAGTACATTCCTTAATGGATTTCTTAAAGAAGAGTTGTATATGATGCAACCAGAAGGTTTTGTCAATCCTAAAGGTGTTAACAAAATGTGCAAGCTCCAGTGATCCATCTATAGACTGGTGCAAGCATCTCGGAGTTGGAATATACGCTTTGATAAGTTGATCAAAGTGATGTATACTACACAACCTTCTTCTTGCAGACGTTGTTGGGCCTCCAAGTGCAGAGGTTTGTAGGACAGTAGCAAATTTCCCTCAAGTGGATGACCTAAGGTTTATCAGTCCGTGGGAGGCGTAGGATGAAGATGGTCTCTCTCAAGCAACCCTGCAACCAAATAACAAAGAGTCTCTTGTGTCCCCAACACACCCAATACAGTGGTAAATTGTATAGGTGCACTAGTTCAGCGAAGATATGGTGATACAAGTGCAATATGGATGGTAGATATAGGTTTTTAAAATCTGAAAATATAAAAACAGCAAGGTAGGAAGCGGTAAAAGTGAGCGAAAAAGGTATTGCAATCTGTTGAAACAAGGCCTAGGGTTTATAGTGAGCGAAAAAGGTATTGCAATCTGTTGAAACAAGGCCTAGGGTTTATACTTTCATTAGTGCAAGTTCTCTAAACAATAATAACATAATTGGATCATATAACTATCCCTCAACATGCAACAAAGAGTCACTCCGAAGTCACTAATAGCGGAGAACAAACGAAGAGATTATTGTAGGCTACGAAACCACCTCAAAGTTATCCTTTCTGATCGATCTATTCAAGAGTCTGTAGTAAAATAACACGAAGCTATTCTTTTCGTTCGATCTATCCTAGAGTTTGTACTAGAATAACACCTTAAGACACAAATCAACGAAAACCCCAATGTCACCTAGATACTCTAATGTCACCTCAAGTATCCGTGGGTATGATTATACGATATGCATCACACAATCTCAGATTCATCTATTCAACCAACAAAAAGAACTTCAAAGAGTGCCCCAAAGTTTCTACCGGAGAGTCAAGACAAAAACGTGTACGAACCCCTATGCATAAGTTCACGAGGTCACGGAATTCGCAAGTTGATCACCAAAACATACATCAAGTGGATCACGTGAATATCCCATTATCACCACAGATAAGCATATGCAAGACATACATCAAGTGTTCTCAAATCCTTAAAGACTCAACCCGATAAGATAACTTCAAAGGGAAAACTCAATCCATTACAAGAGAGTAGAGGGGGAGAAACATCATAAGATCCAACTATAATAGCAAAGCTCGATATACATCAAGATCGTGTGAATCAAGAACACGAGAGAGAGAGAGAGAGAGAGAGAGAGAGAGAGAGAGAGAGAGAGAGAGATCAAACACGTAGCTACTGGTACATACCCTCAACCCCGAGGGTGAACTACTCCCTTCTCGTCATGGAGAGTGCCGGGATGATGAAGATGGCCACCGGAGAGGGATTCCCCCCCTCTGACAGGGTGCCGGAACGGGTCTACATTGGTTTTCGGTGGCTACAGAGGCTTGCGGCAGCGGAACTCCCGATCTAGGTTATTTTCTGGAGGTTTCTGTATTTATAGGAATTGTTGGCATCGAGAACAAGTCAGGGGGTCCCCGAGTCGTCCACGAGATAGGGCGGCGCACCCGGGGGGGAGGGGGTAGGGCGCGCCCCCACCCTTGTGGACGGCACAGGACACTTCTGGCCCAACTCTTTTACTCCGAGGGCTTCTTTTGGTCCATAAAAAGTCATCAAAAATTTGCACGTCAATTGGACTCCGTTTGGTATTTCTTTTCTGTAAAACTCAAAAACAAGGAAAAACATAAACTGGCACTGGGCTCTAGGTTAATAGGTTAGTCCCAAAAATCATATAAAATAGCATATAAATGCACATAAAACATCTTGGATGGATAATATAATAGCATGGAACAATAAAAAATTATAGATACATTGGAGACGTATCAAGCATCCCCAAGCTTAATTCCTGCTCGCCCTCGAGTAGGTAAATGATTAAAACAGAATTTTTGATGTGGAATGGTACCTAGCATAATTATCAATGTAATTTTCTTTATTATGGCATGAATATTCAGATCCGAAAGATTCAAGACAAAAGTTTAATATTGACATAAAAACAATAATGCTTCAAGCATACTAACCAAGCAATTATGTCCTCTCAAAATAACATAGCCAAAGAAAGCTCATCCCTACAAAATCATGTAGTTTGGCCATGCTTCATTTTCGTCACACAAAATGCTCTCATCATGCAAAACCCCGATGACAAGCCAAGCAATTGTTTCATACTTTAGTATTCTCAAACTTTTTCAACTTTCATGCAATACATGAGCGCGAGCCATGGACATAGAACTATGGGTGGAATAGAACTTGATGATGGAGGTTGTGTGAGAAGACAAAAAGGAGAAAGTCTCACATTGACACGGCTAATCAACGGGCTATGGAGATGCCCATCAATTGATGTCCATGCAAGGAGTAGGGATTGCCATGCAATAGATGCACTAGAGCTATAAATGTATGAAAGCTCAACAAAAGAAACTAAGTGGGTGTGCATCCAACTTGCTTGCTCATGAAGACCTAGGGCATTTGAGGAAGCCCATTGTTGGAATATACAAGCCAAGTTCTATAATGAAAATTCCCACTAGTATATGAAAGTGACAAAATAAGAGACTCTCTATCATGAAGACCATGGTGCTACTTTGAAGCACAAGTGTGGTAAAAGGATAGTAGCATTGCCCCTTCTCTCTTTTTCTCTCATTTTTTTGTTTTTTTGTTTTTTGGGCCTTCTCTTTTTTTGGCCTTTTTCTTTTTTTTCTTTTTTTTTCTTTTCCCCTCACACGGGACAATGCTCTAATAATGATGATCATCATACTTCTATTTATTTACAACTCAAGGATTACAACTCGATACTTAGAACAAAATATGACTCTATGTGAATGCCTCCGGTGGTGTACCGGGATATGCAATGAATCAAGAGTGACATGTATAAAAAATTATGGGCGGTGGCTTTGCCACAAATACGATGTCAACTACATGATCATGCAAAGCAATATGACAATGATGAAGCGTGTCATAATAAATGGAACGGTGGAAAGTTGCATGGCAATATATCTCAGAATGGCTATGAAAATGCCATAATAGGTAGGTATGGTGGCCGTTTTGAGGAAGATATAAGGAGGCTTATGTGTGATAGAGCATATCATATCATGGGGTTTGGATGCACCGGCGAAGTTTGCACCAACTCTCGAGGTGAGAAAGGGCAATGCACGGTACCGAAGAGGATAGCAATGATGGAAGGGTGACAGTGCGTATAATCCATGGACTCAACATTAGTAATAAACAACTCACATACTTATTGCGAAAATCTACAAGTCATCAAAAACCAAGCACTACGCGCATTCTCCTAGGGGGATAGATTGGTAGGAAAAGACCATCACTCATCCCCGACCACCACTCATAAGGAAGGCAATCAAAGAAATACCTCATGCTTCAAATTTGTCACACAACAGTTACCATACGTGCATGCTATGGGACTTGCAAACCCCAACACAAGTATTTCTCAATTTCACAATTACTCAACTAGCACGACTCTAATATCACCATCTTCATATCTCAAAACAATCATCAAGTATCAAACTTCTCATAGTATTCAATGCACTATATATGAAAGTTTTTAATATACCCAACTTGGATGCCCATCATATTAGGACTAGTTTCAAAACCAAAGCAAATTACCATGCTATTTAGGACTCCAAAAATAATATAAGTGAAACATGAGAGTTCAATAATTTCTTCAAAATAAAACTACTGCCATGCTCTAAAAAGATAGAAGTGAAGCACTAGAGCAAACGACAAACTACTCCGAAAGATATAAGTGAAGATCAATGAGTAGTCGAATAATTATGCAACTATGTGAAGACTATCTAACATTTAAGAATTTCAGATCTTGGTATTTTATTCAAACATCAATCAAAACAAAATAAAATGACGCTCCAAGACATATCATGTGGTGAATAAAAATATAGCTCCAAGTAAAGTTACCGATGAACGAAGACGAAAGATGGGATGCCTTCCGGGGCATCCCCAAGCTTAGGCTTTTGGTTGTCCTTGAATTTTACCTTGGGGTGCCTTGGGCATCCCCAAGCTTAGGATCTTGCCACTCCTTATTCCAGTCCATCGAAACTTTACCCAAAACTTGAAAAATTCACAACACAAAACTCAACAGAAAACTCGTAAGCTCCGTTAGTATAAGAAAATAAATCACCACTTTTGGTACTGTTGTGAACTCAATCTAAATTCATGTTGGTGTAATATCTACTGTATTCCAACTTCTCTATGGTTCATTTCGTCCGATACTACTCATAGATCCATCAAAATAAGCAAACAACATAATGAAAATAGAATATGTCAAAAACAGAACAGTCTGTAGCAATCTGTAGGTTTCCAATACTTTCGTAACTCCAAAAATCCTTAGAAATTAGGAAGTCCTTGGAAATTTGTTCACTAAACTTCTCCAAAAAGAATCAGTATTTTATCGCTCTGTGGTAAAAAATGAAAATTATCTTCGTGAGCGCATAATTTCTGTTTTTATCAGCAAGATCAAACAATAATCACCCAAGAAGATCCTAAAGGCTTTACTTGGCACAAACACTAATTAAAACATAAAAAACACAATCATAACAGAAGATAGATGAATTATTTATTACTAAACAGGGGCAGCAAGCAAAGAACAAAAATAAAATTGGGTTGCGTCCCAACAAGCGCTATCGTTTAACGCCCCTAGCAAGGCATGATGATTTCAATGATGCTCACATAAAAGATAAGAATTGTAACATAAAGAGAGCATCATGAAGAATATGACTAGCACATTTAAGTCTAACCCACTTCCTATGCATAGGGATTTTGTGAGCAAACAATTTATGGGAACAAGAATCAACTAGCATAGGAAAGCAAAACAAGCATAACTTCAAGATTTCAAGCACATAGAGAGGAAACGTGATATTATTGCAATTCCTACAAGCATATATTTCTCCCTCATAATACTTTTTTAGTAGCATCATGAATGAATTCAACAATATAACCATCACATAAAGCATTATTTTCATGATGCACAAGCATAGAAATTTTACTACTCACCACATAAGCAAAATTCTTCTTATTCGGAATAGCGGGAGTAAACTCAACAAAATAACTATAGTGTGATTGAAAATTGAAATCAAGATGACAATTTTCATAAATATAATCATCACTACTTTTTATAGCATAAGTGTCATCACAATAATCATCATAAGTAGGAGGCATGCTTCCAACATAATAAATTTGCTCATCAAAACTTGGGGGACAAAAAATATCATCTTCATCAAACATAGCATCCCCAAGCTTGTGGCTTTGCATATCATTAGCATCATGGGTATTCAGAGAATTCATACTAACAACATTGCAATCATGCTCATCATCCAAAGATTTAGTGCCAAACATTTTAATGCATTCTTCTTCTAACACTTTGGCACAATTATCGGAATCCTTATTTTCACGAAAGACATTAAAAAGATGAAGCATATGAGGTACACTCAATTTCATTTTTTGTAATTTTATTTTATAGAAAAAACTAGTGATAAAACAAGAAACAAAAAGATTTGATTGCAAGATATAAAGATATACCTTCAAGCGCTAACCTCCCCAGCAACGGCGCCAGGAAAGATCTTGATGTCTACTACATAGCCTTCTTCTTGTAAACGTTGTTGGGCCTCCAAGTGCAGAGGTTTGTAGGACAGTAGCAAATTTCCCTCAAGTGGATGACCTAAGGTTTATCAATCTGTGGGAGGCATAGGATGAAGATGGTCTCTCTCAAGCAACACTGCAACCAAATAACAAAGAGTCTCTTGTGTCCCCAACACCCCCAATACAATGATAAATTGTATAGGTGCACTAGTTCGGCGAAGAGATGGTGATACAAGTGCAATATGGATGGTAGATATAGGTTTTTGTAATCTAAAAATATAAAAACAGCAAGGTAGCAAGCGGTAAAAGTGAGCGAAAACAGTATTGCAATGCGTTGAAACAAGGCCTAGGGTTCATACTTTCATTAGTGCAAGTTCTCTCAACAATAATAACATAATTGGATCATATAACTATCCCTCAACATGCAACAAAGAGTCACTCCAAAGTCACTAATGGCGGAGAACAAACGAAGGGATTATTGTAGGGTACGAAACCACCTCAAAGTTATCCTTTCTTATTGATCTATTCAAGAGTCCGTAGTAAAATAACACAAAGCTATTCTTTCCGTTCGATCTATCCTAGAGTTCGTACTAGAATAAAACGTTAAGACACAAATCAACCAAAAACCTAATGTCACCTAGATACTCCAATGTCACCTCAAGTATCCATGGGTATGATTATACGATATGCATCACACAGTCCCAGATTCATCTATTCAACCAACAAAAAGAACTTCAAAGAGTGTCCCAAAGTTTCTACCGGAGAGTCAAGACGAAAATGTGCCAACCCGTATGCATAAGTTCACGAGGTCACAGAACTCGCAAGTTGATCACCAAAACATACATCAAGTGGATCACATAATATCCCATTGTCACCACAGATAAGCACATGCAAGACATACATCAAGTGTTCTCAAATCCTTAAAGACTCAATCCGGTAAGATAACTTCAAAGGGAAAACTCAATCCATTACAAGAGAGTAGAGGGGGAGAAACATCATAAGATTCAACTATAATAGCAAAGCTCATGATACATCAAGATCGTGCGAATCAAGAACAC
>NC_041388.1:412636346-412676969 GCF_002162155.2 Triticum dicoccoides | reverse complement strand
ACAGTAATCTCCCCCCTAATGGTGGCCATGTCATCGTGATTACTATGCAAATTTCCACTTGTCCAAAAATCAACGTCAAATTCAACTTTAAATTGCAAGTGAAATTATTATTTCTGCTAACGGTAAAACAAAAATGTTCATAATATTGCAAATAATCCCCAAGAAATTATCATGAAGAAATCAACTCAAATTGTTTTAATTATTTATTTTTGGCCCTAGTAATATTTTAGTGGACCAACAACATTTAATTTGGTCGTTTAAATTACAACAAATGTTCTTACTTTTCCCAAACTGAATGAAACCTTGTGTGAAGCACCAAAATATTGTATTTGGATTATGTGTGGAGTACCATGTAGAACTAAAATCATTTGTTGCTGAAAATAAATATAAAACAAGAGCTATAGCAATTAACAGATAGGGAAAAGGCTGAAACAAAATACACTACTGTGCACTAGGCCCAGTCGTGGCCACAGTGCAGCCCAGACCAGCACCACGGCCTTTTCTTCGACCTCTCGACCGGAGAAGCAGAGGAAGGCGTGGCGGCCATCCAGGCCACCATGGCTGTCGATGTCGCCGTGTCGACGATCCCACGGCCCCGTGGATGAATAAGAGCGTTGCCGTCACCCCCTGGAGGAACCCTAACCCACTTGCCCCTCTGCCCTTTCCTTCTCGCATGAGCCCGCTCGAGCTCGGCCGTCACCGCGCCCTCGTTGATCCAGCGGCCACCGGCCACCCTGCGCTACGCTACGGTGTGCAGGCGCTCTGTCGTCGTCCTCTCCTTCATCTACAACCTTCGGTTCGTCACCGGGCCGCCGCCAAGCTCGCCATCGCGAGTCTTCTCCGCCACGGCCGTCACCACCTCACCGTCGTTGCGGTTGCTCCGATCCGCCTCCAGCCTCCCCGAGCATGCCATCGAGCTCCACGGTGAGCGCCGTGCCGATTCCCCTCTTTTGCCCTGCCTCCCGTTGCCAAAGCCGCCGTGCCACCCGTGGCTGCCATGGCCGAAGATTGTCGTGGCTGCCACCCGCGCTCACCGTGCCTAGCTTGCACCCCGGCCTCCCGTTGCCCGTGCTTGGCCGCGCCCTACAGCGCGCGCCCCTGACCGCGCCGCGTCCCGCCACTGCTCCTGTCGTGCGCACCTGCGCGCCATGGCCTCACCCCGTTGCTGCTGCTCTTGTGTTGTTGCTGCTGTTGATGCTACTGCCCGCTGCTACTCTAGACTGCTGCTGCGTTTTCCTTCTACCTTGCTCCGCTGCTGCTTCGTGTGTTGCCGCGCCCCTGCTCGGCGCTGATGCGCTGCTCTGCCTGCTGTACTTGCGGCTGCCGTCGCTGCTGCTACTTGCTTCTGCTGCCGCTACTTGCTTCTGCTGCTCTTGTTACCGGTCGTTGCTTAGTTGCTGCTATTATATTTACCTGATGCCGCTGCCTTTTGCTAGCCATGGCCGTAAGCCTGTGTGTGCTTGTGCGTGATGCACAGCCACACAGTGGCCGGCTTGTGAGCCCAATTAGCTAGGGCCTAAGTTTAGGACTAAATTAGTGCTAATTTAATCTATAGCAAATGACATGTGGGACCCCTCTAATTAGATTAAGTAAATCCATTTGGAAATTGTTAAAATCCTAGCATGTGGGCCCCTAACACTGCTCACTATTTGACCCAGTCAACTTTGACTATGTTGACTTCGACTGGCCCCACTTGTCGTACAGTCTGGGCAGGAATTCCTGTGTGCACTTAGCATGTATTCAAGTAAATTCGGAATTAATATTAATTTCAGGAATTCCAGAAATTTGTTAAAACTTAAAAAACATATAAATTAATTCGTACCTCTGATGAAACTATTTTATATATGAAAATTGCTCAGAAAAATCCAACAAACCCAAATATGCAATCCGTTCATCTGTCACATGCCTCTAGCATGATGAACTTGGAATCGTCCCCTCCGGATCATCTGTCTGATAAATGCT
Organism: Triticum dicoccoides; assembly: GCF_002162155.2. Classification (NCBI taxonomy): domain Eukaryota; kingdom Viridiplantae; phylum Streptophyta; class Magnoliopsida; order Poales; family Poaceae; genus Triticum; species Triticum dicoccoides. The sequence goes on along the minus strand of NC_041388.1, from coordinate 412,675,007 downwards.
TGGACCCGGGAAAATATTCCTGGTTATTTTCCCTGCTACGTCTGCAACGTGTAGCACTGCGTTGGTCATGCCTAGCACTGCATATTGCCATGTCTTGCTTTGTGATGCTTTCGATTGCTCTGTTATTTATTGTGTTCCCCCTCCGTTACTTCTTTTCCGGTAGACCCCGAGACCGATGTGATCCAGTTATCGACTACTTCACTACCGAGGGTCCGTATCTGTCTGCAGAGCTTCCAGGCAAGCAAAACCCCCTTGAGCATTTCGATATCGCCTATTTCTTTCCCTCTCATGCTTGCATTAGAACTGCTACTGCTTTCTGTATGATCCTACTCTGATGCATAGCCTGTTGTTGTTACCTGCTTTTATACCTTACCTGCTTATCCTAAACTGCTTAGTATAGGTTGGTTAGAGATCCATCAGCGACCCCACCTTGTCCCAGTTGCCCCGCTTTATGTTTGATGACTCGATCAACGTGATCGACGTCCAGGCCCCGGCACCACACATCACCCTCCTAGCTGTACGGCTCTGCAGAGTTACCATCGAGTGCCGAGGGTGGAACCTCTTACATCACTCCTGATGAGATCTCTATAGTGTAGCTATCCGGTCGTGGTCATCGAGGGTGATTTCCTCCTTAACTACTTCCGATATGGCTCTGTCGTGCAACCCCTCAAGTGTGAACCTCGAGGGTGGATCCTCTTACGTTCACCTTGATGATTACATCGAGTGGAATTCACCGGGGGTGATTCCTCAGTTTTTCCCCTTGGTGTTAGACACATAGTTACTATGGTTACTATGAATTTGCACTGAGCCATGTTACTAAAGACGGGTCGGCCCTGAGGGGTACCCGCGCGAGCTTAATAGCGAGTGATGTGGAGTCGGGTTGACCTGGAAGGTGCCTGCGAGATACTTACGAGGCGTGGCCGGGCATTCTTAGCCCTTGCCGCAAGTACTCGAGACGGGGCGACGGGGTCACATCGATCGTGAGTCTCTGCTCGTTACCGCGTGCTCCTAGTCCACTACGGTTTGGATATTTGATCTGAGGGGCCTCTGGCCTGATAGCACTAACCATCACGTGGGCATAGTATGGGCGTTCTACATCGTATACATCAGCCGAAGCTTAATAGACGTCAGCAACTGAGCGGCGCGCGCCGTGTTGGACTGGTAAGCACCTGCCTTTTTGAAGGAGGTAGCTAGGTCTACTCACCGGCCACGTACGCAACGTGCAGGAGTTCCCGGGGAGATGGCCCATGACCCCTGGGGGCATAGGTTTACTCCGGCGTGCTGACCTCTCTATTAAGCCTAGGTCGGGTTGCGGCGTATTGTTTGGCCGAGGCCGGGCATGACCCAGGAAAGTGTGTCCGGCCGGAGTTAATCGAGCATGGTGGGTAAGTTGGTGCACCCCTGCAGGGAATAAAACATCTATCGATAGCCTGTCCTACGGTAACGGACACTTGGAGTTGTATCCCGATCGATACAACTAGAACTGGATACCTGAGATGAGAAATGGATATGAGAAATGGAGATGAGAACTGGATAGTATGGCTCTGGGATTGCTTTCTCGCAGGGAGTCGAGAAAGGATCTCTGGCCGAGGTTGATAGCACTACTACTACTACTACTACTACTTTACTTTATGCTACTCTACTCTCTCCTGTTGCCGCAAGATGGTGGTTTCCAGAAGATGCTAGTCTTTGATAGGCTAGGCTTTTCCCTTTCTCTTCTGGAATTTTGTAGTTTAGTCCACAGATACATCCCTTTTTCCTTTGATACAGATGCATATTTAGTTTAGATCTGATGTAACTCTTGCGAGTACTTTGGATGAGTACTCGCGGTTGCTTTGCTACCTCTTTTTCTCCCATACCCGTTTGTTGCGACCAGATGGCGGATCCCAGGAGCCAGACGACACCACTGATGACTACTACTATCCCGAGGGTGCCTACTACTACGTGAAGACCGCCGACGACTAGGAGTAGTTAGGAGGCTGCCAAGCAGGAGGCCTTGCCATTTCGATCGATATTGCTTTTGTGCTAGCCTTCTTAAGGCAAACTTGTTTAACTTATGTTTGAACTCAGATATTGTTGCTTTCGCTGACTCTTGTGTATTCGAGCTTATATATTCGAGCCCTCGAGGCCCCTGGCTTGTAATATAAAGCTTATATTATTTTAATTTGTGTCTAGAGTTGTGTTGTGATATCTTCCCGTGAGTCCTTGATCTTGATCGTACACATTTGCGTGTATGATTAGTGTACGATCAAATCGGGGGCGTCATAAGTTGGTATCAGAGCCGACTGCCTGTAGGATTCCTCTTTCCAACTCCTTGGCCGAAGTCGAGTCTAGTCACTACAAAAACAGTTTTACTAACATGGCTGTGTGGCTTACGGGCCCACGTCGCCATTGGATGGTATTAGGATCTTTTACTCCTCGTCATAATCTGAGACTCTGATCTCTCTTCTATTCGGGTTAAATGGTTTTACTAACTTGCACATTAGGATCTCTTGATCACATCCGCCCGGAGAGCCCCTTATTTCAGATGATCGCCTGCTGCATCAGAAGATTCTGAAGATACTCTACATTATTCTCTCAAGACTTTGTGCCTATTGCCTTTGCAATTCCCTACCACCGAAATATCCTTATGGATAACTACACACTTGCCAATCTTACATTCTATCCCATTGATCTTGTTATCACAAGATGCCCTGAACTGCTCTTCTTTTTCCCAAGAATCCTTTGAGCTTACTGCCTTGCAGTTCCTTGTCATCTGAATACCCCTACGGATAACTTTGTGCACCTATCGAGTATCCACTCATCCACAGTTGATTCTTGTACTTCACAAAAGTCTTCGTAATACCATTTGTTCTTGTGAAAATCCCCAACAGCCTATCGTTCTTGAATTTCTTGCTTTCTTACATTATGGTTAATACCATAAGTCTAGTAATCTTATTGTCAGCCCTTGTCATCATCATTTTGAGTCCGTTGATACAATATGTTGCGAATGCTCACAATCCTCAATCAAATCCTAGAATTCATCCTTCCGGCTCGGATGTCATTTTAACATGTGATGAATCTCGATCAATCAAATCGCCATCGATTGCACCCCTAAGGCTATTCTACCTATCCATCCCTAATCAGAGCATTGCTTCTGATCCCTTGTTTTGGAATTCATAATTCCTTTGCAATTGAGCTTTGAGTTAGTCAGTTGTTTCTACAATCTGATCTCCTTGCATTCTTTCTTCCTATGGTTGAATATTGATGCTCACATCGGATCCCTTGTGGACCACCAGACCCCTCTTTCGGACTTTATCCGACAACGTCCTTCATATTCAGTAACCTTGTAGCCTTTTCCTCGTATACATAATGCCTTTGGTAAATTGTATCCTCTCCTTTTGTCAACCATGCTCTACCTTTGAGCTTGTGTTATTTTACTCGTGGGGTTTGTGGTATACGTTCCCAAGATGCCCCTATGGGTTGAACCTATGCCTTCCCTAATCCGTGTGAACCCAAGAGTTTTCATGTTTCATACTCTTCTGTCATTTTGCCAGATAATTTCAACACTACAACTTCATTGAACGCGAGAAGTGAATGAAAGGTTATGCATTGGAGAAGTGGGAGTCGACCTTGAACTTTGTGTTCATGCCCATGGAAACGATGTAGATCTTATCATAGAAGCTTCTCGTAACAATGATTATCCACATGGTATAAGATCATCTTATATCTGGGATTTGATCCTTTGCAATCGTGGTTCTGACCATGAGTGTTCCCCTTTGATCCCATTTCTCGAACAAGTTAAAGTACTTGCCTTCTACAGATCAGTACATCTCCGCAACCTCTGTTTTGATCTTCCTTCGATTATTACCCTCGGGTATCTCGAGGATATCAAAGGACCGTGTTGCTTCCTATGAGTCTTCATCTGGTATTGCTTCTCACCGATTTCATATTTCCCCTAGGTTCTGATTTATTAGTCACTCAAGAACACCGATAAATGAATCAATCCTGCATTCCGAATCAATAATTCTAAGTAATTTTTGTTGCTTACAAGTTAAATAATCCTTCAAGTCATTCCTAGCCTGATCGGGTATATCATTATCATGCTAATTTTAACTGTGCTACCTGGTCCTTATTCCTGGAGCCCAACTTTTCGACGATGAGCGAAGCTTACGTCGATCTTCTTCATCTTATCATTTCACCTCGAACAACAAGCTTGATTTCGATCTTGTGTCGTATCCGTGGTTCCAATAGCCTTTCGCTTCATCCTTCCTGTTGCTTGATGTCATCGCCGATCGATTACATCTTCATGAAATCTCTCGACAAATGTGTCGTGATCATCACCAACATTCTGAGCTGTTCCAGGATATCAATCAAATTCATGTTGAGAAATACCATCCTTGCCCCTTGATGAATTGTTCCTGGGCCCACCGGCCACAAAATCATCTTTTTCTTACTGAAATTGTATGACTTATTTTATAAGTTATTCCGATGGATCCTTTGTGTATCTGAAGTTTGACCTTTCCCTGATGACCATGTCAACACTATCCCGAAGCATGTGTGTGGTACTCCAATCATCAACAAGAACATTGGGAGCGCAATGCTAACTGTTCTTGATCAGTTATCCAAACACCATTGTATGGGTACACCTCATAAATTCCTTGCCCCTTTATCTAAATGGTTTAATACTTGGAGCCCTATCATGCTCTGCCTTTCCTTGGGAAAGTTATACTCTAATACTTGGGTATAAACACCTTTCCTTTCCATTGGTCTGTTTAATCTGATAATCACATTATCCTTTCCATTGTTTTGTTTAACCTTTCTTGTGATCTAACTTGTCTGAGCAGAGATAATTCCCTTCTCATGTAAACACCTCGATGTACAAGCTCTGTCAATAAGACCTTGTTACTATTGTTGTTGACCTTCCGGTAGCCACCGATGGATGAGAACTTTGCCTATTGGTCCGCCTCGTTAAACGAGCAGGAAAAATAGTTCTCTTAGTCCCTCGCCCTTGGTACCAACGTTGTTGGCAACAGAACTGACAGTCTATCATCTGACATGCCTTGCTATCGGCCCCTTCTAATTTTAACCACATGGTGGGCCCATAACCCACAGTTCCACAGGATCGGAACCCGACTCTCCTGTATATCTTTTATTTCGAAGTATCATATGCTCTTGGCTTTGTGTGTTGTCACGAGCCACCTTCCGAGAGATGATCTATTCCCGATGCTCTAGACCCCCTTCCTCACACTCTGTTCAGGTATCAATCGTTTGTCCATTCAGTTGAAACTTCCTATTGTACCTTCATACTTTGCTCTCGATGTTTTATTAAGTTTCGACTCGAGAGATACTTTTGCCTCTTTCCCTGAATTGTTCACTAGATAATTAACCCTTTAAGGGTCAGTTCTCTTGAAGTTACTCTTTACTTCCCACTTAAATCTCGGGACGAGATTTCTTGCAGTGGAGGAGATTTATAACACCCCAAGAATCCTGCTACAGTAATCTCCCCCTAATGGTGGCCATGTCATCGTGATTACTATGCAAATTTCCACTTGTCCATAAATCAACGTCAAATTCAAATTTAAGTTGCAAGTGAAATTATTATTTCTGCTAACGGTAAAACAAAAATGTTCACAATATTGCAAATAATCCCCAAGAAATTATCATGAAGAAATCAACTCAAATTGTTTTAATTATTTATTTTTGGCCCTAGTAATATTTTAATGGACCAACAACATTTAATTTGGTCATTTAAATTACAACAAATATTCTTACTTTTCCCAAACTAAATAAAACTTTGTGTGAAGCACCAAAATATTGTATTTGGATTATGTGTGGAGTACCATATAGAACTAAAATCATTTGTTGCTGAAAATAAATATAAAACAAGAGCTATAGCAATTAACAGATAGGGAAAAGGCTGAAACAAAATACACTACTGTGCACTAGGCCCAGTCATGGCCACAGTGCAGCCCAGCCCAGCACCACGGCCTTTTCTTCGACCTCTCAACCGGAGAAGCAGAGGAAGGCGTGGCGGCCATCCAGGCCACCATGGCAATCGATGTCGCCGTCACCCCTGGAGGAACCCTAACCCACTTGCCCCTCTGCCCTTTCCTTCTCGCATGAGCCTGCTCGAACTCGGCCGTCACCGCGCCCTCGTTGATCCAGCGGTGATAACCCACAAGTATAGGGGATCGCAACAGTTTTCGATAAGTAAGAGTGTCGAACCCAACGAGGAGCTAAAGGTAGAACAAATATTCCCTCAAGTTCTATCGACCACCGATACAACTCTACGCACGCTTGACGTTCGCTTTACCTAGAACAAGTATGAAACTAGAAGTACTTTTTCGGTGTTGTTGGATAGGTTTGCAAGATAATAAAGATCATGAAAATAAAACTAGGGGCTGTTAAGGTAAAGAAGCAACTAAAGTAAATATAGCGAGTGTGGAAAAGTGGTGGTAGGAGTTGCGAAATTGCCCCTAAGCAATTGACTACTTTACTAGACCGATAACAAGTATTATGTGGGAGAGGCCACTGCTAGCATGTCATCCCTGACTTGGAATTCTATGCACTTATAACAAGTATTATGTGGGAGAGGCCACTGCTAGCATGTCATCCCTGACTTGGAATTCTATGCACTTATGATTGGAACTATTAGAAAGCATCCGCAACTACTAATGTTCATTAAGGTAAAACCCAACCATAGCATTAAGATATATTGGTCCCCCTTCAATCCCGTATGCATCAATTTCTATGCTAGGTTGAAGCTTCTGTCACTCTTGCCCTCCAATACATAGTCCTATCAATATACAACTAACTCTAGGGTGTGATCCACACGCGCAATCATATGATGGGCACCAAAGGACAGCAACATAACCACAAGCAAATTAAATCAATCATAGCAATTCATCAACCACCGATAGGACAACGAAAATCTACTCAGACATCATAGGATGGCAACACATCATTGGATAATAATATGAAGCATAAAGCACCATGTTCAAGTAGAGGGTACAGCAGGTTTCGGGAGAGTGGACCGCTGTAGATATAGGGGGGAAGGTGATGGAGATGTTGGTGAAGATGGCGGAGGTGTTGGTGTAGATTGCGGTGATGATGATGGCCCCCGGTGGCACTCCGGTGCCACCGGAAGCAAGGGGGAGAGAGAGCCCCCCTCCTCCTTCTTCTTCCTTGACCTCCTCCCTAGATGGGAGAAGGGTTTCCCCTCTGGTCCATGGCCTCCATGGCACGGGAGGGGCGAGAGCCCCTCCGAGATTGGATCTGTCTCTCTGTCTCTCTCTGTTTCCGCGTTCTCAGATTCTTCCCTTTCACCGTTTCTTATATTCCCGGAGATCCGTAACTCCGATTGGGCTGAAATTTTGACACGATATCTATCCGGAAATTAGCTTTCTTGCGGCGAAAGAAGGGCATCAACCGCCTTACGGGGTGGCCATGAGGGTCAGGGGCGCGCCTGCCCCCCTACCTCGTGGGCCCCTCGAGCATCGTCTCGCGTGGATTCTTCTTCCCAAAAATCATATATATTCCAAAAAAAATCTCCGTCAGTTTTTATTCCGTTTGGACTCCATTTGATATGGATATTCTGCGAAACAAAAAACATGCAACAAACAGGAACTGGCACTGGGCACTGGACCAATATGTTAGTCACAAAAATAGTATAAAAAGTTGCCAAAAGTATATGAAAGTTGAATAATATTGGCATGGAACAATCAAAAATTATAGATATGACGGAGACGTATCAGCATCCCCAAGCTTAATTCCTACTCGTCCTTGAGTAGGTAAATGATAAAAAAGATACTTTTTGATGTGGAATGCTACCTAGCATAATCTTGATCACGTATCTAATCATGGCATGAATATTAAGACACGAGTGATTCAGAGCAATAGTCTATCATTTGACATAAAAACAATAATACTTCAAGCCTACTAATAAAGCAATCATGTCTTTGCAAAATAACACGGCCAAAGAAAGTTATCCCTACAAAATCATATAGTCTGGCTATGCTCCATTTTCACCACACAAAATATTCACATCATGCACAACCCCGATGACAAGCCAAGCAATTGTTTCATACTTTTGACGTTCTCAAACCTTTTCAACTTTCACGCAATACATGAGCATGAGCCATGGACATAGCACTATAGGTGGAATAGAATATGATGGTGGAGAAGACAAAAACGAGAAGATAGTCTCACATCAACTAGGCGTATTAACGGGCTATGGAGATGCCCATCAATAGATATCAATGTGAGTGAGTAGGGATTTCCATGCAACGGATGCACTAGAGCTATAAGTGTATGAAAGCTCTAACTGAAACTAAGTGGGTGTGCATCCAACTTGCTTGCTCATGAAGACCTCGGGCATTTGAGGAAGCCCATCATCAGAATATATAAGCCAAGTTCTATAATGAAAATTCCCACTAGTATATGAAAGTGATAACTCAAGTGACTCTCTATATGAAGAACATGGTGCTACTTTGAAGCACAAGTGTGGAAAAAGGATAGTAGCACTGCCCCTTCTCTCTTTTTCTCTCATTTTTCTTAATTTTTTAAATTTTTTTGGTGGGCTTCTTTGGCCTCTTTTATTTTTTTGTAAAGTCCGGAGTCTCGTCCTGATATGGGGGAATCATGGTCTCCATCATCCTTTCCTCACTGGGGCAATTCTCTAATAATGATGATCATCACACTTTTATTTACATACAACTCAATATTAGAACTCGATATCTAGAACACAGATATGAATCTATATGAATGCCTCCGGCGGTGTACCGGGATGTGTAATGATCTAGAGTAGCAATGACATCAAAAAACGGACAAGCCATGAAAACATCATGCTAGCTATCTTACGATCATGCAAAGAAATATGACAATGAATGCTCAAGTCATGCATATGATGATGATGGAAGTTGCATGGCAATATATCTCGGAATGGTTATGGAAATGCCATAATAGGTAGGTATGGTGGCTGTTTTGAGGAAGGTGTATGGTGGGTTTATGGTACCAGCGAAAGTTGCGCGGTACTAGAGAGGCTAGCAATGGTGGAAGGGTGAGAGTGCATATAATCCATGGACTCAACATTAGTCATAAAGAACTCACATACTTATTGCAAAAATCTATTAGTCATCGAAACAAAGTACTACGCGCATGCTCCTAGGGGGATAGATTGGTAGGAAAAGACCATCGCTTGTCCCCGACCGCCACTCATAAGGAAGACAATAAATAAATAAATCATGCTCCGACTTCATCACATAACGGTTCACCATATGTGCATGCTACGGGAATCACAAACTTCAACACAAGTATTTCTACAATCCACAACTACCCACTAGCATGACTCTAATATCACCACCTTTATATCGCAAAGCTATTGCAAGGAATCAAGCATATCATATTCAACGATCTACAAGTTTATGTAGGATTTTATGACTAACCATGTGAATGACCAGTTTCTGTCATCTCTCTAAATAGATATAAGTGAAGCAAGAGAGTTTAATTCTTTCTACAAAAGATATACCCACGCTCTAACAAATATAAGTGAAGCAAAAGAGCATTCTACAAATGGCGGTTTTCTATGTAAAGAGAAACAGGCAATCCAAACTTCAAATGATATAAGTGAAGCACATGAAGCATTCTATAAAGCCATACTCAAAAGATATAAGTGAAGTGCAATGTGCATTCTATAAATCGACCAAGGACCATCTCATACCAGCATGGTGCATAAAAGAGAAATTAAAACCTAAATGCAAAAGACGCTCCAAGATTGCACATATCGCATGAACGAAACGAATCTGAAAACATACCGATATTTCTTGAAGAAAGAGGGAATGCCTTCCCAGCATACCCAAGCTTAGACGCTTGAGTCTCCTTGAATATTTACTTGGGGTGCCTCGGACATCCCCAAGCTTGAGCTCTTGCCTCTCTTCCTTCTTCTCACATCGAAACCTTCTCAATCATCGAACACTTCATCCACACAAAACTTCAACAGAAAACTCGGTAAGATCCGTTAGTATAATAAAGCAAATCACTACTCTAGGTACTGTTGAAAACCAATTCATATTTTGTTTTTGCATTGTGTCTACTGTAATATAACTTTTTCATGGCTTAATCCACTGATATAAATTGATAGTTTCATCAAAACAGGCAAACTATGCATCAAAAACAGAATCTGTCTAAAACAAAAAAGTCTGTAATAATCTGAACATTCACCATACTTATGATACTTGGAAAATTCTACCAAAATTATAAAACATAAACAATTTGTATAGGAAGACAGTGCAAAAAGAATCAGAACCATTTGACGTTCCAGCTAAAAATGTAAAATCGCGCACTACAGCCAATATTTCTGTCCTGCACCGTACAAACCATCAAGCAAATGTAAACATCCTAAAGGCAACCCTTGGCACATTATTTTTATAATACAATGGAATTGTACAAGGGGATAATTATTTTTATTGAAAAGTTTCTGTAATCAAGATTCACAAAGTTGTCGTGAGCATGAACAAAGTTCAAGGAGCTCTCCCACTTCAACAGTGCTTGTCTTTCTCACTTTCACTTTCCTTTTTGAAAAGTTTTGGGTTCCCCTCTTTATTTTTGTTGTTTTTAAACTATATTAAAGCACTCAACAGAAATAAATGACTCTCTAAAACTTCTGGGTTGTCTCCCTGGCAGCGCTTTCTTTAAAGCCATTAAGCTAGGCATATAGTGCTCAAGTAGTGAATCCACCCGGATCCCAAGGTATATCAAAGCCAATTTTAATTAACAATGATTTGTAATTTAGTAGTGAGCACAAAGCAACATATATCAAGAAATGACGAAGTCTAACTCTCTTCCTATGCATCGGCATGTCATAAAAGAACAATTCATGCACACCTAGTAAAGGCCAATGCATAGTATAAACAGTTTCTTGCAATTTTATCACATTGGAAACATAGAGAGGTGGAGATATAGTTCCTCTCTCATAATAATTGCAAGTAGGAGCAGCAAGCGCATGCATATTATATTTATCGAAATCATCATGTGAAACGGTAAAAGGCAACCCATCAATATAATCCTTAATAAGTGCAAACTTCTCCGATGTAGTATAACCGGGAGAATTCAAAAAGATAATAGGACTATCATGCATGGGTGCAATAGCAACAATTTCATATTTAACATAAGGAACTATAGCAAGTTCATCTCCATAAGCATAATTCATATTGGCATCTTGGCCACAAGCATAGCAAGCATCATCAAAAAGGGATATTTCAAGAGAATCAATGGGATCATAACAATCATCATAGCAATCATCCTTCGGTAAGCACGGAGGGGAATTAAACAATGTATGAGTTGAAGAGTTACTCTCATTAGAAGGTGGGCATGGGTGATCAATCCGCTCTTCCTCCTTTTGTTCTTCGCTCCCCTCATCATCTTTTTCATCCAATGAGCTCACAGTTTCATTAATTTCTTCTTCCATAGACTCCTGCAAAATATTAGTCTCTTCTTGGACAGCGAAGAAGTACTCAATATATGGTTCAACATAGGCATTAGAAGCATAATTATCATTGCAATATTTAAGTATGGCAAAATTTTCAGATTTGTAAAGAGTAGCATCATACTTTTCAATCAAAGAAGCAATTTCGTAAGCACCCTTAAAAGCAACAAATTCTTCAATTTGTTGAACACCCTTAGCATACGAAGATACGATTCCATTATCACTAAACTCGCAATGATAGGGAAGGTGTTTCTTAGGGTTTTCAGAACAACAAGTAAAATCATATATTTCACATAAATTCCAAGCATAGCATTGCAAACGTTGAATTTGACCCCATAATAGTTTCCCTTTTTTAGATATACGGTGTCGCACATAACAAGCATGCTCATCTAAGGATTTTCCCTCAACTAAGCTAGTTGGGGTTTCAGCACGAGCACATAGGGATCGAAGATGATCCAAGTAATAAGCTTCAGCAGTGTGATAGATTTTGATTGGTTCTTCAACCATTGGTTCAGTAGGTACAACTATTTTTTTTTGGTATTTTGCGTTTCCTACCCATATCTAAAGATAGAAAACAACTAAGAACAACAAAATAAAAATTACTTAGTGATAAAGCAAACAAGCACACACGAGAATATTCAACCCACGCTGTTGCTCCCCGGCAACGGCGCCAGAAAAAAGTCTTGATAACCCACAAGTATAGGGGATCGCAACAGTTTTCGATAAGTAAAAGTGTCGAACCCAACGAGGAGCTAAATGTAGAACAAATATTCCCTCAAGTTCTATCGACCACCGATACAACTCTACGCACACTTGACGTTCGCTTTACCTAGAACAAGTATGAAACTAGAAGTACTTTGTAGGTGTTGTTGGATAGGTTTGCAAGATAATAAAGAGAACAAAAATAAAACTAGGGGCTGTTAAGGTAAAGAAGCAACTAAAGTAAATATAGCGAGTGTGAAAAAGTGGTGGTAGGAGTTGCGAAATTGCCCCTAAGCAATTGACTACTTTACTAGACCGATAACAAGTATTATGTGGGAGAGGCCACTGCTAGCATGTCATCCCTGACTTGGAATTGTATGCACTTATGATTGGAACTATTAGCAAGCATCCGCAACTACTAATGTTCATTAAGGTAAAACCCAACCATAGCATTAAGATATATTGGTCCCCCTACAATCATGTATGCATCAATTTCTATGCTAGGTTGAATCTTCGGTCACTCTTGCCCTCCAATACATAGTCCTATCAACATACAACTAACCCTAGGGTGTGATCCACGTGCGCAATCATATGATGGGCACCAAAGGACAACAACATAACCACAAGCAAATTAAATCAATCATGGCAATTCATCAACCACCGATAGGACAACGAAAATCTACTCAGACATCATAGGATGGCAACACATCATTGGATAATAATATGAAGCATAAAGCACCATGTTCAAGTAGAGGGTACAGCAGGTTGCGGGAGAGTGGACCGCTGTAGATAGAGGGGGGAAGGTGATGGAGATGTTGGTGAAGATGGCGGAGGTGTTGGTGTAGATTGCGGTGATGATGATGGCCCCCGGTGGCACTCCGGTGCCACCGGAAGCAAGGGGGAGAGAGCCCCCTCCTTCTTCTTCTTCCTTGACCTCCTCCCTAGATGGGAGAAGGGTTTCCCCTCTGGTCCATGGCCTCCATGGCACGGGAGGGGCGAGATCCCCTCCGAGATTGGATCTGTCTTTCTGTCTCTCTCTGTTTCTGCGTTCTCCGATTCTTCCCTTTCACCGTTTCTTATATTCCTGGAGATCCGTAACTCTGATTGGGCTGAAATTTTTACACGGTCTCTATCCGGAAATTAGCTTTCTTGCGGTGAAAGAAGGGCATCAACCGTCTTACGGGGTGGCCATGAGGGTCAGGGGCGCGCCTGCCCCCCTAACTCGTGGGCCCCTCGAGCATCGTCTCGCGTGGATTCTTCTTCCCAAAAATCATATATATTCCAAAAAAAATTCCGTTAGTTTTTACTCCGTTTGGACTCTGTTTGATATGGATATTATGCGAAACAAAAAACATGCAACAAACAGGAACTGGCACTGGGCACTGGATCAATATGTTAGTCCCAAAAATAGTATAAAAAGTTGCCAAAAGTATATGAAAGTCGAATAATATTGGCATGGAACAATAAAAAATTATATATACAACGGAGACGTATCAAGTGGCCACCGGCCACCCTGCGCTGCGCTACAGTGTGCAGACGCTCTGTCGTCGTCGTCTCCTTCATCTACAACCTTCGGTTCATCACTGGGCCGCCGCCAAGCTCGCCATCGCGAGTTTTCTCCGCCACGGCCGTCACCACCTTGCCGTCGTTGCGGTTTCTCCGATCCGCCTCCAGCCTCCCCGAGCATGCCATCGAGCTCCATGGTGAGCGCCGCGCCGATTCCCCTCTTTCCCCCTGCCTCCCGTTGCCAAAGCCACCGTGCCACCCGTGGCGGCCATGGCCGAAGATTGTCGTGGCTGCGGCCGAATAGCCCACGCTCACCGTGCCTAGCTTGCACCCCGGCCTCCCGTTGCCCGTGCTTGGCCGCGCCCTACAGCGCGCGCGCGCCACTGACCGCGCCGCGTCCCGCCATTGCTCCTGTCGTGCGCACTAGCGCGCCATGGCCTCACCCCGTTGCTGCTGCTCTTGCGCTGTTGCTGCTGTTGATGCTACTGCCCGCTGCTGCTCTAGACTGCTGCTGCGTTTTCCTTCTACCTTGCTCCGCTGCTTCTTCGCGTGTTGCCGAGCCCCTGCTAGGCGCTGATGCGCTGCTCTGCCTGCTGTACTTGCGGCTGCCGTCGCTGCTGCTACTTGATTCTGCTGCCGCTACTTGCTTCTGCTGCTCTTGTTACTGGTCGTTGCTTAGTTGGTGCTATTATATTTACCTGATGCCGCTGCCTTTTGCTAGCCATGGCCGTAAGCCTGTGTGTGCTTGTGCGTGATGCACATCCACACACTGGCCGGCTTGTGAGCCCAATTAGCTAGGGCCTAAGTTTAGGACTAAATTAGTGCTAATTTAATCTATAGCAAATGACATGTGGGACCCCTCTAATTAGATTAAGTAAATCCATTTGGAAATTGTTAAAATCCTAGCATGTGGGCCCCTAACACTGCTCACTATTTGACCCAGTCAACTTTGACTATGTTGACTTTGACTGGCAGGAATTCCTGTGTGCACTTAGCATGTATTCAAGTAAATTCGGAATTAATATTAATTTCAGGAATTTCAGAAATTCATTAAAACTTAAAAACATATAAATTAATTCGTACCTCGGATGAAACTATTTTATATATGAAAATTGCTCAAAAAAATCCAACAAAACCAAATATGCAATCCCTTCATCTGTCACATGCCTCTAGCATGATGAACTTGGAATCGTCCCCTCCGTATCATCTGTCCGATAAATGCTTGGACCCGGGAAAATATTCCCGGTTATTTTCCCTGCTTCGTCTACAACGTGTAGCACTGCGTTGGGTCATGCCTAGCACTGCATATTGCCATGTCTTGCTTTGTGATGCTTTCGATTGCTCTATTATTTATTGTGTTCCCCCTCCGTTACTTCTTTTCCGGTAGACCCCGAGACCGATATGATCCCGTGATCCACTACTTCACTGTGGAGGGTCCGTATCTGTCTGCAGAGCTTCCAGGCAAGCAAAACCCCCTTGAGCATTCCGATATTGCCTATTTCTTTCCCTCTCATGCTTGCATTAGAACTGCTACTGCTTTCGGTATGATCCTACTCTGATGCATAGCCTGTTGTTGTTACCTGCTTTTATACCTTACCTGCTTATCCTAAACTGCTTAGTATAGGTTGGTTAGAGATCCATCAGTGACCCCACCTTGTCCCAGTTTCCCCGCTTTATGTTCGATGACTCGATCAACGTGATTGACGTCCAGGCCCCGGCACCGCACACCATCCCCCTAGTTGTACGGCTCTGCAGAGTTACCATCGAGTGCCGAGGGTGGAACCTCTTACATCACTCCTAATGAGATCTCTATAGTGTAGCTATCCGGTCGTGGTCATCGAGGGTGATTTCCTCCTTAACTACTTCTGATACGGCTCTGTCGTGCAACCCCTCAAGTGTGAACCTCGAGGGTGGATCCTCTTACGTTCACCTTGATGATTACATCGAGTGGAATTCACCAGGGGTGATTCCTCGGGTTTTCACCTTGGTGTTAGACACACGGTTACTATGGTTACTATGACTTTGCACTGAGCCATGTTACTAAAGACGGGTCGGCCCTGAGGGGTACCCGCGCGAGCTTAATAGCGAGTGATGTGGAGTCGGGTTGACCTGGAAGGTGCCCGCGAGATACTTACGAGGTGTGGTCGGGCATTCTTAGCCCTTGCCGCAAGTACTCGAGACAGAGAGATGGGGTCACATCGATCGTGAGTCTCTGCTCATTACCGCATGCTCCTAATCCACTACGGTTTGGATATTTGATCGGAGGGGCCTCTGGCCTGATGGCACTAACCATCACGTGGGCATAGTATCGGCGTTCTGCATCGTATACATCAGCCGAAGCTTAATAGACGTCAGCGACTGAGTGGCGCGCGCCGGGTTGGACTGGTAAGCACCTGCCTTTTTGAAGGAGGTAGCTAGGTCTGCTCACCGGCCGCGTACGTAATGTGCAGGAGTTCCCGAGGAGATGGCCCATGACCCCTGGGGGCATAGGTTTAGTCTGGCGTGCTGACCTCTCTATTAAGCCTAGGTCGGGTTGCGGCGTATTGTTTGGCCAAGGCCGGGCGTGACCCAAAAAAGCGTGTCCGGCCGGAGTTAATCGAGCGTGGTGGGTAAGTTGGTGCACCCCTGCAGGGAAGAAAACATCTATCGATAGCCTGTCCTATGGTAACGGACACTTGGAGTTGTATCCCGATCGATACAACTAGAACTGGATACCTGAGATGAGAAATGGATATGAGAAATGGAGATGAAAACTGGATAGTATGGCTCTGGGATTGCTTTCTCGCAGGGAGTCGAGAAAGGATCTCTGGCCGAGGTTGATAGCACTAGTACTACTACTTTACTTTATGCTACTCTACTCTCTCCTGTTGCCGCAAGATGGTGGTTTCCAGAAGATGCTAGTCTTTGATAGGCTAGGCTTTTTCCCTTCTCTTCTGGCATTCTCCAGTTTAGTCCACAGATACAACCCTTTTCCTTTGATACAGATGCATACGTAGTTTAGATCTGATGTAAGTCTTGCGAGTACTTTGGATGAGTACTCACGGTTGCTTTGCTACCTTTTTTTCTCCCATACCCGTTTGTTGCGACCAGATGGTGGATCCCAGGAGCCAGACGACACCACTGATGACTACTACTATCCCGAGGGTGCCTACTACTACGTGAAGACCGCCGACGACTAGGATTAGTTAGGAGGCTCCCAGGCAGGAGGCCTTGCCTTTTCGATCGATGCTGCTTTTGTGCTAACCTTCTTAAGGCAAACTTGTTTAACTTATGTCTGTACTCAGATATTGTTGCTTCCGCTGACTCTTGTGTATTCGAGCTTATGTATTCGAGCCCTCGAGGCCCCTGGCTTGTAATATAAAGCTTGTATTATTTTAATTTGTGTCTAGAGTTATGTTGTGATATCTTCACATGAGTCCTTGATCTTGATCGTACACATTTGCGTGTATGATTAGTGTACGATCAAATCGGGGGCATCACACCCACCCTCGTGGACGGCCTGGGACTCTTCTGGCCTAACTCTTTTACTCCGGGGGCTTCTTTTGGTCCATAAAAATCATAAAAAATTGGCATGTCAATTGGACTCTGTTTTGTATTCCTTTTCTGTAAAACTCAAAAACAAGGAAAAACAAAAACTGGCACTGGGCTCTAGGTTAATAGGTTAGTCCCAAAAATCATATAAAATAACATATAAATGCATATAAAACATCCTGGATTGATAATATAATAGCATGGAACAATCAAAAATTATAGATACGTTGGAAACATATCCAACGTATCACAAAGCATATAGTTATATACAGACTTGCGGTGAAGCCTGTATTTACAAGAAAGTGAGTGGGAGCACTACAACCTTTCTGATAAGTATATGTGAATGACATATTGTTGATCAGAAATGATGTAGAATTTTCTGGAAAGCATAAAGGAGTGTTTGAAAGGAGTTTTTCAAAGAAACACCTCGGTGAAGCTGCTTACATATTAGGCATCAAGATCTATAGAGATAGATCAAGATGCTTGAAAAAGATTTTTCAATGAGTACATACCTTGACAAGGTTTTGAAGTAGTGCAAAATGGAACAGTAAAAGAAGGAGTTCTTGCCTGTGTTGCAAGGTGTGAAGTTGAGTAAGACTCAAAACCCGACCACATCAGAAAATAGAAAGAGAATTAAAGTCATTCCCTATGCCTCATTCATAGGTTCTATAAAGTATGCTATGCTGTGTACCAAACCTATTGTGTACCAAACCTATTGTGTACCTCACCATGAGTTTGCTAAGAGGGTACAATAGTGATTCAGGAGTGGATCACTGGACAACGGTCAAAATTATCCTTAGTGAAATATGGATATGTTTCTTGATTATAGAGGTGACAAAGAGTTTGCCATAAAGGGTTACGTCGATGCAAGCTTTGACACTGATCTGGATAACTCTGAATGTCAATCTAGATACATATTGAAAGTTGGAGCAATTATCTAGAGTAGCTCCGTACAGAGCATTGTAGAGATAGAAATTTGCAAAATACATACGGATCTGAATGTGGCACACCCGTTGACTAAACTTCTCTCACAAGCAAAACATGATCACACCTTAGTACTCTTTGGATGTTAATCACATGGCGATGTGAACTAGATTATTGACTCTAGTAAACACTTTGGGTATTGGTCACATGGCGATGTGAACTATGGGTGTTAATCACATGGTGATGTGAACTATTGGTGTTAAATCACATGTCGATGTGAACTAGATTATTGACTCTAGTTCAAGTGGGAGACTGAAGGAAATATGCCATAGAGGCAATAATAAAGTTGTTATTTATATTTCCTTATATCATGATAAATGTTTATTATTCATGCTAGAATTGTATTAACCGGAAACTTAGTACATGTGTGAATACATAGAGAAACAGAGTGTCCCTAGTATGCCTCTACTAGACTAGCTCGTTAATCGAAGATGCTTAAGTTTCCTAACCATAGACATGTGTTGTCATTTGATGAACGGGATCACATCATTAGAGAATGATGTGATGGACAAGACCCATCTGTTAGCTTAGCACTATGATCGTTTAGTTTATTGCTATTGCTTTCTTCATGACTTATACATGTTCCTATGACTATGAGATTATGCAACTCCCGAATACCGGAGGAACACTTAGTGTGCTATCAAACGTCACAACGTAACTGGGTGATTATAAATATGCTCTATAGGTGTCTCCGATGGTATTTGTTGAGTTGGCATAGATCGAGATTAGGATTTGTCACTCCGATTGTCGGAGAGGTAACTCTAGGCCCTCTCGGTAATGCACATCACTATAAGCCTTGCAAGCAATGTGACTAATGAGTTAGTTACGTGATGATGAATTACGGAATGAGTAAAGAGACTTGCTAGTAACGAGATTGAACTAGGTATGATGATACCGACATCGAATCTCGGGCAAGTAACATACCATTGACAAAGGGAACAACATATGTTGTTATGCGGTTTGACCGATAAAGATCTTCATAGAATATGTAGGAGCCAATATGAGCATCCGGGTTCCGCTATTGGTTATTGACCGGGGATGTGTCTCGGTCATGTCTACATAGTTCTCGAACCCGTAGGGTCCGCACTCTTAACGCTCGATGACGATTTGTATTATGAGTTATGTGATTTGATGACCGAAGTTTGTTTGGAGTCCCGGATGAGATCACGGACATGACAAGGAGTCTCAAAATGGTCGAGACGTAAAGATAGATATATTGGAAGGCTATATTCGGACATCGGAAATGTTCTGAGTGGTTCGGGTATTTTTTGGAGTACCGGAGAGTTACGAGAATTCGCTAGGGGAAGTATTGGGCCTTCATGGGCCTTAGTGGAAAGGAGAGAAGGGCCACACGGGGAGGCCGTGTGCCCCCCATGGGCTGGTCCGAATTGGACTAGGGAGGGGGTGGCTCCCCCCTCTTTTCTTCTCCCTCTCCTACTCCTTCCCTCTCTCCACTCTTGGAAAAGGAAGGGGACTCCAACTAGGATTGGGAATCCTAGTTGGACTCCCCCTATAGGCGCGCCCCTCCTAGGACGGCCTCCTCTTCCCCCCTCCTTTATATACATGGGCAGGGGGACACCCCAAAGACACACAAGTTGATATTTAGCCGTGTGCGCTGCCCCCCACCACAGTTTTCCACCTCGGTCATATTGTCGTAGTGCTTAGGCGAAGCCCTGCGTTGGTAACTTCATCATCACCGTCACCACGCCGTCGTGCTGACGAAACTCTCCCTCGGCCTCAGCTGGATCTAGAGTTCGAGGGACGCCACCGAGCTGAACGTGTGCAGGTCATGAAGATTCCATGCATTCGTTACTTGATCGGTTGGATCGCGAAGACGTTTGACAACATCAACCGCGTTACTAAACGCTTCCGCTTTTGGTCTACAAGGGTACGTGGACACAACACTACAAAAAAAAGACACATTTGGGACATTTTGGGCCGAACGAAATTTTTTTCTGTCATACATATGACACTTCTATGACGATAATTGTGACAAAACCCGGAATCATCATAGATGTGGTGGGCTCCTACTTCTATGAAAAAAAATCATGATAGAAAATGGGCTTTTTGTCCTGGGCGGGCCAGAGACGCAGCTACATGACATTCTTTGGGTCGTCCATGACGGAAAAAACCATGGTAGAAGCGAGGGGGAGGAAAATTTCGGGGAGTTCCCGGTTATGGTGGGAGGTCGGGGGCCGAGCGATGCGCGTTTCTCTCGTCCACGTACGCGCGTGTGTGCGAGGCGTTGGCTCTAACTGAATCCGAGCGAGGCGTTGGGCTCTAACTGAACCCAAGCGATTGCACCGCAGGCTACGCGTTACTGAACCCGAGCGATCGATCGATGGTTGTTAACTGAACCTGATCGAGCGATTCCTTCGCTACTGCTGCTAACTGAAGCCGATCGATGCTGCCTCTGGATGAACAGTGAGCGTTGGGGGGGGGGTGGATGAACAGTTCCCGGTGGGGGTGGATGAACAGGACCACGTGGTGTTGCCTCTGGATGAACAGGACCCCGATCGATCGAGGCGGTTGGGGCTGGATGAACAGGCTCCCGTGGAGGGCTGGATGAACAGTAGACGGTGGAGGGCAGGATGAATAGTAGCCCGTGGAGGGGTGGTTGAACAGGAGCACATGGAGAAGGCTGGTTGAACAGTAGCCGGTGGAGTAGCGCACGGTGGAGGCTGGATGAACAGGAGCCCGTGGATGAACAGTCGCAGGTGGAGGCTGGAGGAGGTCGACGATGGATAAAAAGTAGCTCGTGGAGGCTGGAGGGGGTCGACAGTGGAGATGAACAGTATCCCGTGGAGTCCCATTTTGGTACGCCACACCCCTCCCGATGAACAGGACCCCTGTTTCGACCGTAGCGCTCCGACACAAGTCCGTTTCGTCCGTTTTACGGTACGCCACACCCCTCCCGATCAACAGGACCCCCGTTTCGACCGTAGGAGGTCCGTTTCCTCCATTTTGCGGTACGCCAGACCCCTCCCGATCAACAGGACCCCGTTCCGAATCTAGGAGGTCCGTTTCCTCTCTTGTGCGGTACACCAGGCCTCGTTTCCATCGCCTGTTTCGTCCAAGCCCTCCCGATGAACACGACCACGCATTCCGTTCCGACCCAGCCGGTTGGCTCCCACGCGTTCCGTTGCCTCCCCATGAACACGACGCATTCCGTTGTCTCCCCATGAACACGACGCATTCCGTTGCCTCCCCATGAACACGACGACGATGATGTTTCTCCATTCCGACCCAGCCATGTCAACAAGCCCTCGCCGTACGTATGCGCGAGTAGGCGTTCGAGACCCCGCCCGTATGTACACATACATGGCCATATTTTCTTTCTTGCACCCTGGCCGCCTCTACTACGATACGTGCGTGCCTCTACATCCACCAGTATATATGTACATACACGTTCACGACCAGAATGACAATGCTACGTACGCTTCGACCAGGTGGGTCCCGACTGTCAGGCACTTCCTTGCGTGCGAAGATGTAGCTGGTAGGTCCCAGCAGTCAGGGGGGCGAAATACGGTGGCCCGTCCGGTGGGTCCCCGCTGTCAGGTGGAGGAATAATTATTTTGCACGTAATAAGGAGGCACTTCCTTGCAGCGGCCGTGGACCCAGCTGTCAGCCTCTCCACGTACAGTCCACGTCCGATGGAAGCCGTTCCTTGACCACGTTGACCATGCCGCGCCGAGTGCACCAGGGAGGTGGACGACGGCTTGGCCTAGGAAGGGGACGACGGAGAGCCGGGGAAGACGCGATAGTGGATGCCCATGCGTAGAGGAGTACGAAGGCACTGGTTCGCTGCGGTGTGAGACTGTCGTCGCCGCAGAGTAATAGGGGGTGTGGGTGAGTAGAGGGATGGCCTGGCCAGCGGTGGGAGTAGTAGTGTGCGGTGAGGCCACCGCCGCATCGCAGCCGGCCACAGGAGGCAGGAGCACGAGGCACGACCGGCGCTGGTTTGGGCGGCTGGAGGAAGAAGACCAGAGGTTGAAGAAGCACTACGGCCGTTGGATGGACATCGTACGGTCACTCGAGCTAGAATCGTGCATATTGACTAAGTTGATAAAGCCCTCCGTCCCCGTCAACTTAGTAGGCCCACAAGTCAGCCTGCCACTATACTGGGTCCCAGCTAACAGGGGGAGTATTCATTTTTTTCTGCGTAATAAGGAGGCACTTCCTTGCGTGCGAAGATAAAGCTGATGGGTCCGAGCTGTCAGCGGCGGTAACGTTTTTCGCGAAATACAGAGGCCCTTTCGGTGGGTCAATGATGTCAGGTGGAGGAATCATTATTTTACGCGTAATAAGGAGGCATTTCCTTTCGTGTGGCCGTGGACCCAGCTGTCGGCCTCTCCACATAAAGTCCACTTCAGATGCATGTCGGTGGTTGACCACGTTGACCAGGCCGCGCCGAGAGCACCAGGGCAGTGGACGACGGCGAGGCCTAGGAAGGGAACAACACGGAGGCAGGGAAGACTCGGCAGTTGTTTCCCACGCGGAGGGGAGTACGACTGTACAAGGGTTTACTGGTTCGTCTGCCGTAGCCGGAGAATAATAGCAGGTGTGGGTGAGTAGAGGGATGGGTAGGCCAGCGATGGGAGTACGGTGGGGCGGTGAGGCCTGCGCGGCAGCACAGCCGGCCGCGGGGAGGAGGGAGCAGGCAGTCCCACCGGCGCTTGTTTGAGCGGCTGGAGTAGGAAGAGCAGAGATTGAAGAAGCACGACGGCCGTTGGATGGACATCCAACAGTCACTGCTTGTGCGTCAACCTTTTTTTTAGGAAAGCCTCAAATCTGTGGAAAATAGCATACAACCCATCTGCCATTATTTCTAA
Source organism: Triticum dicoccoides (assembly GCF_002162155.2). NCBI lineage: Eukaryota > Viridiplantae > Streptophyta > Magnoliopsida > Poales > Poaceae > Triticum > Triticum dicoccoides. Next base: position 412,651,988 of record NC_041388.1, on the reverse strand, counting down.
TAATTTTCAGCCCATTTGCTAATTCTTAAGGTTTTTTGGAGCCCATATTCTTTTTGTTAGCATTACAGCCCAAATTGTGGCCACGGTTAAAAAATTATACGAAATTTTGCATATTTCGGTGCGGTTCGAACTGTTTTTAATCCCAAAATTTCGACTCACATTCAAACTGATTTAAAAAATAAATGTATATCAATATAAAATCCAACAAATTCTCCACGCATAAAAATTAATATAATTTAAAATCTTGAAATGAAAAAAAAAGATATTTGAAACTAATTACCGGTTTGATGTGTTTTAAAAATGTACAGCCCATTTCTCATTACTGATGGGCCATTTTCTCGGCCAGCTGAATGAAAGCTCTCCTCGTCTTGAAAGATTTGCAGCCCAACAGGCCTGACAAAGCGACTTACTTGGCAAATCACAAAAAAACTGGGCTGTGGCCATGGACACAGCTGTCAGCCTCTCCACGTACAGTACTATTCTAATGGAAGTCGTTCCTTGACCACGTTGACCACGTTGTGCGGAGAGCACCACGGTGGTGGACGACGACGAGGCCTAGGAAGGGGACGATGCCGAGCCGGGGAAGACGCGGCAGTGGAAACCCGCGCGGAGAGGAGTACGAGGGTTCACTGGTTCGGCTACGGTGTGAGGCTGCCGTCGCCGCAGGGCCTGGCCAACGGTGGGAATAGTAGGGGCGATGAGGCCTCTGCGGCAGCATAGCCGGCCACGGGAGGCAGGAGCATGCGGCACGACCGGCACTGCTTTGGGCGGCTGGAGCAAGAAGACCAGAGGTTGAAGAAGCACTACGGCCGTTGGATGGACATCATATGGTCACTTGAGCTAGAATCATTCATATTGACTAAGTTGACAAAGCCCTCCATCCCCGTCAACTTTGTTGGCCCACAAGTCATCCTCCCACTATGGTGGGTCCCAGCTAGCAGGGGCTATTCATTTTTTGTGCGTAATAAGGAGGCACTTCCTTGTGTGCGAAGATATACCTGGTGGGTCCGACATGTCAGCGGGGGGAACGTTTTTTTCGCAAAATACAGAGGCCCTTCCGGTGGGTCCCAGCTGTCAGGTGGAGGAATCATTATTTTGCGTGTACAGTCCATGGCCGATGGATGTTGTTCGTTGACCAAGTTGACCAGGCCGCGCCGAGAGCACCATGGCAGTGGACGACGACGAGGCCTAGGAAGGGAACGACATGGAGCCGGGGAAGACTCGGCAATTGTTGCCCACGCGGTGGGGAGTACGAGGGTTTACTGGTCCGGCTGCCGTCTCCAGAAAATAACAGGAGGTGTGGGTGAGTAGAGGAATGGCCTGGCCAGCAATGAATTAGGATGGGGCGGTGCCGCCTGTGCGGCAGCACAGCCGGCCATGGGAGGCGGGAGCAGGCAGTCCCACCGGAGCTGGTTTGGGTGGCTGGAGCAAGAAGATCAGATATTGAAGAAGCAGTACGGCCGTTGGATTAACATCCAACGGTCACTGCTGCTAGAATCGTTTGTGGACTAAGTTGACAAAGCCAAAGTACACGTCAACCTAGTAGACCCACAAGTCAGCCTCCAAATCTATCCCAAATAGCATACAGCCCGAAATTTCTAGCCAGATTCAAATTAATTTTAAATCTAAATATACCTTAATTTAAACTCAATGAAATTTTACCCGCACAAAAACAATGAAATTTAAAATATCAAAATCCGAAAGAAAATAGTATTTTGGAACTAATTGTCTGTTTGCTGTATTTTTTCATTTTATAGCCCATTTCTTATTACTTATAGCCCATTTCTTATTACTTATAGCCCATTTTCTGGGCAAAATGCATCCCTCCTCGTCTTGAAAGATTTCTGGCCCAGCAGGGCGTAGAAAAGCAAGTAGGCCTATGTTGGTTATTCTGCAAAAAACAAAATAGCTGGCTAGCAATTTTCAGAAGGGAAAAAAACAAACTGGGCTGGCCATGTGCTAAACATATGAAATAAAAGCCTGGGCTAGACGGGCCACGGGTCCCGCACAACCCAGTTGATACCCTTCTTCGTCCCAAAAAAACAAAATTACTGTGCGCGCTGCTGGGTCCCTACTGTCATCCTCACCATGTACAGTCATCTCCTTATTCCTCTCGGTTGTTGACCATGTTGACAACACCGGAGGGAGGCTCCGTGGTGAGCGAACCAAGGCGGAGGACGATGGTGAGGCCTCGGACAGGAACGAACAAGAGCCAGGGCAGATCACAGCCAGCCGTGGGAGGCGGGAGCAGGCGGTCCCGCCGACGCTGATTTGGCTTTGGCGGCTCGAGGAAGAAGAGACTGAAGAAACGCGACAGATGTTGAATGTCAATCCAACGGTCAAGGTTGGCACAATCGTTTTGTTGACTAAGCGGACACCAAGTAGCATACTTTTTTATATATAGGAAGAAAACTGCAAGGAAAATGCGTTCGTCTGCCGTCCTCCTCACAGGGAACGTTCGCCACATAAGTGACTAGCACCCTTGGTTTTCAACCGAGAGGTCTTGGGTTCGAGTCCCAGGAACTCTCAATTTTGTCCTCCTTCATTCCTCGCAAAAAAGGAAAAGAAAATCGAAGACTTGGGAAGGCGTACAGAACAAGCTAGTGTACCAGTAATGATACGTTGCCGAGTTTTAGAAAAAAGAAAGACGTGCTCCTGTAGCTGGTTCGAATCCAGACCTAGACTATGACTATATATGGTGCTATGTTACTCTTCAAGTAATGAAACTGACATATCCAACATTCGCTTCTCCTCTTCTCTACTTACTCTGCCTAGCATCAGAAGCTCTGGCCACAACAACCATGTCCGCTGGCTGCTCGTCCACCTGCTCTTCAGCAGGCAACAACCAGATATGCGCCAAGTCGCAACCCGTCCCATCGCCTATGGGTCTCATCACACCCTCGCCGGCACGCGCACCACAGCCGATTGCTCATCGCAACCCGCTGTCGTTGGTGTGATGCCACTGCTGCAAATCACACAGAGTCATCCGTCGCGTCTCAACCACAATCCGCAATCCTAGCTGAGTCTTCTACAAATGCCCGAATCATGGGGTAATAATATGTTTAAGTGTTCTTCTGCTGCTTTCAGTTGCTGATTTTTTTAATAGTTTGGTTGATGATCTACCAAGTTGATTCATGTAGAAAAGGGAAGATTCGTGTGATTTGTATTTCTGGGAAGTTGCTGATGTGGGGGAATGCAACTACGCTGATTATTTGCTTAGCCGAGGAATCCCAATACCAGCAGGTTGGGGTGTTGGACAAGTAACTGAAGGAACGGCAGAAGAGGAAGATGCAGAGCAGAAGCTTAAAGATACAGTTCCTCTGATCATGGCCAAGCAACAGCTGCTGAATGGCCTTGACAGCAATGAGGAGATGAAAGAGCTTGTGAAGATAATGGGAAAAATCGATGTGCTCTGTAGGATGATTGTCTCTTTATTTGCAGTGTATGTAGCACTCATGATGTATTCAGTGGCTACGACATGAGCACTTTGCTGAAACTAGGAACGAATGAAACTTGTGTAGTAGGCTGGGCATAGTGTTGTGAACATCTAATGATTTCTATTAACGGAAATCAGGGGGTATCCCCTTTTGCTCATATAAATAATTAAATAGCAGTGGCCCTGTCGGGTCAGCTTTGTTCTCATTCGAAGACGTCGAGCAAATTGCAGTCCAACAGCAAACTATGTCATCAAATTCAAGTTTCACAGCCAAATATGAGTACAACTAAACAACAATGTCATAATGTTTTAGTTGTCATACAATCACCAAACACAAATCAGCATACATAACAAGTGATGTTCTCACAACAAAATACTAAACAACATGTTCATCAGGTTTCAGTTGTCATAGCAAACACAATTTCACATAGTAGATAAAAAAACGTCTTCTGACAGGCAAATACGACAAAGCAATGTAATCATCATCTGTAACAGCAACGTCAACATCTTCTCCATGTGTATCAGTCCGAATCATAATTCCCCATGGTGTCATCTTCTTCTTCGTCCTCAACGTCCTCGAACGTTGGCTTCTTCTTGATCAACTCTTGTATGTCCATAGCACGACAGGCAATCTTTTCGCTGGCGTCATTGACATGATGGTTCTCAAAGATATTAGGAACACCTGTGTTATCTTGTACATCAGGAGCAGTGTAAGCACCATCTTGTTGTGCAACTTCATTAAATGAATTCCTGTGCTCAAACCTTTGCAATACTCTCCAGTCATCGCTATGTGCAAATGTGTCTTCCAAGAAAAATATCTGTGTTGCTTGATTTGCCAAAATAAAAGGCTCGTTGGTCTGGTACACCGCCTTGACATTGATGGATTTGAAATAATCATCAACTCTGGGTTTTGCGATCCTGGAAAATAGGTTATACCAACGATAGCACAACAGAACCACAGACCTATGATCCTCGAAACTGGAGATATACTGCAACTGAATAATGTCTGTTATGTTATCATACATTTCAGTTGTCTCTTTGTCATATGTATCCGTGCTCATGATGGCACTGTTTTGTGTCTTCATGCCTTCGTCTCGTGCAAGGATGTTGTAGCGCACATCTCCAACAACGCAAGATTCATAATGTCTTACCCGAGTATCAGGACCCATTGCTAGTGAGTAAAGGGCATCATCAACTGCCTGCCCAACCTCCCGCATCTTCTTAACCTATGGTTAGAAAATACACAAGCTGATCATCTTATGTACTCAATATATTAAAAAAACTGACAGTGCACTTCAAAAGATTACATGGTTCTTGAACCATTTCGCAAATCCTGCCATAACCAGTTTGTCAATGTTTCTTGGATTTTGCGGCAGTAACTCCTCTTTGTAGATGCTGCACAACATAGTGATCGCGTCAAACATCTAAATATATAAGAATGTGTTGCAAGTTTAGTAGATTACGATGTATAAGCTGCAGTACTGCACTTACTTGATATAAGGTAGTATCTCAAGACAGTTATTCAACACATACCAAACCATTTTGTCCAAATCTTTAGGTTTGTCTTCTCGTCGACTCTTCCCTGTAACTCGAACAGAATAATCGAAAACATTGATCCCGGGATTGTCTTCACCCACCTCTTTGTTAAGCTGATCAGCTGTTTCAATGTATTTTGAGCAGAATGTCAACGCTTATGTAGCTATGTAGGCCTCTGCAATGGAACCCTCTGGTCTAGCTCTGTTCCTAACATAGCCCTGGAAAGTGCCTAGCCGCCTTTCAATAGGATACATCAAGCCATACTGCACTGGACCTCTAAGTAGTGCCTCATCAGGTAGATGAACAGCCAAATGCACCATCACATCAAAGAAGGCTGGAGGATATATCTTCTCAAGGTCGCATAGGATAGTTGGTATCTTTTCTCTAAGACGCTCCAAAGCGTCTATCCTGATATTCCTACTGCAGAGTTCCCTGAGGAATTGTCCCAACTCTGCAACTGCTCTGTATAAGTCAGGGCGGCCCAATCCTCTAAGGATAACAGGTAAAACCCTTTGAAGTAGGATGTGGCAGTCATGAGTTTTCAACCCTTGTACCTTGTTTCCATCTGCACTGACTCTCCTTTCAGGGTAGGAAGCAAATCCATGTGGGAATCTCACACGTGACAGGACCTCGCAGAATTCTTTTCTTTTTACCTTGTCCAAGACGTACACACCTGGTGCCATATCCCGTGGTTTACCTTCATCTTGCACCTGCAAATCCTTTCTGATACCAAGGTGTGTTAAATCAATCCTAGATTTTAAGGTATCTTTCGTCTTTCCTTCAATATTAAGAAGTGTGCCGATAATGTTGTCACATATATTTTTCTCGATGTGCATCACATCAAGATTATGCCTTACATCCAAATCTTTCCAATACTCCAAGTCCCACAAAGTGGACCTGCGGGTAAACACTAATCTCTCTCCTACCCTGCCAAACTTCCTTTTCCCGCTACCATTACCAGGATGGTTTCCTAGTGTAATATGCATGACCTTCTCTAATTCCAATTGCAACTCATCGGTGGTGAGCCTCTTTGGCGCATCACGGTTTTCACGCTCTGCATTTAACACATGTCTTCGGTATTTTATAGGATGCGGCTTGTCCTTGGCAAGGAAACGGCGGTGTCCAATGTAACAGATCTTGCTAAGTATTGCGTATGACAGCGGATTCCTGTCACAGCGAACACATGCTGTAACATCCCAAATTTTCAATTTGGAATGTTATACATTAGATCATCATTGCATATCATATTTTATTTTGCATTTTGGTTTATCCTAGAAATTCTACGCAACTCAAGGACCCACGGAGAGAGTTGGGGATTTCGTTATTTTCATATTTGAGTTTTCTCAAATTTTGAGAATAGGATCATTTGATTTTATTTAATTTATCATCAATTATTTCTATTACAAAAATATGAGAGAGGTAATAAAATGACTTTCCCAAAATAAAGAAATATTGAGGATTTAATAATAAAATCAAATAAGATTTTATTTCGGAGTTTTTCGGTGTTTTATTTGAATTTAGGAAAAATGTGCGTTTTTCAAAGTTGCATTTAGGTCCCAAATAAATGTTCACCTTGTGAGGCTTGATTTTAGAAGCCCGCGAAAATTTATTTCGGAATTTTTGGAGTCCGTTTAGTATTTCTTTTTATTTTTTTCCAAGCGTAATTATTTAAAACAAAAAGTGAACCGACCTATGGGCCTTGTCCGACCTGGACACCGGCCCGGCGAGGCTTTATAAGCCGGGGGAGGAGGCCCAGCCGAGCCAGCGCCCCGGCCCCGAAACCTTAGCTGCTCCCACCGCCGCCGAGGTTCGCCGCGCCTCGACTTCTGTGCCATAAAAAAAGTAGATCGTTTTTCGTTCGATTTGTCCGTCGGTTTTTTTTTAGATTCAGTTTTTTAAATAGATTGGTTTTCCCGGTTTATTTAAATAGCAAGCATTCGTCCGTTCGTTCATTCTAGCGAGCGTTCGTCGTTTTTCTTTTTCTCGGATTAAATCCGCGATTTTTCTGATCGCGATTCCTGATATGATTTTCGTTTTAGTATAACTTTTCGCTCGTTTATCGGAATCAGGCGATTCAACCACCTAGAGTTTCATGTCGAAACCCTCTATCTGTTTAACCAACTTAAACAAGATTTTTCTACTATAAAATTTGCCCTAGATCCAGATTAGTAGAACGAAGTTGTTTTCTTTCGCCGTTTGACTTTCGTTGTTTCGTTCGATTTGATTCTTTTTGCCAACCGGAGTTCTTAAGTTGAACCTTCTGGTTAGGTCTCTTATTTGAGTTTTACCTGTGAATTAGATGAGTACTTATTGTATGCTTGTTTGTTTGTCTGTGATAGAATACCCGGAGTGCGCCGCTTGTTACTTTGAATCTCTAAGTTTCCCGGATCATCAACAAGGCAAGTAACACTTTGATCATACCTTTTCTACTACCCAGTTTTATTGCATTAGATCAACCCTCACACATTGCATGGTTAAGATCTAATTAAATTGTGGGATGGGAAGTAGATGAGGTAGTACCTATTACCTGTTATTATCAAACCTTTGGGAGTTACTTCTACGTTTGCTTATTATGCCATGCTATGCTAGTAGACGTGGATTGGGTGAGTGATATCAATGACAGATGTGAGTTTTGTTAATTAATGGTTATCTAAGGTGGCAACTTAAACACACATCTGGGTGGATTGAGGCACCTGGGTATTCCAGGACTTGCCTGTTTTCTTTTGGACCGCCACCCAGGCTCAAAGGGATCATGAGATTATTCATACTAGAAACTTCCGTGTGCAGCCACAAGCTATTATGGGCTCTAGCATAGTTGACTAAGTCATGCGAACTCTTACAGTGGTAGACTAGCAGATGTAGGGGATGTAGATGGTACGGTCTACCCGATCGTAAGGTGCTAGTGCTTCTAAAAGACTATGTCTTGGTCATCTGTCTTCTCAAACACCATGTAGTGCGAGAAACCAAACGGAGGCGATCGAGTCTTGTGGGGAAAAGTGCGCAAACCTCTGTAGAGTGTAATAAACTAATCATGGTTAGCCGTGTCCCCGGTTATGGACATCTTGAGTATCTAGTAGAGAGAATTCCTTATCTAACACTATCTTAAAGTTTTTTGCCTTATTTGACACTGCAAAACTTTTTCTTCCTTATGTAACACCAATGCTAAAATTTGTTCCCTTTATAACATTTCCATCCATTTTTACCTCTAACGGTGTGAAATGACACCTGAGAAGATGATTTTACCCCTGATGAACTTGTGATCAAAATTCTTCCCACAGTAAAAAGCAACAGTTTTTTCACAATTTAGTTCAAAATTTGGGCAGAACCTCCTGTGTAATTTGATGCACATCCAGATCACACAATTCACATATACATATATTTCAACAAATATTATTCAGATTTGCACATAAACATACAGGCCCCCATCCAAGTACACATATATCGCTTCCAACATATACATGATCACATATGAGTCCAATCCCACACATACATCATAATCTACATCATATGAGCAACACAAAAGGATTGTCATCATGTCCAGGTTCGCGTACATAGTCCAAGTCCATGATATGGACTACACAAAAGTGACATGAGGTTCCCATATGAGTCCAAGTCCACACAACATGACTTGAGCAGCAACAGAAGTGACTCTAACTAAAAGAAATTAAATTTAGTTCACAAGCTAAGTCTTCTTCTACTCCTTGTGCTCATTGCGGGGCTGGCTGGGTTAGCTTTTTTGCTTCTTGTGCTCATTGCGGGGCTGTCGAATGGTGGCACCATAGGACAACTTTCATCCTTTTTAGCAAGCTCCATCTTCTTCCCCTTCCCTGATCTGCACTTGTACATGTATGGCAACAATAGTCTTAGAGCAAATAACAATATGAACTATGCATAGTATTTGACATTAAAATTCAGAATTAGCAAAGATCACCTTTTACACCCTTTTGCATTTTTCTTGTTTGTAGTCTTCAAAGTTTGGCTATGTTTTCCTTTCTTCTTGGTTGTAATTTCTAAGCTCTGGCTATGGATTAGATGAATGCACACTCAGTTTTCATTTGGCACAAATCAAACTCAGTTTTCATTTGGCACAAATTAAATTCAGATTTGCTAACCTTGGTGGAAAATACATAGCGGTTGCCGGTGCTTCATCACCTCTTGGCACAATGGATGACTCGGCTGATTTGGTAGTCTTCCTCCTCTTCTTTGGTGGTTCTCTACATGAGCAATAAGAAAGTAGTTCACATGCATAGTTGATTACAAAACAGTAATGCAAGACAGTAGTTAACATGCATAAGAAAGTAGAATGCATAGTTGATTACCTCAACTCCATCAAAGCAGCAATGTCATATTTGTTCCCCTTCTTGCACTTGTGCCAATGGTGCCCGTATTCCTTACAAATAGGGCATAAGTGCTGGCCACTTTTCCTCTTTTTCTCACTACAACCCTTATGCCTCTCTGTTTGGGGCCGACCAGCTACGGCTTTTAACAAGGGTGGATGCATGAAGAATCCATGGTTAGATTTAGGCCACTGGGTCTTGTCACACATAGCAGGGATTAGTTGGCCATAAGCTGATCTAAACTTGTCAATGGAGTAATACGAGTCCACATAATTCTGTGTATGTGCATTGACAAGTGATGTGATGAATGCTAGAGCATGTTTGCAAGGAAGGCCAGAAACTTGCCATTGTCTACAAGAGCATGTGTTGTCATGCAAGTTGACGACAAACCTAAACCCATTGCCTCCCAATTGAGTAACTTCAGCAACTTCTTCCGAGCTTTCTACCACCTCCAAGTTCAACTCTCTACTCTTTGCATTCAACTTCTTAATTATGTGGGGCAAAATTAAGCCAACTAACTTCTTTGCTACTTTTCTCCTGCGATTCCACATGATCATAATCATCTGCCTAAGCTTGTCCATTAAGTCGTCCAAGTTCAAAGACTTGTGGTGCTTAATCCAATTATTGAAGCACTCTGCCACGTTGTTGGTTACATAGTCCACCTTACAAATGGTTGAGAACTGATTCCTAGTCCACAACCTAGTGTGCCATTTCCAAAGATATGCAATTGCTGCTGGCTTTGCTGTTTCCATTGCAACCCAATTTTTCTCAAATATATATGTATTCCATGAGTAAGAAGCATTCCAAAGATGGTCATCAAATACCTTTCCGTGATACTTTTTCTTGAAGTTTGACACCAAGTGAAACATGCATTCCCTATGTTCTACTTCTGGGAAAACTTCCTTTACCCCTGTCATCACCGCCTGCCCGGCATCAGTGCTTATGGCTAAACTCCTTGGTGATCCTATGGCTTGCCTAAGCAATTGCATGAACCAAATCCAGTTCTCATTTGTTTCGGAATCAAAAATTCCAAAACAAAGTGGATACATCCAATTATGGCCATCTACAGCGGTAGCACTAGCCAGCTGCCCCTTGAACCTGCCTGTTAAGAATGTGCTATCTACTGCCAAATATGGCCTGCACCCACCAAGGAATCCGTCTATGCAAGGTTTCAAAGCAAAGAAGAACCTTCTAAACCTGATTTTTTCCTTTTATAGTGTAATGATCAATCTGAACTATGCTACCAGGGCAAGTGGTTTCAACTTGTGCTTTAAACCTATACAAATTGTCAAAGCTGCTATCCCAATCACCATACAATTCTTTCAGAGCTAGCTTCTTACCCATATATACTCTCTTGTAGTGGAGGTCAACCTTGTGGTGTTCTTTAATCTTCTTCTGCAATGCCTTCGCTCCGAGAGTTGCATCTTCAATCAGCCAATCCTTCACCTTATCACATACCCAATGCTTGGTTCCATTCTTCGTCTTCTTTTTCCTTCTTGTACTAGAGCAATCATGACCACATGGGTTTTTCTTCACCTTCAAAAGAGAAAACAGATGCAATTAGCTAAAAAAACTTAACAATTATGCAAGAAATGTTCACAAATGGGTAAAGTTAAACAATTACCATCACGGTACACTTATCTTCTGTTGTAGAAGCATGTATCCTCCAGGGACAATTATCTGCATCCCGTCTTGAACAATAGCCCCTAAACCGATGACGGGTACTATACTCGGTGTTATACTCAAATTCACGTTTGATTGCATGCTGAGAAAGTGCCAACTTGAACTCTTTCATGCTGGGATATGTAAAGCCTTTTGTCATTGGAGGGTCTAATTTGTCATACTCTACATGTGGAGTATGCTCTGACTCATGCAACTCCTCATCCTCCTCTACTTCAACCTCCTCTACTTCATCATCCTCTACTTCACTCTCAGCCTCACTATCATCCTCACAAATATAGTCTTTGTCCTTCTCTTTATTAGGAAAAAGAACCACATTTAAGGGAATAGGTTCATCCACTTCATACATATTCTCCTCATCAACACCAACATGCTCATTCTCAGGTCTTGGGTTGCGAAGGTAAGTATCATCCTCTTGTTCTACATTTTTATTAGGTTGGCTATGCGCATCACTATGCCACTCGGTGATAGGCTCATACGGCTCAGACGGATCACAATATGCAATGATCATACGCACCACCTTTGTCTCCGAGTGTTTCTCAAACATAAGCATTAAATCTTGGTCACATTTTACTTCTGGACAGATTTTTAGAGCATCATCATAGTACTGCACATGTGCAACTTCCAAATAACGCGGAGAGTACTACTCTACAATTGATTCAATGAAATCCTTATAGTTTGTCAAGTCACAATCAATGATCTTCTCGAAACAGAAACATCGGATGTCTTTTCGAGCTTTTTTTTTTGTTGCCAAACAATTCAATTTTTATCAAATAACTTGAATTTGGATCCATCCTGTGAATTCAAGAGACAATTAAGTGAAGAAACTATGCATGAGTATTGCTAGATAGTTCTGATCATTGCTAGTGGTACAAACATCATACAAATCCATTAAGTGCCATGAACTTACCCATCTGGACACACCCATGTAGCGGAGGCCAACCGAGCTGCACCCTGGCCTGACCCTGCAGCTGCTGCTGAGGTCGATTCAGCAGCGTATTGGCCTGAGCCTATAGCTGCTGTCGAGCCCGAACCAGCCATGCCTTGGCCTGAGCCTCCAGCCACATCGGCGGTTGAGCCCTCAGCCCATGCCCCGCCCTGGCCCGTGATTGCTGCAGCCGAGACACCGCCTCCTGCCGAAGCCGTGTGCTGACCCGGCCCCTCCGCAACCGTAGCCGCGCGCTGGCCCGACCCCTCTGGACCACCGCCGTCGCCAAGGCTCGCCATCGCCGGATCCGCGGGGGCGCCAAGGTCGGACCCCTCCGTCGCCGCGCACTGGCTTTCCTCCGCGGCGCCTTCCCCATCCTCAGCACCACCGCCATCCATGACGCCGAATCTCCGCCACCGCTAGCAGGTTCATCACCGTCGCCACCGCTCGCAATCGCTAGGGTTTGAGAAAGGGGAAGCGGGGAAGGGGATGTGGATCGCGAGAGAGATGCCCGGTTCGGTTCGGTCCTGTTGTGTTTTCTTTTTCTCATGCTTATGGGCAGGGGCATTTTTGTCCAGCTAAAGAAAACTGACATCACTTCACGCCTGTTTTAACGGTGTTAGCTAACAGAACTGACGGGAGTGTTAGATAGGGGAAAAAATTTATACATGATGTTAGATAAGGAAGAAGAAAATTTCCAGTGTTAAATAAGGAACCAATATTTAAAATAGTGTTATATAAGGAATTTTCTCTATCTAGTACCTGGATTATCATGTGAATCTCAACATGTTACTCTAAATTAATTTTGTTGGGTTTTGTTTAATGATGATTACTTTAATTGGGATTGAGAATGCTGTCAACCATTCTCAATGTTTAACAACCACCATGATAGTAATTAGATTTATTCCTTTGAAGTATGGAAAAATTGGCTTTACGCAAAACTGTAACCATAGAGCTTTCCACCAGCCATATATGCATATAGTATAGCTGTTTCATTCCATTACTCTCTATGTGTTACGTTGCCAGCATATTCTATGTGCTGACCCATTTCGGGCTGCAACGTTAATGTTGCAGACTTTTCAGACGATGATTAAGGAGTTTTAGGTCGTGGTTCTATACTCAGTGATGCCATTGGAGTAGATGGACTCACTTATCTTCCAAGCCTTCCGCTGTTATCGTTATTAGATGGCCTTAAGCCATATTTATTGTAATAAGTTCTCTATGGAGACACGTGATGTAATAAGTGTGTGATTGCTACTTTGTTATAAATCCTCCGTGTACTATGTGGTGTCAGCATTACTGATCCAGGGATGACACCGGAGCACAGAGATCAGACTGTTTGAGGTCTGGTCGCTACACATGCATTGTAACCATGTGTCGTTCGCCCTGACATAGTGCCCAAAACCGGATAATCATGGATGCACCAAATTATAACAACACGCAGAAAGAAATCAGCTGGTGGGCTGCTATATAGGTCTCGAGTGAGAACACCCTTCCATAGCTGTTGAAGTTCCTCCACAAGAGGTTCCATGAACAAATCAAAATCCTTTCCAGGAATTTTTGGACCTGGGATGAGCAAGGCCATCATGTAGTTTTATTCTTTGGTGCAGACATTTGGAGGCATGTTGTAAGGGATAACAAGCACTGGCCACATGCTATATGTGGCGCTCTGGTGGCCAAATGGGTTAAATCCATCTGAAGCTAAGCCAAGTCTAATGTTTCTCGGGTCAGCACCAAACTCTTTGTGTTTATCATTGAAGCTTTTCCACTCACTACCATGAGATGGATGGCTCATTACATTCTGATCTCTGTACTCCTGGTTCCTAGAATGCCATAGTACATCCTATCTTGTTTCAGCATCATGAAACAACCTCTGCAATCTTGGTATAATTGGAAAATGTCTCAGAACATTATCAGGAATCCTCTTCACAGCATCGCCATCTTTCCATCTTGATGATTTGCATTTCGGGCATTCACTTAAGTTGGCATAATCCTTCCGGAACAAAACACAATTATTCTTACAAACATGGATCATATCATATCCAATTCCAACTGCACGAAGGAAATTCTTCATTTTACTGTAGGTGTGTGGAAGCTCAGACGCATCTGGGAAAGATTCGCGGAAAGCAGCCAACATCGCATCGAATGATTTGTTGGTCATCCGCTCAGATGTCTTCACCTGAAGAAAGGTGACCATAGCTGAGAATACTGACAGCTTATTTCCTATGGTGACAACAACTTTGCATTGTTCCAACATGCGGGCCCACCGTTTTTCTTCTGCAGGTGAAAGTTCACGGAATGCACGAGCATTTCGTAGCATTGTTTCAATGTTGGTCAAACTCACTGGCTCCGCCACCACCACCTCCTCCTCCTCTTCCACCTGAGCATCATGCAGATCAAGATGGTGATCTGCTGCTTCCACATAGTCAATAACATTGACGTTCACAGCTTCACCATGATGAACCCACCTAGTATATGTGACCGACATCCCATACAAGTGTAGATGATTTTGCACAGTTGACTGGGGTCTTGTAACTGAATTCATACAACTGCTACACGGGCAGAGCACATCTGATTTCGGACCACCGTACTCAGTTCTGATAAAGTTCATGAAGTTTTCAACTCCCTCGACATATGCAGCGGAGAATCTTCGAGCAGAAGTTATCCAAGTCATGTCCATCTGTTAGACATACAAATTAGTTCTTCTACTAGATATTACAGGAAAAACATATATGCTTTTTTATGAAGTCCAGGAAAAAATACCTAGGTCGATGTCTAAAGCTATGGCAAGATATTTGGACGAGCAGATCTAAGTAACGAAATATATGTAAAGCTAATTCAGCAAACATATTTGAGTGCCAAATTATGGCAGGTTGTTTCAGCAGTCAATGAGGCCGAGCACATAGCCATCGAACTATCAAAGGCCATCGCAACAACAAAGATCAAGTATAAAACGGTGTAGAGCTATTTCAGCTAACAGATTGGCTACTAGACCATGGCAATCTACGTCACAATAAATATATGGCAGGATATTTTAGCAACTAATCGGCCTTGGCATGCCATCTCAGCTAAGCTGATTGAGTGCAGAACAGGGCAAGGAAGCTTCTTAAGCAGAGCATATTGACAGTAAACTACTTCGGCAAACAGTGAGATTAACAGCGTCTATCAGCTAACATTCAACGCTACACCGACATGAACGGGGCCTCAGTCTAGAATGCGCGTACTGTGGGAGAAGCTGACCGCCGTGCGTCTCCACATGAACATCGCCAGCGGTGGCGGCGCTGACCGCCGTGTGCCTCCACAAGAACGTAGCCAGAGGTGGCGGCGCGGCTAGAGGACAACAGTGTACGAGAGCGTATTGTGGGAGCGAGAGGATCGCCGAATCGCGGTGCCGACGTATCGGCGCGGCGGGGAGGGCGGCTTTGGTGGAGCGAATAGAGTGGAGGGGGACAGTGGGGGAGGGGGGTTTGGGGAATATTGGCCCTGTTTGGATACTCTAACACAGTTAGAGTTAGAGTTATTTTCTAACCCACTCTAACCCAAATAAGCACCTCTCCACCGGGATAGTTGGGTTAGATGAAACTAACCCACTCTAACCCTCCCTGTTTGGATACTTTTGGGTTATTGAGCCTTCAACTAACCCAAACTAGCTCTAACCCCATGATCCAAACAGGGCCATTACTGGCTAGTTGGCCGAAGGGCGGTTGAATCATATTTGGGGGGAA
>NC_041388.1:412576672-412635902 GCF_002162155.2 Triticum dicoccoides | reverse complement strand
GGAGGATTTTCGCGCTGTGGGCGGGGGTAGTTTGGATCATGGTCGGTTTCTCCAAGTGCAGTCCCACGTGTCAGCGAAGAGGCAAGCCGAAGCGCGTTCGGCTTGCGTGAGCCGTGTGCAGGACCGAACGTGTGTGGGGTGCAATGCGACCGCGACAGGAGTGTTGTGAGTGTACCACATTTTCCCTTTTAAACTAGGTGCTTCACCCCCTCAAAAAAAAATCTATTGCTTCGCGCGATCCATCGATACTACTACTAGTAATCCGGTAATCCCGACTAAAACGGTGCGGCCGAGTCTTTTCCCGCGCGATATGCTGGGAGGTTGGCTTAGTTGAGTTTTTTAGGATGAGTAATGCTACACCTACGTAATCCCAGTTATGTAATTAACGTAATGTGAAACATGTGAGCTGTTGATTGTAGATTGGGGGGAGGGAGGGGCCCACCACCATGAAAATCAGGGGAGGAGAGAGAGAGAGGCAATTTAGTTAACCCTTTCATAGGTTCCCATACATGTAGAAAGATGTGCCCGATCCTGCAATATAGGCCATCCGATCTATATCTAACGGGTAGGAAGGAAACTATGACAATTTACCCGCACTCCTCTCCACGTTTGTAGATAAGGCTTTCCCTCGTTCATCCTTTTCTCCCACAAGATCTTGATCTTTCGTGCAATGCACGGGCATCTTGCTCGTACTCCTACAATACGTATATTATTGTGAAAGTTCATATACACCGGCCGAGATTAATGCAAACACGGTAGATTTTCATTACATTTCGAACTTTTATAGGACAAAAAAATAGAAGAAACCCGACCCTAAACTTGTTCTACGGCGGCGACCGACGTCCTCCATCTGTGATCTCCATGTACGGGGGTGGGGTTCAAGACCCGTGAAGTGAAGGTGCAGTCTCCGGCGAGGAAAAGTAGAACACGGGAGACGGACCGGCCAGTTGGCACACCATGCCCTGCCGCCTCCCATGCCCTACTCATCCTCGGAGGAGTCCCCGACCTCGGCGGTGCCGGACGTTGGACGGCGGCAAGTAGGACGCGTGGCTGACGGTGCTCCCATCGTCGGCCGTGAGCGTGGCCACCGCTTGTGCGGCGACTTGAGCGAGGGCGGCGACCTTGAGCTCCATCCCCGAAGACAAGCTCTTCGGCAGAGCGTTCGCGCTTGCGGTCATGGTGGATGTGGTTCCAGGTAGGAGGACGATGCGCTATGGTGTGGAGGTTAGCTAGGCATTGCCGCTTTAAGTAGCGCATTCCGGTGAGGCAAAGCGTCCGGGTGCTTCATTAAGTCGCCGGAGTTGGTTCCGCGGGCACCGAGCCTCTTAATGACGACATACGAACGGATGGCATGAATGCGGGCAGCTGGCGTCGACTGGGAACGCACCGCGCGACGGCGCGAGGGACGAGGGTTTTGGTGTGCCAGGGTAGTCAGCTGCGGTCGTGGCAACGTTGGAGATGCCCTTTGCTCACATGCGATCCCCGCATGTCATTGGAAAAGCAAGACGACCCAGCATGGTCTCAGGTCCAGAGGATGCAGTTGGCCGCGCTACACCACTCCGCGGACGCGTCGTGGCGCCCCATGCATCCTCGACGAGCCGGGTGTTGGGGTGTGTTTGGATTGTGGCCAAAGTGCACCTTGCCAAAATTTTGGTCATGACCAAAAGATTGGTCTTTGTTTGGATGGTTGCCATTTTTTGGCATGCCAATGAACTCTAGCCAACTCTAGTTCATTTTTCTTGCCAATGTCAGCCAAATCATGGGCAACTTGTACCTCAACCAAAATTTTGGTCATGACCCAAAGATTGGTCTTTGTTTGGATGGTTGCCATTTCTTTGGCATGCCAATGAACTCTAGCAAACTCAAGTTCATTTTTCTTACCGATGTCGGCCAAATAATGGGCAACCAATACGTCAACCAAAATTTTGGCTACCCAATGCTTTGATGGGGCAACCTTGGGCACAAACCAAACATACCGTTGGTCGTGCCACAGCACTAATGCCACCCTTGGCAAACTGAAACCGACCGTGTCTAGCGACGATATGAGCGTGTCGCTCACCGCGTTCGCCGTGTCCAGAGGCGGTGCTGGAGCTGCGCCTCGTTGTTGGCCCCAGCGACCCACATGAATGGTTGTCGGTGGCGAGGAGGTCGTGGGCCAGCTCCTCCATTGGACTAGTCTGCGCTACGTCGTCCCGACGGGTGTGCCCCACATGTCTGTTTCCCTGTTTTCCCGGCCATATTCGAGCGTCAGTGCTCCGCGTTGCGCATTAGGCCTTTCACCATGTAGGCCAAGCGAGACAACTTATTGTTTATTTGAGCCGTTCAAGTACAATCATGTGGCGTTTGCTTATTTCTCATTCCCCTCCAACCCTCTTCTCCATCGATCATGTCGCCCTCTAGTCGAGTCCATCCTCCCGCATGCCTCATTTGAACATTCCATCGAGTATAATTCGCATGTACCCACCCTAGTCCTCTTTCAATAGATCTCCTGACCCCAAGATGAAATCGAGAGGGAATGAGTGGGGGCACGTGATACCTAAGGTGGATTCAAAATTTTGAACCGGTGATCGTAGCATCCGCAAATCATATATAAAGGGTATTCAATGTTCGTTTCGTTTTTGAACGTACAATATACTCCCTCCTATCCTTTCTAGTTTACATGTAAGTTTTATGTGTAGTCAAAGTATATCTACTTTGATCAAAAAGGTATCAACATTCAACAACGCCAATCAATATTGTTAGATTCGTATGTACTCCTAGATTTATACTCGAGATGGTTTCCAATTTGACTATTGACAAGATTAATAGTACATGAGATGTATAATGTGAAAATTATATCATTGAAAACTCCTTTCACATACGAATTTGACCGTATGCTTTGTGTAAGTTGCATGTCATATATTATTACTCTAACATTTGGTCAAAGTTAGCCACGAAAAACGCATTAGACCCTGTATGCTTTGTGTAAGTTGCATGTCATATATTATTACTCTAACACTTGTGTAAGTTGCATGTCATATATTATTACTCTAACATTTGGTCAAAGTAGTATAGTGGAAGTGGATCCTCTGACGTAGGTATCCCTGCCTTACCCTCCCTTTCGGTCACTTACTGGCGGACCCCATGCTTGCTAGGCCCCACATGTCAGTTACTCAATGGGTTCGGCCACGTCAGGGGATCCTCATCCGTAGTATACCTCCCTCTGTTTTTATTTACTCCGCATAAAACAGAGGGAGTGGTGGTATAATAAATGACACAGGCGGGGGAGGGGGAGGGACGTCGGTTTGCTCTCAACTGCGGTCCCACAAGCGAGCGAAAATGCAAGACGAAGTGCATTCCGTTCGGTGAGCGACGTGGAGGGTCCAGTGTGCTGGGCTGCAACGCGAACACGACAAGAGCGATGTACAGTCAAAACCGATTGACCGGTCATCACCGGAACCACTATTCACACTAGAACCTTCGCTGCTCGGCCTACGCCAGCCACTGCCCTAAAACCACACCAATCTCCAGCCCATTCCCCCACCTTTAGATCCCCTAGCCCGCATCAAGTGTCCCCTAGTTCGCCGAAAAGCCATGGTGCGCCGCAAGATCACTTACTACAAGATGCTGACGCCTGAGCGCCGCGCAGAAATCACGGCGGCGGTCGGCGCCACAGACCTCTGTTCCCAAGCTCGCTTTGTGGCGGGCCAATTCCCGAGTTCTCTAGAGCCAAGCTACGAGGAGGAGGAAGCCGATCCAATGTTCATGGCGGAGGTCACGGCGCAGAAGGCCCCCGATGGGTATGAGACGATGGACGTCGACTTCGTGCCGGCGTCCGAGTCTCCCATGGTGCAGGCGGACCAGCGGTTCAACATGGCGATACTAAAGGAGGACCGGGAGGTAGAGGCTCAACTCGATGCGGAGTGCGCGCATGCCACTGCCATCGAGGCTCTCCTGCAGGCGGAACCGGATGTCGTGGATGTGAATCGGGCGGCGGAGGCTCAACTTGAGGCGGAGCGCGTGGATGCCGCTGCCATCGAGGCCCTCCTGCAAGCGGAACCGGACATCCTGGACTTGAACCAGACGGCAGAGGGTCGACTCGACGCAGAGCGCGCAGATGCCGCTCTCATCAACGCCCTCCTGCAGGCGGAACCGGATGTCCTGGACTTGAACCGGGCGGCGGAGGCTCGACTCGACGCGGAGCACGCGGATGCCGCTTCCATCGAGGACCTCCTGCAGGCGGAACCGGACGTCCTCGACTTGAACCTGGCTGTGCTCTCGTCCGTGCAGAGTGACCGCACGCTCCGCTTGAACGAGTAGCTGGAGGCCGAGGACAACCAGTGTGCGGAGACACACGTCGGCAGCGACGGCTGGTTCACGCCGGCAGCCAAAGATGACGAGGTCGTCTCTTTCCGCGAGCAGTGATAGTTTTTCTTTATGTTTTTGTTTTTATGGATCTTTTGCTGTGTAAAAACATATATTTGTTATGCAAGTCGCCTGACTTGGGTCAGTCTACCATTTCAGGCGGTTGGATGAATATCCTATGTCTCCTAACCCTTCTTTCCTTCTTCCTCACCTCTTCTTCTTCCCCAACAGACCACCGCACGGGCCATACGGATACTCCCCAACATGCGGTTGGATAAACATACTCTATGAACGAAAATTATGTGTCAGCGATAGGATGGCTGAGTTTGGTGTGTTCACATGCGACAGCACGTGTCAGTGAGGGTGCGTTCCCTTGGTTGGGTTTGCGGCGTGCAGGAGCGACCGTGTGAGGGTGCGGTGCGACCGCGATAGCCGTGCGCAAGTGTACCTCCTTCTCATTTTGACAACTTTAGGCAAGCTTGGAAAAAATGTGTGGCAAAGTTTGGCAATGCAAGTCCTAGACCCAAACAGGATAAGTACGTACGTACTAGGAGTACTAGTATTAAAAAAGAAAGGCTAGGTTTTCCTTCGCGGGATTTAATCGATACAAATCCTCGTTTCATGTGTCAATTAATGCATATTTTTTTCTCCAAAGACCAAAGAGCTAACCATCTCACTCCTCATTGCTTGATTAATGCAGCGCCATGCAAACCAACCTTCTCACTTCCGCATGCATGCAGGGGATATTAATGTCCTTGGTTCCTAACCCCATCAATTTTGCCTCGATTAGTGTTAGTGGCCCTTTGCAAATTGTAATTTTGATATACTGGCCTTGTGTACAAAAAAATGGAGGTAGTAACTATATTTGACTTCCTTCCCCATTGCGGTGACGTTGATGATATTTTTTTGGGTGGTTTGGCGAAGTGCGTTCGACGGAGAACACCATTGAGGGAGACCACGGTAAGTCGTTCGCAAGTGCCACCTACAAGCCGAGACAACCGCCTTATTCGCATCCAGGAAGTCCTTTACTAGTACTACTATAACTAATGCGGTGAGATGGCTTCTCGAAGAAGACGATGGAGAAGTGGAGTCAGCGAAGAGTGAAATGATGGTTGCTTCGTCCGTGCTTTTGTGATTTGACGCCTCACTGCTTTGTGATTTGTGACAGAAGGGACAGGGGAGTAGACTCTGTGCTCTATACTGTACTACATGCGTCCAAGCATGGGAGAAAGAGGAGAGACGTTGCATTTTTCTATTCCTTCAATCAATCAATCAGGGAGCTTCGGTTCCATCTTTTTGGCTTTGGCAACACCGTCCACAATGGTTCCCACGATGCCAAAAGCTATTTTCACATTTGGCTACACATTGTGGACGCCCTTAACCGTACCACTTGGTTTTGCTCTTGTGTGCTATCTATACAAATCTCAATTATATTGATCTAAAAAATTATAGAATCAAGATTAGTAAAAAGGAGGTGATTTTGCCATGCGGATGGCGGGGGAGGTTTCTTATTTAAGCAATGCTACATCCACGTAATGGTTTACGTAAAGTTACAAACTGATGTGATGTGGGACTATTTGATTGGATTAAAGGAGAGGATTAGGCCCACCCCACCTGAAAATCAGGAGGGCATATATTGATTAGATGGAAAGTATACGTAGCAGCTACGTAGCCCTTTGTAAGTCTAGGATTAGGCTTCTTATTTTCGGAGGACGTTGTCCTGGCAGTTTGCTAACATGCGGTCCCACGTGTCAGTGCTTTACCAAGCCGATCCGCGTCCCACATGAGGCAGAACAACGGCAGAAGCAACATGTGGTTAAGTTGAAGAAGATGAAGGAGAAGCGGATTCAGCAACGAGTGAAATGATGGTTGCTTCGTCCCTCCAACTTAAATGCGGGAAAGGTACAACTTTGTGATTTGATGCCTCATTGCTCATTACTACGCCGGCGCCATGACTGGGGTGCTTCACCCCGGCTGCTCTGCACTGTATTTCGGTATGGCACGTGGACCCGGTAGCTTGATGTCCCACATGTCGGCGAAAGGGACTAGAAGATTTATGAAAGCGAGCGCTCCACTCTTACGACGGAGGAGTAAATGACACGACGGCCCAGTGAACTGTCACTTGTACTGTATAATACTATAGTTTTGCTGTTTCGAACGATCCATCGATACAAACCCGATTAAATAGGAAAGGGCGGGATATTTCCCGCGCGGTAGATGATACTGGCCATACATTTCAAAGGAAATTTTAATGTATGCAAACTGAATAATTATAAGTAACAATATGATATCTAGTAAAACTAAAAACACATATGATTTATTGTGTTAGAGTGTAGTAGTAGTGTTGTACTACGTAGTTGTTATATGTAACATGCAAGAACATGTAGAGATGTAGTTTTGGAGGGCCTACAGAGAGAGAAGCATAATACGGTCACTGAACTTCAGAATAAGCTGATTACGGTCACTATATACGTTTTGCGGTGATTATACAGTCACTTGCTCACAACTCAGCATCGGATTGCACTCTGTTGACCGGCCAAATAGTCTGCGTGGCGCCATGTTGACTAGTTAAATTGAACACATTCGTTGTGGGTCCCACCTGTCAGTTAGCATAGGCAAAAGGTCAGATAAACACAAATTTATGCAGGCGCGACAAGGCTCCAACCCGTGCGCGGGAATCACCTGGTTGTGTATGTGTCTGTCAGGGCCTGATGTGTGCGCATGCACGTGTAGGTTGAGCACTTGAGCGTGAGAGTGTGTGTTGGTCGTGTGGTGTACTGGTGTGTGCATGCATGCGTGCGTGTGTGCGTGTGAGTGTTGCGTGCGTGCGTGCGTGGCTGTGTGTGTAGGTGTGAGTGTTGCGTGCGTGCGTGGGTGCATGTTTTGTGTGAGTGTTGCGTGGATGCAGTTCGTGTGCATGTGTGTGTGTGTGTATAATCACCACACCAGCTCCTGTGTGTTAAAACAGACGGCTCAGCATACCAATACAAGGCCACCTTGTCTGCTGTGCCCGCGGTCATGACTTCGAACCACC
This sequence comes from Triticum dicoccoides, assembly GCF_002162155.2. Lineage (NCBI taxonomy): Eukaryota > Viridiplantae > Streptophyta > Magnoliopsida > Poales > Poaceae > Triticum > Triticum dicoccoides. The sequence goes on along the minus strand of NC_041388.1, from coordinate 412,628,524 downwards.
GTCCAAATTTTTTTTGTCGTTTGTTTTCATTCTTACTAGCAAGATGCCCGTGCGTTGCATGTAACATCAAGATGCATTTGTATGACTTGTTTATCTTGTGAGAGAAAAGGATGAACGAGGGAAGGCCTTATTTGCAAATGTGGAGAGGTGTGTGGGTACCTTTTTGCAAAATTGCCATAGTTTCTTTCCTATCCGTCAGATATAAATCGGACGGCCTATATTGCAGGATGGCAGGCACACCATCATCACCAACTCTGTTTTTTATAAGAGTGTATTTTATGTATTTTATAAGAGTGTAGATGTAGAGTAGATACAAGTCGACAGGTGGGCACAATGGTACTGAGATAATGTGATGCAACACTAGAGGTGCCACGTGGAGCGTTTAACTGGTCAACTAGTCATGTCATGAGAAAATACAGAGTTGTACGGTGAGCCCGTGACTGCATAATAACCACTAAATGTAAATGGTGACTGTAATGTGTGGATTCTGAAGTCCAATGTACATATCGTGCTTTCGCTTCAAATACAATGATCGTCATTGCATATATCGCGAGAGAAAGATGAAACATGCGTGAATTTTCTGGGGGCTTACTTTTATAGGACCTGGAGATAGTTTTGTGTGCATACGTGAAAGGGGCGTACATGGGGGGTATGCGATGGAGAGAGAGATGCTCTTCGTTTCTCTTTATTATGACTAACTTTGTATATAGTATAAAAATATACAAATTCACAGTGCGGAATAAATATCATTGTGGGCACCATGCAATGCAAATTAGCGTTCGTACTCCTCCATATAACTTTGTAATGTTGTATATATGTAGAAACTCTAAAATAATTTTTTGGCCACACTTTATTCAAAAGGAATGTTGTATGCGAAATAAACGTGAAGAGAGGGCTTTTTAGATCAATGGGGTACGTGATGTAACATGTGTGAATGTGTAGTTGATGCATTTGGTGGATCCTAGAGAGGTATGTGTGTGTATTACGTATTCGAGAGAGGCATGGATAGAGGGGCCGACGGGGGGGCGTGGGAGAGATGGCACGAGAAATGAGAGTGGTCTAGAGAGAGAGACGAATATGACGTCACGACAAGAGACTCCATTCCCTTGAGTGTGTATATGCAAGGGGGGAGGGAATAGAGGCACCATGAGAAATTTTCTATGTGTGTGGTGTTTGTGTTGGTATGTGTGGGTGTGAGAAGATAATGAGACGTGGGGGCAGAGGGTGTGTCACCGCGTGAGGTCCGGTGGGTCGAGGTGAGGCCCTTCATTCGGTTCCGTCCTGCGCCACATTGGTCGGCCCGTGGTGCATTTAGGAGGACCCATGGATGACTAGTCGTACAAGACAAAGATAGCAGAATTGTGAAGGACTCTATGTCCACTGACAAAGCCGGCTAGGATTTGTAACCCTAGGTTCTCGGACTAAGATAACCCCTTTATCTCTGATATTACTATTCATCCAACCTAACTTTAAGGGGCATCCTACAGAATGCTCTGCTAGAACCATACTCGTCGATTAGGAAGAGAGGTGTGAGACAATGCGTGAGAGATAGGCGTAAAGATAATGTGCGTACATGAGACACGTAGGCAGGTCCATGTATATAGAAAGGGTCGATGAGGATTGTGTGTGTGTATGTTTGCGAGAGGAAGAGTGCTTGTGATAAAGGTTAGTGAAAACAGTTGTAAATGGTTACGATAGGGAAGGAGGGTTATATCTAGAGCATGTGTGCGAGAAAGACACCTCGGGAGAGAGTGTGTGAGAATGTGTGAGAGACCACCGATGGAGAGTGAAACTACACGTAAAAGACTGCTCTACACATTGATTAAAGATATAAATTGTATCCAAATATTAGGATGGGATCATGATATTTGCAATTCGCGTAAGGAGCGGTCATTGATCCATCAGACATCTAGATTCTATCGAATTTGAGCAAGTCTATGTTATTATTCGACACAACTGATCCACATAGTTAGTATTTTGAACTCCAGACAATGCATCGCTTTAGCAATCGAATATCAATGTGAGTATAGTTCATGTTGTGTGTGTAAAGCACATTATACATACGAAAGTTACACAATGGACATTATAAATAGCTACTACCTATGAACTAGCATACATTTGAATTCAACTTAAGGTGGTTTAAAAAATCGAATTCAACATGAAGTCCATTCAATTATTTGAATTTGATATCATGGCATTTGTAAACCATACCTAAATTATGGGGGCACCAATCTTTGCTCTAATTTTGTACATAATAGAATATGTAGTCGTGTACAAAATAGATTCAAATTTAGCTCCTCCATTCCAAAATAATCGTAGTTATAGGATTTTCAAGTGCCAAAATTTCAAAAAGAAGCGGATAATTTAATGAGGTTTTCAAACATACAAGGTCAAATATAACATTGTATATTTAGGTCAATCCTCATAGTTCAAGAGTACTCTAAACGTGAATGCTTGTGTTCCAAAATTTCGAACGAAGCGCCAAAGAGCCTCTACTCGCCCGAAACCGCGTGAGACCAATGTTTGGTAGTACAAGGAAATTACTTTTCTAATAACTTCGACCCGTGAAACCTACCGGCCCGACGTCCAAAGGTCTAAACCGGCGTAGGTTTGTAGCTTCATCTAGACGCCACGCAACCGCATCCGAAAAACATTCATACAGAATGGCTGCCTAAGCACACATGTGCGCGGCCGAAATCGCTCCCGCCCACTATTTGGGACACCTGGGATTACCATCCTACCCCCGACCTGCAGTAGGTCCGAAATTTAAGAGGGGGCAAAGTTCGTACTTTCCCCAAATTTCAAACAAGCGCGTCCCATTTATGTTCAAAAAAGCCAAAAACAAGCGCGTTCCAGACCGAAACATGGTTCCCCCCACCCGTCCGATTCCCCATTCATACTCCGTGGGCGCCAAAACTACCTCTCCACCAGCTGCAAAACCCCGGAGTCCTCCGTCCGCCACCCCATCCCACCCATCAACCGCCGCCCTCCTCCATCACGCCGGAGCCGATACCCCGACGTCGTCGTCCACCGCAACCTCAACCGCAATGCCCTCCACGGCTAGTAGTTGAAGCCGAGGCCGAGCCGTCCATACCCGAGCCAGTTCAACCACGTCGTCCTGCGCCTCACCGCTGCCGCTCCAACTTCGCAACCCTCCACCGCACCGGAGCTGTTCCTGCTACGCCGTCCTTCGCCGCCTCGGATCTGCTTCCCCTCCGCCGACATATGGCCACGGCAACACAGTCAACAATTTGGCCATGGGTTCGTCCAAGCCTGCACCCTCCAAAACATCGGTTTCCCCGGTAAAAAGAAGAAAATCGGCGCGACTTGTGGAGGTGACCACACCGGCAACCGAAAAAGGTACTCCTCTTCCCTTATTCGTGCAAATCCTACGTCTCTGCTTGCACGGTATTCATCCCACAGAAGACACTAGTTGACCGTTTCTTCTTGATATTAGATGTTCCTAGTAACTCGCGATGCACATGGTTTCTCCTCATATACTATTTCACCTTAGCTAGAGATCCGTCGCCCCCCTGAATTTCAATTTCTGGCCACTTGATTCCCAATTAACGGAAGCATTCCCCGGTGTAACAAGCGCTAGTACACCTATTACGCCAGGGAAGCAGCGCCTTGGTGTTTATCTTAGGGGCGTGTGCGGCCTAGAGCTACTGGCACCCGATCTGGAGGTCAGCCGGGATTAAAGGGATGGCCTGGGGGGCGCTGCCAAGCACGGCGGTGGTGTGAGGTCGATGGGAGGGCGGGGCGGCGGAGGCAGGGGTCTGGGCCGGTGGTCGCTGGCAGTTTGAGAAAGATCGTCAACAGTGACTGGCGGGAGGTAGACGAAGGCCATCTGCCCGTTCCTTATAGATCGGACGGTTCATTAAAAAAATTGACGGACCTATTTATTTTCAGTCGACTGTTATCTTAGATATGACCACATGTGGTGGTGTGCTGGAGGAGTACCTGCATTTCCTGTGCTCATATATTACAAAATCATACATAGTAGAATCTAATTTGTTTGCCATGCAATGTTGTAGAGCTATCATATGTCTCCTGTCATTTATTTTTCAGCCACCTGCTATCTGCTACTTTTACAGTGCACTAGTTCTGCACACACTTCACCCTTACTCTCACTGTTGTGTTTTTATGCAAGGGTATTTCAGACTCTGCTGCCATGGGAGAAGCCAAAAAGAAAAGAGAGAAGTCGCTCTAGTTTGGTGTGCGGCTAGGCAAGACACGTTTCAACACTTTAAAGGATGCAGTGTCAGCAGATGGAGACGGGGAACGTAGCTCTGGAGTTGATGACCTCGCTCGCAATGAACCACCATCCTAGGTGCTTGCTTTAACTTCGCGGTGTCATATGTGGTTGCATGTTCCATATGGTGTCTAGCTTGTATTCAAAAGGCCAAAGTCGGTAAGATAAGCAAAGATATTTTTTACATGAACCACCATCCAGTGAGCACCAGAAGACAAATAGCTAGTCAGGGCACTAGCCGAGCCAGTGACAAGCCCAGCAAAGATATGCATCACCTGGAAGCCAACTAAAAAGCTGCGATGGTGGCGAAGCAGCCCGCCTCCCACCAGGCTCTCAGGTCCTATATGATCATGCTCACCACTCCAGCCGGATGTGTAGCTTGTATTGCTTCCAATTTGGTTAAATTGCATCTGCTTAGCTTACACATTATACCTTTGAATATGACATGCCTTTCTGTTTTTGGTACATACTAGTACATCTGTGTATTAACCATGTTCTTACATCAAACTAATGTTCTTGTGTATCCCTCATCAATCACTTATGACTAGGCAGGCAGGCAAGGGGACTACTCCTCATTTAAAGAATGCAGCGTTAGCCTCCCGACATGATTCTCAAGAAACAGAAATGCTAGATGAAGATAGTGAACGTAGCTCTGTAGTTGCTTACATCATTTCCCCTACACTAGCATCGCAGGTGCTTGCTCTAACTTGGCAGCGTGATATGTGGTTGCATGTTGCATATGGTGTCTAGATTGTAATTCTTCCAATCTGGTTAAACTGCATGTGCTAGTCTGCTTAGCTTATACATTATACCTATTAATGTGACATGCCTTCCTGTATTTAGTACATAGTACATCTGCCTATTAAGCATGTCCTTACATAAAACTATTGTTTTTTATCCCGCATCAATCAACATGATGAGACACCTTTAGTATATGCAGTGCGATATTAGTTGCATCTTTCATATGATTCATAGCATGCGCTGCTTCTAATTTGTTGAAATTCCATTTCTGATGAGATGCTTTTAACTTGGCAGAGTCATATTAGTTGCATCTTTCATGTGGTGTCTAGCTTGCATTGCTTCTTATTTGCTGGAATGGTTTATGCTTAGTTTACACAAACAATTGTGAACATGCCATGCCGTCCTGTTTTTCGTACATATTCCATCCTGGTATCATGTGTTTGCCTTACATGAAAGTAGTGATTGTCAGTATCATGCATGAATGAGTTCTGAAGAGAGAATTTTATTGCTTTTTCTTGTCGGTTTTACTTAACAATTCAAAATCAATAAAGCGGAAGGAAGTTAGCAAGGCAGCGGATAAAGGTGCTCCTTCCGAACGGAGGGCCTCTACAGTTTCTACTCCTCCACACCCCCAAGATGATTTCCAAGACAACACATGCATAGACACTCAACAAAGCTGTGTTTATGATGAGCACGTCTCCCCTAGTGCAGCATCACCGATGCTCCCTCTAACTTGGCACTGTTATATGTGGTTGCATGTTATGTGTGATGTCTAGCTTGTATTGCTTCTAATTTTGTTGAATTCCATCTGCTTACTTTACACATTATACTTGAATAAGACACGTGTTCCTGTTTCTAGAACATACAATATCTGTCTATCACACCATGTTCTTACATCAAATTACTACTGTTGTGTAACCTACAACAATCACTTATCATAAGACACGTTTGACTTCGGAGTGTGATATAGGTTACATCTCACATTCTTTTCTAGCTTGTATTACTAATTTGTTGAAATGGCACTTATGACGAGACAGTTTTAACTTGGTAGAGTGATATTCGTTGCATCTTTCATATGGTGTCTAGCTTTCATTGCTTCTAATTTGTTGAAATGTCTTCTCCTTAGTTTACACATCATAAGCTATGAATATGCAATGCTGTGAATATGCAATGGCACTAATGACGAGAGACCTCTAACATGGTAGTGTGATGTTGTTTGCATCTTGCATATGATTTATTTCTTGTACTGCTTCACATTTGTTTAAACGCCATTTATGATGAGACACTGTTAACTTGGCAGAGCGATATTTGTAGCATCTTTCATATGGTGTCTACCTTCTATTGCATTGCTTCTAATTTGGTGAAATGTCTTCTTCTTAGTTTACACATCATAGTCCTGGTTATCTCTTCCATCCTATTTTTCATACATATTACATCCTCCTATCATGTGGTTGTCTAACATCAAAGTTCAGTTCGTCTGCATCACGCATCAATTTGTTCTGAAGAACTAAATTGTTATTCGTTTTTCTTGTCGGCTTGACTTAACATGGCACAGAGAAAGAGGAAGAAACACAGAATGGCAGGGAATGAGAAGCGGATGAATCCTGCATATTCTGCTGGTACTGATGGTGCAATAGAAGGTCAAAGTCCAGTAGAAAATTCTACAAACACGGCATGACATGCTACACGAGATGCAAAAAAAGACAAACAGAAACAAATAGCTGCCACCAAACAAGCAGAGACAGCCCTAGTTCTTGCAACACGTACCACAGTACTACCAGCTGCACGACGTACTCGTGCGTCAACTGAGCTAGCAGCACGTTCCCAAGCTCCCTTGCCACCTGACACTACTTCCCAAGCACTCTTGACACAATACGAGTTGGCAATATCAGATGAACCTTGTGAGCTTCAACAGCAAGAAGGTAGTTGCTAGAGTCAAGTTACAGTTGCATGCTTCTTTATATGTAGTGTCACAGTTTGATGTACACTAACACTTCCTATGTTTGTTGTTGGACTAGCACCTAGGCGCAAGAGGAAACTAACATCAGGGATAATGCTCGATAGGTTAACTAAATCTAGATGAGGAAGAATGGAGATCCGTTTTGAGCCAGGTTTAAAAAGGCCACGTGATGCTACAGAGTCAGCCAAGTTAGTATCAGAGGCAGCGGTTGCTGTTAGGTGTCATGTACGTATCCTCCCAACATGGATTCAGTACAGGAATGACAAAGACGAAACCCAGTTCAACATCTTCCTCGACCATTTATCTATAAGTATGGTTATGTATGGAAACTAGTAATATCGTCTTGCTTTGTCCAATACTTTCTAGGTTGCTGATAATGAGACTCCCATAATTTTCAACAGATGAGGTTCAAGTTGGATAGACAAGATGATGCAACCAGACAAGCTTGCACCCATGTTTTCAAGTCTGCTCTACTACAGTATCGGTATAACTTGAGGAAAACTCACTTTGAAGGCAAGGCTAACAGTGAACTTGCCCAAACATCTCCAGTGGAAAATATATCTGATGAAGACTGGAGAGGCCTCGTTAAACACTGGTCCGATCCAAAGTATCAGGTACATTATATATATGTCATTAGATCACATATTGAAGTCCTATTTACACATGTGCCACACAAATCTATCTTCTTGTAGGTGAACTGTTCAAAGAACAAGGACAACCGTACGAAAGTGAAATTCCAACAAACGACAGGATCTCATGGCTATATTGCACATTGCGAGGCTCTTGTAATTAGCTGTTGTTTCACTCTTTTCGCTGTACCATATTATTAGAACTATATTGACTTGTTCCAAATGCAGAGGAAAGCCCACAAGGACCAAAAAGTACCTGAACCAAATGCTGTGGAAATCTTCAAGGACTGTCACACCAGCAAGAAGAAGGGCATGACTACACCAGTCAAAGCCGCTATTGTAAGTCCTTAATCCTCATGCCTTTTAACTACTACTTACTCTGACTTGTGCCTTGAACTGCATGGTTTGCAGCCAATGTCTATTACTCTTTTCAATTTTATACACAATTGTCTTAGCGTATCATTGCACCTTACAAGGTTTAAAAGAGAGGAGTGATGTTCCTTTGATCTTGATCCGTAATCTAGTTCTGTGCTGGACTTGCCCACATAATGTCACAATTGCCTGTTTCTCTGTTCTCAGTTGTTTTGTGATATGAATGGTGTCATACTATGCTTACCGTATTATAAACTTCGTCTCTTTATCCTTAGCCCTCAATACAATGTGAAGAAATAGACAATACATTAGCGATGGTACATGGTCATATGTTTGGAACCTGGTTTTATTATGTACTTTGCAATAAAATACAACTAATATTTTACATGGGCTCACCAGAATAAGTTCTATATATAGACCAAAGCTATTTTGTTTGGTTTTGCTGCCTCCTTAATATCTTATGTTCTGGTACTACTAATGTAAAACCTCAACTTTTCAGCGAGCTATGGAAAAATGGTGGAACCGCCACCTTCTGAAGGTGGCGAGGCAACTATAACCGCAATGTCAGCTCTTGCTACAGTGGGTCAGTACATGTCCACTAACAGTGCCATAAGCACGTTCCTGCGTAATACTGGGATGGTTGTTAAGGCAATATCATCCAAACTGCCTCATGATCAAGATATGCAATCTCAAAGCATTGTTGTATCTGCGCTCTAGACACAAGTCCATTCCCTAACAGAGACCCTTTGTGAAACAAGGAGAAACATTGCTCAATGTCGTCAAGATATGCATGGTTTTGAAACCAGACTATCAGACATTTTCTATGTTGTTCAGGAGCCTAGGGGAAATGAAGGCGAGGGTTATGGTGCTCCATCGGACAATACAGCATGAAAACGTAATAGTCAGGTCAAATGAACTGAGCTTCTGAACTTCTGGTGGTGCATTTATCTGCTAGACTGTTAGTTTTATGCCAACCTTCCTTTTGTTATATAGTTGTAATTTTTTTTTGGTGCGATACAAAATTTATTCTTAACGTGCAGCCACCGCCTGAAGAAAACAGCAAGCCATTTTTGTATAGTGTAGGGTGTTCCCTATATTTGCACTAGTGGCGATCTTTGATGCCGAGTGGATGTAATCTGTGCAATCGCCTTAATAGCCTAGCGTTAGTTTCGGCCTTATTTATTTCCTAGTCTTCTTTTTCCCTGGTTTGCTAGTGGCCTCAACTACCATGGGCCATATACGGGCCGTAGGATCCATGGGTCTCCTACGGGCCGTCGATAAATGGGCCTGTAATCGGTGGGCCTCGGGCCGTCGGATAAATGGGTCTACATGGGCCATAATCGGGCGTAATTGGTATCGGCCCAGCACGGTAACAGGCCGTTAACAGGCCGTAGGACAGCAAAGGCTTAATTCTGTCACAGGCATAACGGGTCATTAATGGGCCAGAATATAGGACGGGCTGGAAACGGCGCAACGGGTTAACAGGCGAGAAATGGGCCGACTCTTGCCATGGGCCGAATTTGGCCCATTAGGGTAAATGCCAGTAACGGGCCGACTCTTGCCATGGGCCGAATTTGGCCCATTAGTGGAACAGGCTAGTAACGGGCTGACTCTTGCCATGGGCCGAATTTGGCCCATTAGGGGAACAGGCCAGTAACGGGCCAGAAGTAATCGAGGGCCGAAAAGGAGCCCAAGAACGTATGGGCCGTCAATAGGCCGAAAGCTAACACGGGCTGGAAACGGCCCATGTAAATCACGGGCCGTTAACGGGTATAAATAAAATTACTGTTCATTATGGGCTAGAGTCACCGTGGGCCTTTACCTGGGCCGGCCTATTATGGCACACAAAAATCTTGTGGGCCTTTACCTGGGCCGGCCCATTATGGCCCGTGAAATCTTGTGGGCCTTTAGCTGGGCCAGCCCATTATGGTCCGCAAAATCTCATGGGCCTTTAGCTGGGCCGGCCCATTATGGTCCACAAAATCTTGTGGGCCTTTAGTTGGGCCGTCCCATTTGAACTTGTTGGGTCGTGCCACGTGTCGACGTATCATAGGCGCCTTCTGTCCAGTGAGTGGATGACATCTATCTCGACGATGAGCCAACACGTGTTTCCTCTAGCCAATGATGATTTTACACGTGGAAAATCCCCATTGGTCGGGGCTGTTAACGGGTTATCGGATCCAAAACCCGACCCGATAGCTTAACGGTGTTCCGTTACGATGGATGCCACGTGTCGGTCACCCTTGACGAAAGCACTTCTGTGACGCGTGATTTATCATTGTGGAAGTGGACACTTCCGTGATGATAATTTTGGTAATGTCATGGAACACTTCTATGACAGCACATGTATGACTATCTTGATTCTGTCATAAATTTGTCATGGATGTACATGCATGACAAAAAAAGTGACCTACTATGACAAACACGTATCATCACGGAAGTGTATTTTTTTTTGTAGTGCAATCTCCCCTCTCGTTGCTATGCTGCTCCTAGATAGATCTTGCGTGATCGTAGGAATTTTTTCGAAATACTACATTCCCCAACACAATCGTTATCGTGGGAGCCACACCACCAACCCAGAACACATTCATTGCTTTGACCCACAAGGTGGTCCTCGTCTGCCAACACTTAAAATGCGTTCTAGTAAACTTTTCCGGTTTCAAAGTAGCGGCGAAGCCATGAGTTGAAAAGTGCCTAAAATAAGGTTTTTGGATTGTTGGAAATAGTAGCACTTTCTCGATTAATCTAATCAACGAGTAAACAGTAAACATGGCAAATGCGGTATGCATCTCATACCGATACCTAAGCATGTGAGCACATGTAGTACATAGAACCGAAACATCTATGAACAACATATATACGGCTAGCACATGAACGAGCAAATAGGGGATGAACGAGTCATACCCTTTGGTTAGCCAGGCCAACGCGGCGGCGGCAATAGCAGCCTCGGCATTGGCCGAGGCCTTCTTCTTGGTAGCTTCGTCGTTAGCCATGGAGTCAATGTAGGGGAAGTAGTGGAAGCAGAGACGATTGGTGAAGGGGACGGATCGGGACCAGTCGCATCGAGACGCTCCCCAAAAACCTTATTGCCGTTCTCCCGGGCAGGATCTTGAACGACAGGGTTCCTGAGGCACCTGCTCTCCTGACCAACCGTGCACGCGGTCGTCAGGATGAGATCACCGGAAGCAGCACAGGGAGAGGAACAGTAGATGACGGCTAGTGTTGTGCGAGAGGGAGTGAGTGAACTGAGTTAGGGTTCACACCACTGGCCAGCGCCTTCTTATATAGGTCGTCGAGTAGATGGGTCTGGGCTCAGGCCCACGACCGAGTCTGCGAACAGCCCACGGTCCAACATCTCGGACAGTGGCACTTCCGTAAGCGACTCGTTAATTACTACGAGATTAATTAACCATTCTTGATCGGCAAACATAAGCTTCGGCTCGGCTCATTCCCGCAACCCGTGGCGCACGCACGCGTCATGACGAGGCGTGATACGTCCCCAACATATCTACTTTTCCTAACGCTTTTCCTCTTGTTTTGGACTCTAATTTTCATGATTTGAATGAAACTAACCCCGGACTGACGTTGTTTTCAGCAGAACTACCATGGTGTTGTTTTTGTGCAGAAATAAAAGTTCTTGGAATGGAACGAAACTTTGCGAGGAATTTTTATATAATAAATAAGAATTTCTGGAGCCAAGAACTACCAGAGAGGGGCACCTAGGTGGGCACAACCCACCAGGGCGCGCCCCTCTCCTGGCGCGCCCAGGTGGGTTGTCCCCACCTGGTGGCCCCGCGGACCCTGAAACCGACACTATAAAATCATATTTTTCCAGAAAAAATTAGGGAGAAATAATTATCACGATCCACGAGACGGAGCCGCGCTCACCTCCTGTTCTTCATCGGGAGACCAGATCTGGAGTCCATTTGGGGCTCCGGAGGGGGGAATCTTCATTCTTCGTCATCACCAACCCTTCTCCATCACCAATTCCATGATGCTCCCCACCGGGAGTGAGTAATTCTTTTGTAGGCTCGCTGGTCGGTGAGGAGTTGGTTGAGATTCATCATGTAATCAAGTTAGTTTTGTTAGGGCTCGATCCCTAGTATCCACTATGTTCTTAGATTGATGTTGCTATGACTTTGCTATGCTTAATGCTTGTCACTTTGACCCGGGTGCCATGATTTAAGATCTAAACCATTTATGTTATCACCATTATATCCATGTTCTAGATCCGATCTTGCAAGTTATAGTCACCTACTATGTGTTATGATCCGGCAACCCCAGAATGACAATAGTCGGGACCACTGCCGGTTATGACCGTAGTTTGAGGAGTTCATGTATTCACTATGTGTTAATGCTTTGTTCCGGTTCTCTATTAAAAGGAGGCCTTAATATCCCTTAGTTTTCAATATGGACCCCGCTGCCGCGGGAGGGTGGGACAAAAGATGTCATGCAAGTTCTTTCCATAAGCACGTATGACTATTTAAGGAATACATGCCTACATTATATTGACGAACTGGAACTAGTGCCGTATCGCCCTAGGTTATAACTGTCTCATGATGGATATCATCCAATAAGTCACCGATCCCATGCCTACGAATTTATCTTATATTGTTCTTGCTAAGTTAGTACTGCTATCATCACTGTTACACTTGCTACAAAATTACTGCTATCATTGTTACCGTTACTATTTCTGCTGTCACCACTATCCAAACTATCATATTACTTTGCTACTGATCACGTTGCTGCAGATAATTAATCTCCAAGTGTGGTTGAATTGACAACTCAGCTACTAATACCTTCAAATATTCTTTGGCTCCCCTTGTGTCGAATCTATAAATTTGGGTTGAATACTCTACCCTCAAAAATTGTTGTGATCCCCTATACTTGTGGGTTATCAATACCTTTTTCTGGCGCCGTTGCCGGGGAACATAGCTATATTTGTTGAGTCACTTGGGATTATTATCAATTTATCACTATGAAGAATCTGAAGGATGCCAAGACTAAGATATTTCCCTCAAGGACGAGGGGAGGTAAGGAACTGACATCCGGTTCTGCTTTAGATTCACCTTCTATTATAAGTAAACTTGCAACACCACCACATGCTATTAATTCTGATATGTCGCTAGTTATTGATGATGCTACTTCTACTATGGATAATACTTATGATGATGCTAGTACCTTGCTTGATAATGATGATGTGCCACTTGGTGATTTTCTTGATAAACAAATTGCTAGAATAATACAACATGATGTTGTTGAATCTGATGATGAGCTTGAAACTGAATCTCCTGAAACACCTTCTAGAACTAGTCTTCCTAGATATGAATTGCCTAAGGTACCGGAAGGTTATGTTATGAGTGAGGAGACAACTAGAGATAGTTTCTTGATTGCAAAGATAGAAATGATCTAGAGAAATTATTATGCAAGTATAAAGAAAAATCCCTGAATGCTAGAATTAAATGTGATCCTAAGTTTGCTACTTCACCTATCTTTATTGATGATAAGGATTATGAATTCTCTATTGAGTTAATTACTTTGGTTGAATCTGATCCTTTCCATGGTTATGAAACTGAAACTATTGTGGCACATCTTACTAAGTTGAATGACATAGCCACCCTTTTTACTCATGATGAGAAAACTCACTATTACTTTATTCTCAAATTATTTCCGTTCCCATTAAAGGGTGATGCTAAAGCTTGGTACAGTACTCTTGCTCCTGGTTGTGTGCGTAGTCCCTAGGATATGATTTATTACTTCTCTGGAAAAAAATTCCCTGCTCATAAGAAACAAGCTGCCTTGGAGGAAATATTTAACTTTGTTCAAATTAAAGAAGAGAGTCTCCCACAAGCTTGGGGGAGGCTTTGCCAATTACTTAATGCTTTGCTTGATCATCCTCTTAAGAAAAGTGAAATACTTGATATCTTCTATAATGGACTAACCGATGCTTCTAGGGACTTCCTAGATAGTTGTGTTGGTTATGTTTTCAGGGAATGAACTGTTGGACAAGCTGAGGAATTATTGAATAATATATTGAAAAATTATAATGATTGGACTCTTCCTGAACCACCGCATGAACCTACTCCAAAGAAGAGGGGTATATTATATCTCAGTCCTGAAGATATGCAAGAGGCAAAGAAATCTATGAAGGAAAAAGGTATTAAAGCTGAGGATGTTAAAAATTTACCCCCTATTGAAGAAATACATGGGCTTAATACACCACCGCTACCTAAGGTGGTAGAGGTAAATTCTCTAACGAGGTTCAATGATAATGACAATCCTCACAATATGCATCCTAGCCAATGCCTTTATGAGTTTGAAAATTATATTAGAAAACAAGATCACTTCAATGCAAATGTTATGAAACAATTGAAATACAATTCTGATATGATTGCTCGCTTGAGTGACTTGTTATTTAGAATATCAAATGATGTTAGAGGTGTTGGAAAGCATGCTTCTATGGTTCGAACTTAGTTAGAACAAGTTGCTAAATCTCAAAGAGAATTTCTTGATGAAATGAATACTAATATGCATGACTTTGTTGTTAGAGTTGGAGCTAGAGGAGGTAAAATGACTCAGCAACCACTTTATCTTGAGGGACACCCAAAAAGAATAGAACAAGATTCACAAAGGAGTAACACTCCTGCACCTAGTTCTTCTAAAAAGAAAAAGAAAAATGGTAGAACTTCACATGCTCCTAGTGAACCTGAAATAGAGAAACCTCCTGACAATGATAATGAAACTTCTATCTCTGATGCTGAAACTCAGTCTAGTAATGAACACACACCTAGTGATAATGAAAGAGATAATGCTGATGTTCATGAAGACTCTCAACCAAATAATAAAGAACCAGACAATGATGTTGAAATAGAACCACCTGTTGATCTTGATAACCCACAACTAAGAATAAAAGGTATGATAAAAGAGACTTTGTGGCTAGAAAACACGGTAAAGAAAGAGAACCATGGGTTCAAAAACCTATGCCTTTTCCACCTAAGTCAACTAAAAATAATGATGATGAAGAATTTGAACGCTTTGCTGAAATGCTGAGGCCAGTCTTTTTGCGTACTCGCTTGACTGATATCTTGAAAATACCTCCTTATGCAAAGTATATGAAAGACATCATCATTAATAAGAGAAAAATACCGGAAGCTGAAATCTCCACTATGCTTCCTAATTATAGTTTTAAAGGAGTACCTAAAAAACTTGGAGATCCAGGAATACCAACTATACCTTGCTCCATCAAAAAGAATAATGTGAAAACTCCTTTGTGTGATTTAGGAGCTGGTGTTTGATACGTCTCCAACGTATCTATAATTTTTTATTGTTCCATGCTATTATATTATCAACCTTGGATGTTTTATATGCTATTTTATGTGATTTTTTGGGACTAACATATTAATCTAGAGCCCAGTGCCAGTTTCTCTTTTTTCCTTCTTTTAGAGTATCGCGAAAAAGGAAAATCAAACGGAGTCCAATTGACCTGAAACTTCACTAAACTTATTTTTGGACCAGAAGAAGACCACGGAGCATTGGAGATGGACCAGAAGAGTCCCGGGTTGCCCACGAGGGTGGGGGAGCACCCACCCCCCTGGGCGCGCCCCCTGCCTCGTGGACAGCTCGGAGACCCCCTGACTTGTTCTCGACACCAAAACCTCTTATATATACTGAAACTTCCAGAAAGAAACCTAGATCGGGAGTTCCACTGCCAGAAGCCTCCGTAGCCACCGAAAAACAATCTAGGCCCATTCCGGCACCCTGCCAGAGGGGGAATCCCTCTCTGGTGGCCATCTTCATCATCTCGGTGCTCTCCGTGACGAGGAGGGAGTAGTTCACCCTCGGGGCTGAGGGTATGTACCAGTAGCTATGTGTTTGATCTCTCTCTCTCTCTCTCTAGTGTACTTGAGGTGGAACGATCTTGATGTATCGCGAGCTTTGCTATTATAGTTGGATATTATGATGTTTCTCCCCCCTCTACTCTCTTGTAATGGATTGAGTTTTCCCTTTGAAGTTATCTTATCGGATTGAGTCTTTAAGGATTTTAGAACACTTGATGCATGTCTTGCATGTGCTTATCTGTGGTGACAATGGGATATTCACGTGATCCACTTGATGTATGTTTTGGTGATCAACTTGCGATTTCCGTGACCCCGTGAACTTACGCATAGGGGTTGGCACACATTTTCGTATTGACTCTCTGGTAGAAACTTTGGGGCACTCTTTGAAGTTCTTTGTGTTGGTTGAATAGATGAATCTATGATTGTGTGATGCATATCATATAATCATACCCACGGATACTTGAGGTGACATTGGAGTATCTAGGTGACATTAGGGTTTTGGTTGATCTGTGTCTTAAGGTATTATTCTAGTACGAACTCTAGGATAGATTGAATGGAAAGAATAGCTTGTGTTATTTTACTACGGTCTCTTGAATAGATCGATCAAAAAGGATAACTTTGAGGTGGTTTCGTACCCTACCATAATCTCTTCGTTTGTTCTCTGCTATTAGTGACTTCGGAGTGACTCTTTGATGCATGTTGAGGGATAGTTATATGATCCAATTATGGTATTATTGTTGAGAGAACTGGCACTAGTGAAAGTATGAACCCTAGGCCCTGTTTCCTAGCATTTCAATATCGTTTGTGCTCACTTTTACCACTTGCTACCTTGCTGTTTTTATATTTTCAAATTACAAAAACCTTCATCTACCATCCATATTGCACTTGTATCACCATCGCTTTGCCGAACTAGTGCACCTATACAATTTACCATTGTATTGGGTGTGTTGGGGACACAAGAGACTCTTTGTTATTTGGTTGCAGGGTTATTTGAGAGAGACCATCTTCATCCTACGCCTCCCATAGATTGATAAACCTTAGGTCATCCACTTGAGGGAAATTTGCTACTGTCCTACAAACCACTGCACTTGGAGGCCCAACAACGTCTACAAGAAGAAAATTGTGTAGTAGACATCAAGATCTTTTCAGGCGCCGTTGCTGGGGAGCTTAGCGCTTGAAGGTATATCTTTAGATCTTGCAATCGAATCTTTTTGTTTCTTGTGTTATACTAGTTTAGTTTATAAAATAAAATTACAAAAAAATTGGAATTGAGGGTGTCGGCGTTTCGGGAACGGGGGTCCCCAGACTTGCCTGCCTGCGGCCTACGGCGTGGCTCAAAGGGGGGCCCAGCACGGCCCATCTTCATCGACACAGACCCAAGACCCTCGCGAAGGGCCAAGCCTCGCGGGGCGGACGACACGGAGCTTCCTCAGGCACGGCCTCGTCAGGCTGGCTCGTGAGGAGGCGGAGAGATCAAGGCGGGGTACCTCACGAGGTGCCTGTGACGCAAGCCATGACGATCAAGGGCGCCAGGCGGGCGCCAGCCCGCGCAGTGTCCTTCTTTCCTCTTTGGTGCAAAGGGAGCAAGCGCAGGCGAGAGCATCAAGTAAAGGCACCCGTTTCGGTGCAACAAGACCAAGACCAGCCCAACGGCAGGGAGGAAGTCATTGTGGAGCCCAAGCCAGCGTCACCACTAGAGCCTTTGGCAGGCGAGGACCAACTTTAGTCAGGATAAGTGTACCAGATGTTCCCCTTTAAAATGGCCAATTGTTGGCGCCCTTCCCGCTCAATATTTGGGAAGAGGCCCAGGGCCTTTGCCTATAAATAGGACTAGCCACCCCCAGGGTAGGGGGGATCAAGGATCGGCCAACCCAGAAACAAGCTGGGATCGGATCGAGTAGCATCACAGAGAGAGAGAGAAGGGTGACTGAACTCCTCCTAGCAGTTCATCCCCCAAGCCAAGAACAGACCCTTGCGAGGCTGTTCCTCCTTGTATTGCTCATCATCATCAGCCCAAGAGGCAATCCACCACACCACAAACTAGAGTAGGGTATTACACCACAATGGTGGCCCGAACTAGTATAAATCCTGTGTCTCTTGTGTTGTTCTTTCCATAGCTTAGATCTTAGCGTGGCGGTGGGGTGCAGGTAGGTAGAAGGCGAAATCTCCGCGCGCACCCCAGTGTTTGAACCTCAAGGGTCTGCTGGAACCCGAAATCCGACATTTGGCGCGCCAGGTAGGGGTGCGCCGGGATTTGTCTTCCACTGCCCCGTTCTCCTCCGACCATCGCGTCCATGTCTGACGCTCGTCGGGCCCGCGCCGAGCGCCGAGCCTCTCTCGCTTCCCGCGTCGCCCAGACAGCTCCTGTTGGCGGGCGTCTCGCCGTTCCCCGTCACCTGCCATCAACGCTGCCATCGGCCCGGCGGGAAACGAGCAGCAAGCGTCGTCTCAGCATCCGTCCGTGCGGCAAGACGGCCGCACCGCTACTCCCTCGCTCACCCCAGCTGGTTCTTCGTCCCGCGCGCTCCGCGCACCCATGGAGGCTCGAGCTGCGCTTATCGCGGCAAACGAGCTCCTGCGCTACCGTCCCGTCGACGACGTCTATGAAGAATGGCTCGACCGCGTCGCCGAGCTCGTCCGTGCCGCAGGGGGCTCTCCTGCGCCGTCCGTTCCGCTGTACCGCACCCCGCCCTGCACGGGCGACAAAGCTCCGGGGGCGCCCCAGCCGCCTCAACTCAAGAAGGCGCCCAGGCTCCAAGGCGCGTGGCCCCTGGGCAGAACCCGCTCCGTCAGGTGCCAGCGCAGCAAGAGCAGAGCTGCCAAGAAGTCCCTCGCCCGCAAGAAGTTGCCCGGGCGCTCCCTACTCCAGCACGTCGCGGCCATACTCCTGCTCCCGCACGTCAAGACCCCGCGCTGCTCCCAGCTGCAGTGCATGGGGACCTGCAAGACCAAGCTCTCCGTCACCCAAGGCCTCTTGTGGCCACAGCAGGCTGCCGTGCCTTCACCACCGAGCTACGCAGCGTCGCGTGGCCCGGCAAGTTCAAGCCAGACCTGCCTCCTCGTTACGACGGCACGGCCGACCCTGCGGAGTTCCTCCAGCTCTATGAGCTGGGCATCGAAGCTGCCAACGAAGACGAGAAGGTCATGGCGAACTTGTTTCCCATGGCGCTCAAGGACAGGGCCCGCACCTGGCTCCTGAACCTAGCTCCAGGCACGATCTCCTCCTGGGACGAGATGCGCACCCGCTTCATCGCCAACTTCCAAGGTACTCGCGATCGGCCACCCGCCGTGAGCGACATACGCCGCATCAAGCAACAACCCGGAGAGACCCTGCAGAAGTACATCCAGCGCTTCAACAACGCACGCCTCAAGATTCCCAAGGTGACCGAGGAGGCCATCATCTCAGCCTTCTCCGACGGCGTGCGCGACGTCAAGATGAAGGAGGAGATGGCGATGGATGAAGACCTGTGCACTTCCTTGGAGCTGTTAAACTTGGCGACCAAGTGCGCCAGGGCTGAGGAAGGGCGTCTCTCCCTCCTCGAGCTGCCTGCCGCAGACCCAGAAGAGAAGAAGCCCAAGGCCAAGGATGTGAAGCGCAAGGGGGCTACCGTGCTCATGGCAGAACCAGACACCAAGCGGGGCAGAGATCAGCCCGAATCTTCCAAGGGCAGTCGGTACTGTGTGTACCACGACCTCCACACCCACAACACCAACGAATGTCAAGAGCTCCGAGCCGTGCGAGAAGGAAGGATCGGCCGTCGTCCCGACCGCGGTGACCGGGGCTACGGTCGAGGAGGAGGAAGGAACGCAGGACGCTGGGAAGACCGTTGCCCGCGCCAAGGGTGGCGCGATCGACCTCCCGAGGATCGCTGGCAAGACCTGCCTCGCAAGGGAGACTGGAGGGATCAGCCTCGCGAGGATCGCCCGCAAGGCAACATAGGCCTCCCTCCGCTGCCGCCGCAGCCAAGGATAAACGAGGACCGCCATCAGGACGAGGGGGCTGGGGGCTTCCAGGAGCCGCGCACGATCGCCTGCATCCTGGGCCGGGCTCAAGCCCCAGCCTCTCAACGCATCTTCAAGCAGTTCGCCCGCGGAGTGAATGCAGTCCTCCCCAAGCTTGAAGCCACGCGCCCTCTCAGGTGGTCGGCGTGCGCCATCACGTTCAGCTCAGCGGATCAGCTCAAGTGTGCGGCCACAGCCGGAGTCCTCCCGATGCTTTGTTCCCCAATCATCAGCAACGTGCTGGTCACCAGGACCCTCATCGATGGCGGGGCAGGGCTCAACATCCTGTCCGTGGAAACATTCAACAATCTCCAAGTGCCCTACAACCAGCTTCAGCCAACCAAGCCTTTCTCCAGAGTCACCGACGGCTCCACGGTCCCGATTGGGCAGGTCCGCCTCCCTGTCACCTTCGGGGCACGCAACAACTACCGCACCGAGCTCATCGACTTCGACGTCGCTCACATTCGCCTGTCGTACAACGCCATCCTCGGGTACCCAGCGCTGGCCAGGTTCATGGTCGTGACTCACCACGGCTACAACGTCCTCAAGATGCCAGGAAGTGGCGGAGTCATCACGGTGCCCTGTGAAGAGAAGGACGCGGTGTGTTCCCTGGAACGAGCCTTTCAGGCCGCATCACTGGAAGACCCGGATCGCGGAAGCAGGAGGCTTCTCGAGGCCACCCCCAAGAAGAAGAAGACATCATCCGTCCCGGCTCCTCAGGAGGCAGGCCCCTCAGGGCCCGCGCCTGCCCAGGGGGAACCTCCTTCCATCGCATAGGAAAGCGCGCCCGACGCCCTCCTCAGGTAGGGATCGGGGGCTCTCCCCTGGAGGGCCACCGGCCTGGCTAGGGTCACGAGGGAGGCGCTTGGGCACCACATGGAGGCGTCTTTCGAAGCACGTTTCCCTCAAGAAGGAGTAAGGCAAGGAGGGCCAGACCCTCAGGAGTTCGTCAGCAAGGCCATTCAGGAGCTACAGGAGTCGAGAGTCATGAGAGGCGGCCGCCGCCTACCAGCTGTGGCTCCCCATCCAGGCGAGGATGGTGGGCTGCGCGTCTACATCGACATACCAGGGCTCAATTGAGTCACCTCTCTGGAGCGCCTCTGGCCCTCATGAGTGGGGCGCTGCGAAGGTCCGCCCCACAGCTACGTTCTCATGCCTTACGGCTTGCCGAGCGCGGCTGCCACGTACCAGCGCCTCATGAGGGGCATCATGGAGGCTCAAGAGGACAGGTGTTCCACAGCCCTGGCGGAGATGGAGATGGTCCGCGAGGAGCCACCAGCGCCTCCGGAGCCTCCCGAGGCCCCTGGGCCTGGGGGCTCGTGAGGATCGGCTTCCGCAGCCACCAAGTCTGCTACACCAACGTTGCTTCATCCTCAACATCATCAGGTGACATCTTTCAAGTTTCATTTCCAGCTGGGAGCGTCCCCCAGGGCTGCATTATTCCCAGGCCGCATGGGTCCGTCCCTGCGGCATGTATCCCTTTTATTTCATGTTGTTAGCTTACTTTGTTGGGGGCGCCCCTCGGGCTGCATCATCCCCAAGTCACTCGGGCCAGACCCAGCGGCACGTATCCCTTTAGCGTTTATTTCCGGCTATGCGTTCGACCCACCATGCTTGATTATTTGATGCCGGTCCATGGCACCTCTTCTTCTCCATGCCTACCACTTGCACGTTAAAGGAGGGGTACCTGAGCATCGCGACTCAGGGCTCTTACTGGCTCTCCAGCCCTCACCCTCTGGCCTTGTCCACGGCATCGCGACATGGCATACCAGCAACGGCTGAGACCAGCTCGAGGGCCAGGACCCGAGGACGTAGAGTGCCGGCATCTAACCAAATTTGCAGGAACACATCACAAGATAAGGCCCAGTGCCAGGCGCAACCCGCCTAGAGGTAGGGCCCCGTGAGTCCCGCGCTGGCTCATGGGTGCCCAGATACACCTCACCAGGCTCTACCGTGCCAGCCACGTGTCAGGGCGGGGCTGTACATGCCCTGGGGGCTCCTCCCGGAGGGGAGCCCCCTCCCACGTACCAGTGGAAGCACCATGCTCCGTGCTGGCTGACGACACTGCCGAGGAGCGGCTATGCCCGTACACATATGGAAGCGCTATGCTCCGCGCTGGTGATAAACAACTGAGGGTGGCCCCCGGGCCGCATTAACCTCAGGGAGCCCAGAGCTCAGTGTCTAGCCTCATCGTAACGCCTCCCCTCGGGAGTGCCGCGCGAGGGGACTGGGCACGGGGGCTGTGCCTGGGTCACGCCCAGACGCATGCCACCCAGCCAGGCCCCCCCCGGGCCTGGTTCATCGCGCGTCTCTCCCCGAGCGGAGCCAAGGTACGAAGGCCGTTTGAGCGTCAAGGGGGACTACTGAGCATCGCGACTCAGGAGCCTAACTGGTCACGTAGCCCCTCACTCCTTGGTCCCGTCCTGGTTTCCGGTCGGGGCTAACAGCGGCTGAGGTATGCGCGGGGCCGGGCTCTGCAGACGTAGAACGGTAGATCCACCCACATCTCACCTCCCTACTTGCTGTTCGTGCGCCAAGGGGGACTCCTGAGCATCGCGACTTAGGAGCCTAACTTGTCACGTAGCCCATCACTCCTTGGTCCCGTCCTGGTTTCCGGTCGGGGCTAACGGCGGCTGAGGTATGCGCGGGGCCGGGCTCTGCCGGCGTAGAACATAAAGCAAGTAGGAAGGAAAAGCGCAAATTTCAAGGAATTCAAAAGCAAATATTACAGTCCACACTGTTATCTCAATGCCAAACGCAAGTTTAAACGCCTCCCCGAGGCATGATACATGTGCAGGAATTGAAGGCAGGACAGGAGCCACAACGGAGTCACTTGTCGGCGGCGGAGCAGCGCGGAGTGGCTTCGCCTCATGGAGCAGCAACCGGAGAAAGCAAAAAAGCAAAGCCTAGGCAGATGCCGCTCCTTTATCAACATGCGCGGTTGCTGAGGCGCTCACGTCCAATCAACCGCCACGCGGCGCCCAAGGCCGCGGGCTATTAGGGCCCGCGGCGCTTCGCTCTTGCCCTTTCACCTCCCTGCATGGCCAAGTCCGGGCGCGCCTTGGGCCCGGGGGCTACTGTCGGCGTTCTGGGAACGGGGGTCCCCAGACTTGCCTGCCTGCGGCGTGGCTCAAAGGGGGGCCCAGCACGGCCCATCTTCATCGACACAGACCCAAGACCCTCGCGAGGGGCCAAGCCTCACGGGGCGGACGACACGGAGCTTCCTCAGGCACGGCCTCATCAGGCTGGCTCGTGAGGAGGCGGAGAGATCAAGGCGGGGTACCTCACGAGGTGCCCGTGATGCAAGCCATGATGATCAAGGGCGCCAGGCGGGCGCTAGCCCGCGCAGTGTCCTTCTTTCCTCTTTGGTGCAAAGGGAGCAAGCGCAGGCGAGAGCATCAAGCAAAGGCACCCATTTCGGTGCAATGAGACCAAGACCAGCCCAACGGCAGGGAGGAAGTCATTGTGGAGCCCAAGCCAGCGTCACCACCAGAGCCTTTGGCAGGCGAGGACCAACTTTAATCAGGATAAGTGTACCAGATGTTCCCCTTCAAAATGGCCAATTGTTGGCGCCCTTCCCGCTCAATATTTGGGAAGAGGCCCAGGGCCTTTGCCTATAAATAGGACTAGCCATCCCCAGGGTAGGGGGGATCGAGGATCGGCCAACCCAGAAACAAGTTGGGATCGGATCGAGTAGCATCACACACACACACACACACACACACACACACACAGAGAGAGAGAGAGAGAGAGAGAGAGAGAGAGAAGGGTGACTGAACTCCTCCTAGCAGTTCATCCCCCAAGCTAAGAACAGACCCTCGCGAGGCTGTTCGTCCTTGTATTGCTCATCATCATCATCCCAAGAGGCAATCCACCACACCACAAACTAGAGTAGGGTATTACACCACAATGGTGGCCCGAACTAGTATAAACCCTGTGTCTCTTGTGCTGTTCTTTCCATAGCTTAGATCTTAGCGTGGCGGTGGGGTGCAGGTAGGTAGAAGGCGAAATCTCCGCGCGCACCCCAGTGTTCGAACCTCAAGGGTCTGCCAGAACCCGAAATCCGACAGAGGGTACCTCATATGCTTCATCTTTTTAATATCTTTCATGAAAATAAGGATTCCGATAATTGTGCCAAAATGCTAGAGGAAGAATGCATTAGAATGTTTGGCACTAAATCTTTGAATAATGAGCATGATTGCAATGTTATTAGTGTGAATTCCTTGAATATCCATGATACTAATAATGATTGCACTAGTCATGATGAAAATATCTCTTATAAGCATGTCAACTTTTGTGGAATACATAGAGCTTGCAAGAACACACCAAATAGGGAAGATAGATTTTGTAAGAGGCATAAGTATTTGGAAACTAAATGGTTGCAAGAAAGGCTAGATAATTGTGTTGAAAGATTCAATATTTATCGCCATCCTTGTGAACTTTGCAATGAACATGGTCATTTAAAGCTCCAATGCTATCTGTTTCATGATCAAATCATGTCCAAAAATTGTGATAGCTTGATTACCCTTGAGCGTCATAAAGAGCTTAGTATTCTTTTGGGGTATGAACAAATGAAATGTATAACTGAGGGTATTCCAAAATTTAATCTTGATAGATTTATTGATTTTGATCTAGAGAAATTTATATATATTGTGCGGTGAATTGCATTGAAAATCCTTATATTGCCAATTACATAAAGACAAGAAAAAAAATAGAAGATGAAGAGAATACTAATGAAAGGGAAGAGACTTCCCAATATCTTCCTATTATTTCTTATGATGAATCAGGTAACGAGGAGGAGCCTTCTATTCAACCAATCTCATTAATAAGGAGCTCCAAAAATAGGATTAAACCCTCACATAATGTGAAGAAGAAAAAGAAAAGACGGAGAAGCAAAGGTGAAAAGGTATCCCTCCCAAATGATGTTGCTCCTATTACTCATTGTGATGATGATAATTGCTATACTATTGGTGATATCCATACTATTAATGATGAGAGTGATTATGCTTATGATATGAAAAGGCCCAAGATTGGGGATGCTATGCTTGATAAGAATGAAAAGTTTGAAAATACATTTGCTGCAATTAACTTTTGTCCAAAGCTTGGGGACGCTATGTTTAATGAAGATGATATTTTTAGGCTCCCAAATTTTGATATGCAAATTTATTATGATGATAGCATGCCTCCTACTTATGGTGATTATATTGATGAAAGTGCGTTTAGAAGAGTGTCAACTTTAGGAAGTAATGATCCCACTATTTTGGAGGATGTTGAATCTTATTGTGATAATTATGAAAGTAGATTTGGAGAGGTCATGACTTTATTTAGTAATGATTCCACTATCTTGGAAGAGGTTTCAATTGATTATGATGAGAACAAAGTTGCTAACTATGATGATTATTGTGATGACACTTATGCTATAAAAAGTAGTGGTGATTATATTTATAAAACTTATCATGATTATGATAACCCTTTTTCTGAACATTACCCTTTTAATGTGGAAACAATTTATAGTATTCGAGTCTCTTATGATACTCGCACTATTCGAATGAGAAGAATTTTGCTTATGTGGAGAGTAATAAAATTTATATGCTTGTAGATCATGAAAAGAATGCTTTAGGTGCTGGTTATATTGTTGAATTCATTCATGATGCTACTGAAAATTACTATGAGGGAGGAACATATGCTTGTAGGAATTGCAATAATATCAAGTTTCCTCTCTATGTGCTTAAAGTTTTGAAGTTATGCTTGTTTTGCCCTCCTATGCTAGTTGATTATTGTTCCCATAAGTTGTTTGCTCACAAAATCCCTATGCATAGGAAGTTGGTTAGACTTAAATGTGCTTGTCATATGCTTCATGATGCTCCCGTTATGTTTCAATTCTTATATTTTATGTGAGCATCATTGAAATCATCATGCCTAGCTAGGGGCGTTAAACGATAGAGCTTGTTGGGAGGCAACCCAATTTTATTTTTGTTCCTTGCTCTTTGTTCCTGTTTAGTAATAAATAATTCATCTAGCCTCTGTTTAGATGTTGTCTTATGTTTTAATTAGTGTTTTTTCCAAGTAGAACCTTTGGGAAGACTTGGGGAAAGTCTTTGCGATCTTGCAGTAAAAAACAGAAACTTCAGTGCTCACGAGATTTGCTGCCATTTTTTGCTGGAGAGAGATATTTAGTTAATTCTTTTTGAATATGATTAATAGATAAATTCTTCACGTCCAGAAATTTATTTCAGAATTTTTGGGGTTACAGAAGTATATGTTTGATACAGATTACTACAGACTGTTCTGTTTTTGATTGATTCTCTTTTCTATGTGTTGTTTGCTTATTTTGTTGAATCTATGAGTAGTATCGGAGGGTATGGACCATAGGGAAGTTGGAATACAGTAGATATTACACCAATATAAATTTAGAATGAGTTCACAACAGTACCTAAGTGGTGATTTATTTTCTTATACTAACGGAGCTTACGAGTTTTCTATTGAGTTTTGTGTTGTGAAGTTTTCAAGTTTTGGGTAAAGATTCAATGGACTATGGAATAAGGAGTGGAAAGAGCCTAATCTTGGGGATGCCCAAGGCACCCCAAGGTAATATTCAAGGACAACCAAGATTCTAAGCTTGGGGAAGCCCCGGATGGCATCCCCTCTTTCGTCTTTGTTCATCGGTAACTTTACTTGGAGCTATATTTTTATTCACCACATGATATGTGTTTTGCTTGGAGCGTCATTTTATTTTATTTTGTTTTGATTGCTGTTTGAATAATATACCAAGATCTGAAATTCTTAAATGTTAGAGAGTCTTCACATAGTTACATAATTATTCAACTACTCATTGATCTTGACTTATATCTTTTGGAGTAGTTTGTCGTTTGCTCTAGTGCTTCACTTATATCTTTTTAGAGCACGGCGGTGGTTTTATTTTGAAGAAATAGATGAACTCTCATGCTTCACTTATATCTTTTTAGAGCACGGCGGTGGTTTTATTTTTAAGAAATAGATGAACTCTCATGCTTCACTTATATTATTTTGAGAGTCTTAAACAGCATGGTAATTTGCTTAGGTTATGAAACTAGTCCTAACATGATAGGCATTCAAGATGAGTATAATAAAAACTTTCATACAGAGTGCATTGAATACTATGACAAGTTTGATACTTGATGATTGTTTTGAGATATGAAGATGGTGATATTAGAGTCATGCTAGTTGAGTAGTTGTGAATTTGAGAGATACTTGTGTTAAAGTTTGTGATTCCCGTAGCATGCACGTATGGTGAACCGTTATGTGATGAAGTCGGAGCATGATTTATTTATTGATTGTCTTCCTTATGAGTGGCGGTCGGGGACGAGCGATAGTCTTTTCCTACCAATCTATCCCCCTAGGAGCATGGTGTAGTACTTTGTTTTGATAACTAATAGATTTTTGCAATAAGTATGTGAGTTCTTTATGACTAATGTTGAGTCCATGGATTATACGCACTCTCACCCTTCCACCATTGCTAGCCTCTCTAATACCGCGCACCTTTCACCGGTATCATACACCCACCATTTACCTTCCTCAAAACAGCCACCATACCTACCTATTATGGCATTTCCATAGCCATTCCGAGATATATTGCCATGCAACTTTCCACCGTTCTGTTTATTATGACACGCTCCGTCATTGTCATATTGCTCTGCATGATCATGTAGTTGACATCATATTTGTGGCAAAGCCACCGTTCATAATTCTTTCATACATGTCACTCATGAGTCATTGCACATCCCGGTACACTGCCGGAGGCATTCATATAGAGTCATATTTTGTTCTAAGTATCGAGTTGTAATTCTTGAGTTGTAAGTAAATAAAAGTGTGATGGTCATCATTATTAGAGCATTGTCACATGTGAGGAAAGGATGATGGAGACTATGATTCCCCCACAAGTCGGGATGAGACTCTGGACAAAAAAGAGAGAAAAAGAGAGAAGGGGCAATGCTGCTATCCTTTTACCACACTTGTGCTTCAAAGTAGCACTATGATCTTCATGATAGAGAGTCCCCTATGGTGTCACTTTCATATACTAGTGGGAATCTTTCATTATAGAACTTGGCTTGTATATTCCAATGATGGGCTTCCTGAAAATGCCCTAGGCCTTCGTGAGCAAGCGAGTTGGATGCACACCCACTTAGTTTCTTTTTGAGCTTTCATACACTTATAGCTCTAGTGCATCCGTTGCATGGCAATCCCTACTCACTCACATTCATATCTATTGATGGGCATCTCCATAGCCCGTTGATACGCCTAGTTGATGTGAGACTATCTTCTCCTTTTTGTCTTCTCCACAACCACCATTCCATTCCACCTATAGTGCTATGTCCATGGCTCACGCTCATGTATTGCGTGAAGATTGAAAAAGTTTGAGAACATCAAAAGTATGAAACAATTGCTTGGCTTGTCATTGGGGTTGTGCATGATTTAAATATTTTGTGTGATGAAGATAGAGCATAGCTAGACTATATGATTTTGTAGGGATAGCTTTCTTTGGCCATGTTATTTTGAGAAGACATAATTACTTTGTTAGTATGCTTGACGTATTATTATTTTTATGTAAATATTAAACTTTTGTCTTGAATCTTATGGATCTGAATATTCTTGCCACAATAAAGAAGATTACATTGATAAATATGTTACGTAGCATTCCACATCAAACAATTTGTTTTTATCATTTACCTACTCGAGGACGAGCAGGAATTAAGCTTGGGGATGCTTGATACGTCTCCAACGTATCTATAATTTTTGATTGTTCCATGTTATTATATTATCAACCTTGGATCTTTTATATGCATTTATATGCTATTTTATGATTTTTGGGACTAACCTATTAACCTAGAGCCCAGTGCCAGTTTCTGTTTTTCCTTGTTTTAGAGTATCGCGGAAAAGTAAAATCAAGCGGAGTCCAATTGACCTGAAACTTCACGAAACTTATTTTTGGACCAGAAGAAGACCACAGAGCATTGGAGATGGACCAGAAGAGTACCGGGTTGCCAACGAGGGTGGGGGCGTGCGCGCCCCCTGCCTCGTCGATAGCCCGGAGACCCCTTGACTTGTTGTCGACGCCAAAACCTCTTATATATACTGAAACTTCCAGAAAGAAACCTAGATCGGGAGTTCCGCTGCCAGAAGCCTCCATAGCCACCGAAAACCAATCTAGACCTGTTCCGGCACCCTGCCGGAGGGGGGAATCCCTCTCTGATGTCCATCTTCATCATCCCGGCGCTCTCCATTATGAGGAGGGAGTAGTTCACCCTCGGGGCTGAGGGTATGTACCAGTAGCTATGTGTTTGATCTCTCTCTCTCTCTCTCTCGTGTTCTTGAGGTGGTACTATCTTGATGTATCGCGAGCTTTGCTATTATAGTTGGATCTTATGATGTTTCTCCCCCTCTACTCTTTTGTAATGGATTGAGTTTTCCCTTTGAAGTTATCTTATCGGATTGAGTCTTTAAGGATTTGAGAACACTTGATGTATGTCTTGTATGTGCTTATCTGTGGTGACAACGGGATATCACCTGATCCACTTGATGTATGTTTTGGTGATCAACTTGCGAGTTCCGTGACCTCGTGAACTTTTGCATAGGGTTTGGCACACGTTTTCGTCTTGACTCTCCAGTAGAAACTTTGGGGCACTATTTGAAGTTCTTTGTGTTGGTTGAATAGATGAATCTGAGATTGTGTGATGCATATCATATAATCATACCCACGGATACTCGAGGTGACATTGGAGTATCTAGGTCACATTAGGTTTTTGGTTGATTTGTATCTTAAGGTGTTATTCTAGTACGAACTCTAGGATAGATTGAACGGAAATAATAGCTTCGTGTTATTTTACTACGGTCTCTTGAATAGATAGATCAGAAAGGATAATTTTGGGGTGGTTTCCTACCCTACCATAATCTCTTCGTTTGTTCTCCGCTATTAGTGACTTTTGAGTGACTATTTGTTGCATGTTGAGGGATAGTTATATGATCCAATTATGTTATTATTGTTGAGAGAACTTGGACTAGTGAAAGTATGAACCCTAGGCCTTGTTTCCTAGCATTGCAATACCATTTGTGCTCACTTTTACCACTTGCTACCTTGCTGTTTTTATATTTTCAAATTACAAAAACCTTTATCTACCATCCATATTGCACTTGTATCACCATCTCTTCGCCGAACTAGTGCACCTATACAATTTACCATTGTATTGGGTGTGTTGGGGACACAAGAGACTCTTTGTTATTTGGTTGCAGGGTTGTTTGAGAGAGACCATCTTCATCCAACGCCTCCCACGGATTGATAAACCTTAGGTCATCCACTTGAGGGAAATTTGCTACTGTCCTATAAACCTCTGCACTTGGAGGCCCAACAACGTCTACAAGAAGAAGGTTGTGTAGTAGACATTAGTGTTAGTGTTATGCCTTTCTCTTTATATAAAAGACTTGATTTGAATAAACTCACACCTACTGAAATATCAATGCAAATGGCTGATAAATCATCTACCAATACGTGAAACCGACGCTATAAAATCCTATTTTTCTAGAAAAAATCAGGGAGAAAGAATTATCGCGATCCATGAGACGGAGCCGCCGTCACCTCCTGTTCTTCATTGGGAGGCCAAATCTGGAGTCTGTTGTGGGCTCCGGAGGGGGGAATATTCATTCTTCGTCACCACCAACCCTTCTCCATCGCCAATTCCATGATGCTCCCCACCGGGAGTGAGTAATTCTTCCGTAGGCTCGCTGGTCGGTGAGGAGTTGGATGAGATTCATCATGTAATCGAGTTAGTTTTGTTAGGGCTTGATCCCTAGTATCCACTACATTCTTAGATTGATGTTGCTATGACTTTGCTATGCTTAATGCTTCTCACTTTGGGCCTGGGTGGCATGATTTCAGATCTGAACCGTTTATGAGTTCATCATTATATCCATGTTTTAGATCCGATCTTGCAAGTTATAGTCACCTACTATGGTTATGATCCGACGACCCAGGAGTGACAACAACCGGGCCCACTCTCGGTGATGACCGTAGTTTGAGGAGTTCATGTCTTCACTATGTGTTAATGCTTTGTTCTGGTTCTCTATTAAAAGGAGACCTTAATATCCCTTAGTTTCCAATATGGACCCCGCTGCCATGGGAGGGTAGGACAAAAGATGTCATGCAAGTTCTTTCCATAAGCACGTATGACTATTTACGGAATACATGCCTACATTATATTGATGAACTGGAGCTAGTGCCGTATCGCCCTAGGTTATAACTGTCTCATGATGGATATCATCCAATAAGTCACCGATCCCATGCCTACGAATTTATCTTATATTTTTCTTGCTAAGTTAGTACTGCTATCATCATTGTTACACTTGCTACAAAATTACTGATATTACTGTTACCGTTACTATTGCTGCTATCAACACTATCCAAACTATCATATTACTTTGCTACTGATCACGTTGCTGCAGATAATTAATCTCCAGGTGTGGTTGAATTGACAACTCAGCTACTAATACCTTCAAATATTCTTTTGCTCCCCTTATGTCGAATCTATAAATTTGGGTTGAATACTCTACCCTCGAAAACTGTTGCGATCCCCTCTACTTGTGGGTTATCAAGGCAAGGCATGCGCGAGGCGAGGCGGGCGGCGGAGGAGGAGGAGCGCACGTGTACAGCTCCTATTTCCAACTCCCAATTGCAAGTGATGGAGCAGCCCTTATAAAGTGGTCTCACTCTTCTTACTGTGCCAGTATGGTCCTAAACTTCCCACACTTCCCACTGTCGGTGTCAAAACCGGCAGATCTCAGGTAGGGGATCCTGAACTGTGTGTCGAAGATTGATGGTAACAAGAGACAGGGGACACGATGGTTACCTAGGTTCGGGCCCTCTCTATGGAGGTAATACCCTACTTCCTGCTTGATTGATCTTGATGAGTATGAGTATTGCAAGAGTTGATCTACCACGAGATCGCAGTGGCTAAACCCTAGAAGTATAGCTTGTATGACTATGGAGAGTCCCATCCGGACACGGGTACAGTCTTCGGTCTTCATACCTTCACAACCCATCAGTCCGGCCCGTAGATAATAGGCCGGACGTCCGAGGACCCCTTATTCCAGGACTACCTCAGTAGCCCCTAAACCTGGCTTCAATGACAAGGTATCCAGCGCGTAGTGCTGTCTTCGGCATTGCAAGGCGGGTTCCTCCTTCCGAACTCCCGGATAGTCTCCAAACAAATTGATCGTGTCCGGACCTGTAACACACACCGCACACAACCGCAAAGAGAATATAATAACACACGAGTCCAATCTACTGACAACTTTTGTAATGTGACGTCATGCTTGTCCGGTCATAATTTCGAACCGTTTTTAGCCCCCACGTTTCGAGACGCGGTTGTCATTGGCATGTCTTGTCAAAGAAGAGATCGTGTCCCCTTATTACGGGATTCATCAATACGAGCGTGGGTAACCCAACCGTCCCGCGAGAAAGATTCCTTAGGAATAGGCAGGTTCTTACGCTTAGGAGGAGACGTTCAATACCGGAGGTGTTTATAAAGGAACCAAGGGCCGTCTTTTGATGCCAAACCTCTCCTAAGCCTCCCCAACCCCGAGTTCCAGCACCCAAGGTTCGACTCCATTGCTTTCAGCCTTCCCATCATGTCTAGATCCAGCTCCCCAGGTCGATGGGTGGCTTCCTTCGTTATAGAGGAGGATATCACAAAGCTTCGGGCGGCCAGATATCTGACCGCAGAGATCCACCACTGACTTCCTGCTCAAGGACAAGTTATTCCGACCCCCAGATCTGGCGAGAGGGTGGTATTCGTCTCCCACTTCCTCGAGGGGTTAGGGTTTGCTCTCCACCCCTTTGTCAGAGGGCTAATGTTTTATTACAGATTAGATTTTCACAATCTTGCCCCGGACTCTATCCTCCATGTCTCGGCGTTTATCATTACATGCGAGGCCTACCTTCGAATCCCCCTCACTTCGGCTTATGGCTCAAGACCTTTAGTGTGAAGCCGAAGGTAGTCGATGGGGAACAGGCGGAGTGCGGCGGTGCTACAATCAGCCAACTCGCCAACACTCCCTGGCCAAAAGGTTCTTTTCCCGAGGCTTCCAATTACTGGCAGCGGGAGTGGTTTTACATTACAGAGCCCCGCAGTGGTAAATGGGTAGCTACCCCCACCTTCTGTCTCGGCCCACCGCTACAGCTCGCGTCATGGGTCAACAACGGGATAGACTGGGGATTAGTGGATGAAGTGCGGACCTTGCAAGCTGTATCCGAACCCTCCTCAAGAGAGATATCGATCTTGTCAGTGTGATCCAAGTGATGTTAGTTCGCCGAATCCTGCCCTGCCAGCGCAGGCCTCACCGCATGTGGGAGTTTAATCCAGAAGGACCACAAACCCTCCAACACTTCTTCGGTGCCACACACGAAGGGATGTGTAAGTTATTTTTGGGAAGCGGAAACATTGGCCGGATACTGCTGAGGACGCTGGCCTTAACTGTAATCGTCTGGATACCTCGGTAAGCACTTGTCTTTCGAATACTTTGTGGTCATGCATACAGTAATATGGTACTAAGCAAGCTATATTTTTCTAGGGCTGGATAAAGAAGGCGGAACTGATTATGTGTTCGTCCCCTCTGCCTGAGGGTCCAGCGAATCCTGTCCTAACAAGGATGCTGGCCCAGCACCATACCAGATGCCGGAGAAGGAGGACAAGGCGGAGGGCAAGAGGACCAAGGATGGCCTCTATTCCCAGAGAACCTCGGACTTTGTTTCTGGAGGAATAAAAATCCCGTCACCCGAAGAAAAAAGTGAAGGGGGGCCACTATCTCCTTCCCTCCCAGGAAGAAGAGGGCCGCCTCCGAAGATTGGGAGAGGCAGGCTCCTAAGCAAGGCAAGATGCCTCTGGGGGCGGCCCGGGCCTGGAGGATGTCGAAGCGCAGTCTCATGACGAGGAAAAGCCTCCGGCCAAATCGTAAGTGAACAAAGCTATTTTAAACCTATCCCGTTCTTTTCTTATGATGCCTAGAATATATATATTTGCAGCTCAACACGCAGTCCCCTTCAACAATCCTCTTCCTCGGGGGACCTTCTCCCAGAGATGATGGAAAGTGAGACGCCCCCACCGGCTTCTCCGTCCAATAGGGCAGACGACCTTGAGGTGTCGTCGCGGAGGGTCTCCCCCGACCAACAAGTGGTGCAAGGGATGATGAAGACGCTACACGAAGGTGATACTTCGGCGGCCAAGGTGCTGAATGAGCGGATGTCGCAGTGGGCTGAGCTTCATAGGATAGCTGGTGCTGCCATGAAGAACGTCATAATCCGGTTAGGGCCAACTGAGCATGTTCCAAACAGTTACTTCGGCTTGGTGTAGCGGCTTGTTGACGCAGTGCCGCGTATCGACGCTGTGAAGCGATCGGTGTGCATCGAAGGTGCACGGATGGCTTTTGCCCGAGTCAAGACGTTCTAGGGGAATATGAAGGCCATCGACGTTGCGGTGAAGAGTCCACCCAAGGGCAAGGACCGCCACGAATCGGAGCATTATTTTGAAGACGTCCTTGTAGCCGCCCGCTTGATAGAGGGTTAATGCTCGAAAGACATAATGTTCGAGTGAATTGTATGAGAATTGTATGAGACAATTTTATAGTAAATCTATTTGTATATTTTGCTTGAAAGCTTGTGTTCCTCCTGTGCGGCCGTTTTAATATAATCTGGAAGTTTTCCAGTCGTTGGCTTCAGCCCCCTTGTAGGAAGTACAGGGGTGTTTGAAAAAGCATATGATCACTCTTTACCCAACGTCTTGGTCCGTGAAGGAGGTGTCAATGCGGCAAACCAGGCAACCAGACTATAGGGCGTTAACACTTTCACTTAGCCATAGGAGTTTTATGGTGGGTCTACGACATAGCCCCTAGTATGTATGTCACTTACTCATACAATGCGTTTACATAATTGACCGGAAAATAGGTCCTTCGTGTGACACGGAGGAATCGCTAGAGATTCCGATAAGTCAACGAGTGGTTGACCAGCTCTCGCCGCATCATGAGAGTCAGCTTTCTGCTTTCTCTACTTTGGTGCGTCACCGGGTGAACCGGTAGCACAATCATAGTAGTTCTCCCTTTACTACCCTAGCCGATAGAGCGGAATGTAGGATAGTAAGCACAGGAGCCGGGCAACCCAACTATTGACCCAAGACATGATTCGGAGCTGATGCATATAAGGCCAAACTCGCGACGCCGAAGTACACTGTAAAAGCTGTTCGGACTTTGTTGGCAACTCATTTGTTCCCGTACCGAGCCCCTGGCAAGTTAAGCAGGGGTATATCTATGAAAAAACCATAGGAGGCGTATTCATTTTGCGAAAAGACGCGAGTGATTAATTCGGATAATTTGAACTGGGACCTAAGTGATGTGCCAATGGTTACTTGATATACATAAAGGCCACGACCCCGGAAATTTGATATGACCTGGGTCGAAGGCAGAGGAAAAAGGCATGTTACAGGCTCGAAAAGAGAGTGCGGTCTACAAAAAGATATTTTGGACCTCCTGTCGCACTTCTGCGCCGCCTGTCCTCGGGGAGGGGAATCCTTGAAGGGAGTGGCCCCGTAGGTGAGTGTACGGATCCGAACTCCTATGGGGTCGGTCGTAGGTGCTTCCCCTTTGCGCCACCTGCTTTTAAGAGATAAGGAAACAAAAGAAAATAGGAAAGCGGTTAAAGAATGTTACCGAAGTGCCTGCAGACTTGTCTGTATTGTGCTTCCGTCAATGCCCATGGTATCTTGAGTGCGTAATTATGTATGCGCGGTATAGTTTTAACGGATATACGAGATGGGCAGTGGAAGCCGAACTGCTATTTCTGTTCCGGATTTGATCGATCTTCAGGGGGAAATTGCTTCCGCCTTTCGGCTTTTAGCTGGTGAGCCGCTCCGTTGTCCCTATTGCCTGGTAGCCCATTTCCATTGTGTCCGGCATTGAGTCTGCCGTCCTGCTTGAGGACCCAACAGCTTATGTTGGTGTGATTAGCTGGTTTATTGGGGTGGCCATGAATCTGGCAGGGCCAGTCCAATATCATGTCTAGTTTGGATGGTCTATTTCTGTTTGCCTTGAAAATGGCTTTTTCCGTTGACCGGGCTTGGGATTGCTAAATCCGATGTTGACCGCTGTGTCGCGTGATCTTTCATTATCATTGCGACTATTGTGTATGCTTCGTCGTGGCTTGACATTGCCGTCTCGGATTTCGGAAGTGTCCGAGTCGCTGGCGCTGTTGCTTCTATGAGCGAGCCAGCTGTCTTCTCCCGCGCAAAAGCTGGTCATTAGAGTGGTAAGGGCTGTCATGGATCTAGGTCCTTCTTGACCGAGGTGGCATGCAAGCCATTCATCCCGGACGCTATGTTTAAAGGCCGCAAGGGCCGCCGCGTCCGGACAGTCGATGATTTGGTTCTTTCTAACTAGGAACCTGGTCCAGAGCTTCCTGGCTGACTCTCCGGGCTGCTGGGCAATGTTACTTAAGTCATTGGCGTCCAGTGGCCGGACATATGTTCCTTGGAAGTTGTTGCGAAAGGCGTCCTCCAAATCCTCCCAGCTGCCGATAAAATTTTCCTGCAGACTGTTTAACCAGTACCGAGCTGGTCCTTTGAGTTTTAGTGGTAGGTATTTGATGGCATGAAGGTCGTCTCCGTGGGCCATGTGGATATGGAGGAGGAAGTCCTCGATCCATACCGCGGGATCCGTTGTTCCATCGTATGATTCGATATTCATGCGTTTGAAACCGTCTGGGAATTCATGCTCGATTACTTCATTTGTGAAGCAAAGAGGGTGTGCAGCGCCTCTATGTTGGGCCACACTTTGGCGTATCTCCGACATAGTCCATTTGCGATTTTCGGGCCGGGTGTGGCTAGGTTTGTCACGTCCGAATAGGTGGCCGTCGTCATGTGTCGAGGTATGTCCTTGCGATCTGTAGATCGCTCTTGAGTGTCCTGCTTTGCTACCCAAGTCTTGTTGACGGTCGTATGTGTAACCCCGGGCTGTTTTATTCTTTCTTTTACTATGAGGTGGGGCGGTCTGGTGTTCGGCTTGAATTGCCGCTTTACCTGGGCCTAGTTGTGGTCGACCTGCCGCATTGTGCGATGATTGTATGGGCTCCAGCGCCTTATCATCGAACTGGGGTAGCGATCTATGCTTCGGGTAGCTTTTGGCTGGTCCACTAAGGCCGTATTTTTCGGCGGCTAGGACTTTGGTCCATCTATCATTGAGCAGATATAGGTCAGCTTGAAGCTGCCGCTGCTTCTTTTTCAGGCTCCTTGCAGTGGCTATTAGTTGGCGCTTAAAGCGCTCCTGCTCATGAGGTTCCTCAGGCATGATGAAATCCTCAGTGCCGAGGCCCACCTCATCCTCAGAGAGTGGAAGGTAATTGTCATCCTCCGAATCTTCGTGTGTGGCCTGTTTAGCAGGGTTGACCTGCCCATCTTCCCGTTCATCTTGTTCATTAGTTGTATCAACGGGGTCTTCGTTGTCATCAGCATCATTGTCCATGCCGTCGATATTCTCGGAGTTGTAATCAAGTTCGTCAGTCAAAACCTCGATCATGGATATAAAGTGGGTGGCGGGTGGGAAGTAAAATTCTCCATCATCAGCCCCTAGTTCAAGCCGGATATAGTTTGGCTGAGAGTTCTCCACCAAGGACATGTTTTTTAATGAGTTTAGCACATCGCCCAAAGGCGAGTGCTGGAAGGTGTCTGCGGCGCTGAATTTGAAGATCGATAAACGATCAAGCTCGGTGTCTGTGGGCTCGTGCGGTTCAGAACCTATAGTCGGAGACGATTCCGGCGTTCTGGTGGCATAGGCATCGTATGAGACCAGGTCCATGTGCGGCTCCAACACCGTGGAATCTACAGCCTTCGAGGCGGGGTTAATCCTCCCGTCTTTGTATGGTGCGGCTTGCCCCGGCTCTAGGGCCAGAGCGGTTACAGGAGCGATCTCCTGGATGCGGCATGATGATAGATTTAGGTCATGATCATCGGGGGGGGGGCGGGAGCGGCCACCGCGGTATCGAATCCGGCGAAGATCAAGTCTCCACGGATGTCCGCGACGTAGTTCAAGCTCCCGAATCTGACCTGATGGCCAAGGGTATAGCTTTTGATCTGCTCCAGATGGCCAAACGAGTTGGCCCGCAGTGCGGAGCCGCCGAACACGAAGATCTGCCCGAGGAGGAAAGTTTCTCCGCGGACAGCATCTTTATTGATGATTGAAGGAGCCATCAAACCTTTCAGCGACAACATAGAGGAACTCTCAATGAAAGCACCAATGTCGGTGTCAGAACCGGCGGATCTTGGGTAGGGGGTCCCGAACTGTGCGTCTAAGGTTGATGGTAACAGGAGACAGGGGACACGATGGTTAACTAGGTTCGGACCCTCTCTATGGAGGTAATACCCTACTTCCTGCTTGATTGATCTTGATGAGTATGAGTATTACAAGAGTTGATCTACCACGAGATCGTAATGGCTAAACCCTAGAAGTCTAGCTTGTATGACTACGGTATTGAGTATATCCTTTCCGGACTACACCCTCCATATAGACACCGGGGGGATCTAGGGTTACATAGAGTCGGTTACAAAATATGGGATCTTCATAATCGTTCGCCAAGCTTGCCTTCCACGCCAAGGAGAGTCCCATCTGGACACAGGTACGGTCTTCGGTCTTCATACCTTCACAACCCATCAGTCCGGCCCATAGATAATAGGTCGGACGCCCGAGGACCCCTTAGTCCAGGACTCCCTCACCCACCACTTGCCGTACACATGCATGGGCCTTAGAGATTAACCAGGGATTATTGTCTTATATGGGCCTAAGCCCATCCATAATCCAACATCATCCACACCAGGTTGCTTTGAGTTAACCCTGTAAGTTCTTAAACAACCTATCTGAGTAATGCTCCAAGCCTTTCTTGCACTCCATAATTAATTCAACAGTTCTAGACTGGAAGTTGAGCCAGAACATTCTAGTGTGTGTGCCGAAGTTATGCAGAAACATTCCAGCATGTACGTCAATTTGGCAGCCCAGCAGTTGTGATTCTCAATGCGGCGGCCAATGGAGCAAGATGGACCTTTTGCGTGTAATATATTGGATTGGAAGGAGCCAAGCGCCAGGATAACACGGCCTGGGTGCATAGGCTTTATATAAATTCGCATTCCAAACTCACTTCAGCTTCTTGTGCGAGGGGATAAGAGAGAGGAAGAACATAGCAGCAGAGACGGTGTGACAATCTTCCCGGCTCTACAATCGCGCTCAGCGGTCGCCGCTCAGTGGTCGGGCTCACGGCTAACCCTCTGTGGGGCTCCTTCACAAATCCATGAGCTGCAGTTGGTGGACCCACGTGAGTCCCCTGTGCCCCTCCTTAGCCTAAGGACCCAATAGGACCTCGCGCCCGAGGGCCTTGATGACCTCGAGCCACTGTTTGACATCCCTAACCACGACAACGCCGATCGTTGGTCGGTGCTCTCGGCTCGCCCTCTCTGGAGCTCCTTCGCATCTCCATGCTACCTCTTGAGCATGCGTTGGTTTTCCCTTAAAGAAGAAAGGGTGATGCAGCAAAGTAGCATAAGTATGTCCCTTAGTTTTTGAGAACCAAGGTATCAATCCAGTAGGAGACAATGCACAAGTCACCTAGTACATGCACAAACAATCAAGAACCTCGCAACCAACGCGATAAAGGGGTTGTCAA
This sequence comes from Triticum dicoccoides, assembly GCF_002162155.2. Classification (NCBI taxonomy): domain Eukaryota; kingdom Viridiplantae; phylum Streptophyta; class Magnoliopsida; order Poales; family Poaceae; genus Triticum; species Triticum dicoccoides. The sequence continues at coordinate 412,589,007 of NC_041388.1, read as the reverse complement.
TCCCTTCGCGGTCACTTGCGAAAGTGAGATCTGATAGAGATAGTAAGATAAATATTTTTGGTATTTTGTTGTATAGATTGGAAAGTAAAGATTGCAAAAGAGTAAACGAGACGCGATAATAAAAGAGAAGCAATATAATAAGAAAGAGACCCGGGGGCCATAGGTTTCACTAGTGGCTTCTCTCATGATAGCATGTATTACAGTGGGTGAACAAATTACTGCCGAGCAATTGATAGAAAAGTGCATAGTTATGAAGACATCTAAGGCAATGATCATGAATATAGGCATCACGTTCATGTCAAGTAGGTCGAAACGATTCTGCATCTACTATTATTACTCCACACATCGACCGCTATCCAGCATGCATCTAGAGTATTAAGTTCATAAGAACAAAGTAATGCATTAAGCAAGATGACATGATGTGGAGGGATAAACTAAAGCAATATGACATAAACCCCATCTTTTTATCCTCGATGGAAACAATACAATACGTGCCTTGCTGCCCCTACTGTCACTGGGAAAGGACACCGCAAGATTGAACCCAAAGCTAAGCACTTCTCCCATTGCAAGAAAGATCAATCTAGTAGGCCAAACTAAACTGATAATTCGAAGAGACTTGCAAAGATATCAAATCATGCATATAATAATTCAGAGAAGAACCAAATAATATTCATAGATAATCAAGTTCATAAACCCACAATTCATCGGATCTCGGCAAACACACCGCAAAAGAGTATTACATCGAATACATCTCCAAGAACATCGAGGAGAACTTTGTATTGAAGATCAAAGAGAGAGAAGAAGACATCTAGCTAATAACTATGGACCCGAAGGTCTGTGGTAAACTACTCACGCTACATCGGAGAGGCTATGGTGTTGATGTAGAAGCCCTCCGTGATCGATTCCCCCTCCGGCAGATCGCCGGAAAAGGCCCCAAGATGGGATCTCACGGGTACAGAAGGTTGCGGCAGTGGAAAAGTGGTTTCGTGGCTCCCCCTGATGTTTCTAGGGTATAAGGGTATATATAGCCGAAAGAAGTATGTCGGTGGTGAAGGAAATATGCCCTAGAGGCAATAATAAAGTTATTATTTATTTCCTTATATCATGATAAATGTTTATTATTCATGCTAGAATTGTATTAAATGGAAACATAATACATGTGTGAATACATAGACAAACAGAGTGTCACTAGTATGCCTCTACTTGACTAGCTCGTTGATCAAAGATGGTTAAGTTTCCTAACCATTGACATGGGTTGTCATTTGATTAACGGGATCACACCATTAGGAGTATGATGTGATTGACTTGACCCATTCCGTTAGCTTAGCACCCGATCGTTTAGTATGTTGTTATTGCTTTCTTCATGACTTATACATGTTCATATGACTATGAGATTATGCAACTCCCGTTTACCGGAGGAACACTTTGTGTCCTACCAAACGTCATAACGTAACTGGGTAATTATAAAGGTGCTCTACAGGTGTCTCCAAAGGTACTTGTTGGGTTGGCGTATTTCAAGATTAGGATTTGTCACACCGATTGTCGGAGAGGTATCTCTGGGCCCTCTCGGTAATGCACATCACTTAAGCCTTGCAAGCATTGCAACTAACGAGTTAGTTCTGGGGTGATGTATTACGGAATGAGTAAAGAGACTTGCCGGTAACGAGATTGAACTAGGTATTGAGATACCGACGATCGAATCTCGGGCAAGTAACATACAGATGACAAAGGGAACAACGTATGTTGTTATGCGGTCTGACCGATAAAGATCTTCGTAGAATATGTGGGGACCAATATGAACATCCAGTTTCCGCTATTGGTTATTGACCGGAGACGTGTCTCGTTTATGTCTACATAGTTCTCGAACCCGTAGGGTCCGCACGCTTAACGTTTTGATGACAGTTATATTATGAGTTTATATGTCTTGATGTACCGAAGGTTCTTCGGAGTCCCGGATGTGATCACGGACATGACGAGGAGTCTCGAAATGGTCGAGACATAAAGATTGATATATTGGAAGCCTATATTTGGATATCATAAGTGTTCCGGGTAAAATCGGGATTTTACCAGAGTACCGTGGGTTACCGGAACCCCCCCCCCCCAGGGGGGGGGCTTAATGGGCCTACATGGGCCTTAGTGGAAATAGAGGGCAGCAAGGGGAGTGTGGGGCGCCCCCCCCCCAAGGCCCAAACCGAATTGGTTTAGGGCAAGGGGGTCGGCCCCCTCTTTCCTTCTCCTACTCTCCCTTTCCTTCCCCCTCTCCTACTCCTACTAGGAATAGGAGGAGTCCTACTCCTAGTGGGAGTAGGACTCCCCCTTGGTGCGCCTCTCCCTGGCCGGCCGCCTCCCCCCCTTGCTCCTTTATATACGGGGGCAGGGGGCACCCCAGAGACACAACGATTGATCGTTTGATCTTTTAGCCGTGTGCGGTGCCCCCCTCCACCATAGTCCACCTCGATAATACTGTAGCAGTGCTTAGGTGAAGCCCTGCATTGGTAGAACATCATCATCGTCACCATACCGTCGTGCTGACGAAACTCTTTCTCAACACTCGGCTGGATCGGAGTTCGAGGGACGTCATCGGGCTGAACGTGTGCTCAACTCGGAGGTGCCGTACGTTCGGTACTTAATCGGTCGGATCGTGAAGACGTACGACTGCATCAACCGCGTTGTGCTAACGCTTCCGCTTTCGGTCTACGAGGGTACGTGGACAACAGTCTCCCCTCTCGTTGCTATGCATCACCATGATCTTGCGTGTGCGTAGGAATTTTTTTGAAATTACTACGTTCCCCAATAGGTGGAGCTCCATGGGGCCCACGATGGTGGGAGGCGCGCCTACCCCCTGGGCGCGCCCTCCTGCCTCATGGCCGCCTCACGGAGTTCCAGACTTCCACTCCAAGTCTCCTGGTTTGCTTTCGGTCCAAGCAAGATCATCGCGAAGGTTTCATTCTGTTTGGATTCCGTTTGGTATTCCTTTTCTGCGAAACACTAAAATAGGCAAAAAATAGAAACTGACACTGGGCCTCCGGTTAATAGGTTAGTCCAAAAAATAATATAAAATAGCATATTAAAGTCCATTAAACATCCAAAATAGATAATATAATACCATGGAACAATCAAAAATTATAGATACGTTGGAGACATATCACTCCACGAGCCGTCGTCAATCTTAGTGAGTACCATGTGCCCCTCCTCCACCCAGGGATGCAGCTGAACCTCGCACCTGAGGGCCTCACCGACCTCGAGCCGCCGCTCGACCTTCCCAACCCTGACGACCACTGGGGGAGCTTAGTGCAACAAGGCCCCCCCCTACACAAAGTTTTGCACATTTGTGAAGAAAATTTCAAGAGAGAGCATATATTAGTGATATTTTTGTGTTTTGTGCCCAACAAAATTCAGATTTTGTGTTTAGGCCCCCAGCTAGCTTTGTCAAGCTCCGCCACTGTCGACAACGCCGCTGGGTGACTGGCGCTCATGACTCATCCTCTCCAGAGCTCCTTAACGTCTCCATGAGCCGCCACCGATGGACCGTCATGAGTCCCCTGCGCCCCTCTTCCGTCCAAGGACATAGCCAGACCTCGTGCCCGAGGGCCTCGCCGACCTCGAGCCGCCACTCGACCTCCCTGACCCCTACGATGCTGCTTCCACCACTATCATCTCCACCCCTACAGTTGCTGCCATCGCCGATCCCACCCTCTTCGTCGTCACCTAGGTGTGTGCGGCTCACTCCATCGGTGTTAGCCAGCGGCCAGTAGTTGAGAGCAACTAGTTGTCCCTTTTTAAACATGTTTTGAGGGTGGTCCAGATTTTGGGTTCATCGTCGTGCACTACACTGACTACTGCGTCGTGCCCATACTTCGGCCGTTGTTGTAGCTCGTCGTCGACGACATTCCTGGCCACCCCAGCACCTCCCACCGCCACCACTCGACGCGCCATAGTGCACTGGTTCGGCAGAGCTGCTCCGTTGCTCAAATGGTCATTGGAGGAGCATTTTTGATGCCCTCCGCCGTCCATGGTCACCGCCGGTGACTAAATGCTGGTTAACCCCGGTCTAGCTAGTGCCTAACCACCCCTCCGTGTCAATGATAGGTGGGCCCCTCTATTAGTTACCCAGCTAAAATAATAGTTAGTTTAGGTTAACTAACCCTGTTTAGCCACTGTGTCAACGACAGATGGGTCCCACACGTCAGGTTTGACTGTGGTTGACTGCTGATGTCAGTGTTGACTCTGCCGAGTCAAAACTTCTAAGAATCATAGAAATTCAACTGCAACTCCAAATAAAATAAATTATATATGAAAAATGATCAGAAAAATATCAAGAATCTATTTCTGCTATGATCATACATGTTTGAACAAGTTAACCTCACTGAATAGGAAAAGCATGATTAGGGCAATTTATGAAATAACATTTGGAGTTGGAATTTGATCTTGTTTGAATTCCACTTCAATTAACTTGGCTAAATATTGCATTAGGTGAATAATGAATCCAGTACCTTAACATGACATGTCATTCATATGAATGTGCATTCATTGATTGTGTTTGTTCTTTGCTAGTCGGTGTTGTTCCTTCTCAGTAGCCAACGTTTCCGACGTTGTGATCATTGACACCAATGAGGAGCTATACTATCTTCTAAAGTGCCAGGCAAGCAAACCCCCTTGATCATTCTGATACAATCCTACTCTCTTGCTCCTGCTCTCTTTTATTGTATTAGGACAACAACGATTCAACTGTTACTTGTTACGGTAGTTGAACCCATTCCTTTGCATGACCCGTCATTGTCACCGAATAGCTAAACCATCCTAGCATGCTTAGGAGTTTCTTGAGCTTTGTTGTGACTACTCATCCATGCTCGCTTGCTATGCTTAGAGTTGAGTTGGTCTGATCCATCTAGGTGATGAATTGGAATGATCATGTCCTAACTACAAAGGCATTGAAAAATCTTCTGTATATTTCAGGCTAATGTTGTTTTCGGCTTCAAGTTGGTATCCTTATTCCGTACAAGAGTAGAGCGGGTCGGTAGCAGATAAGTTTCATATGTATATGTTTGTCAAATTGTCCATATATGTGCATACTGAAGCTTTGAGCGTGGATGTGTTATGGACATGTATGCAGTGTTCTATAAGATATACAAAGTGAAACTACAGTTATAAAATTATACTACATAGAATTGCTAATACTTTCTAATTCAAAATTCTATTTCTAACTTGTTTTGTTACTCAACATGAACAAGTGTTGATACGCTTGCTAGTGAAGGAATGTATACGGATTACCCCCTGGGAGACATGCACATGACACATCCACCTTCGTAGAGGAGGGATCAATTATGCAGAACATTGATTACTTACAAGCCAGACCACAACGTCGAGTATGTTGCCCCTCCTTCTCTATAGTGAGTTATTCTGTATGAAACAGGTGTTATTATCTTACAAAAACTTGCTCATGTCTATCCCCTAAAATAACTTGCATTTGTCTATCTTTTAATCTTATAAAAACTAAATGTTTCTATATTTTGTAATCCACATTCCTATGTTGATGAAGGTGATATTACGATTTCTGTAATGTTGGTTGCAAGTCAACATCGGAAGATCCCATTGTTTTACAGAACATTACTCAAACAAAAGTCAACACACATTTCCTCGGTCAATTATGAGTCAACATGCTTGTGCTAGGCTGTAGTATGGAGTAATATTCTTTTAGTTCTTTACTACACATTGAGTGAGTGTGGCTTCAGATTTAATATGATGACACCCTTTGGTCTGTATTGTCATTTGAATTAAGTACATGTTTGTAATTTACCAGAATGGTTAAGACTTATCCTGTCTTTTTATTTGGACTTGACTTAGTAGTGCAGTTTGAAAGCGGATTTTGTTTCTCCGGGCATGGTTACTCCCTACCAATTTAAACTCTGCAGGTTGCGTGGGCGCATATGCATCTCATTTGGGCAACTTGGTTGGGCTACCGCAAATGTCCATGTAACACTTGAAGTATAGTCGGGTAGAAGCTGTAAACTTATTAATTGTACCTGCGTCCAGACTTGGCTCCGTCACATGCGTATTGGGTAGTGTATTGACATAATTGAAGTGGTCCTTTGTGTGTGGCAAGTACAATATTAATTGCTCTGGCTTCCTTGGCTCTAGCTATCGTACTGTTAAGACCCAATGCAGTTAATTATTACTATTTACCCCTTTTCAATCTTTTTGTTGCATTGCATCGTAGTACTTGCTTGAGAAGGATAACTTTGCCCACTGCTATCGATTACCATAAAACATTCTAATGTGAATCATCACAACGATCTAGCAGGGCAGCAAAGCGCGTGATTGCATCTAGTATGTTTCATGCTTACCAGAAAGAAAAGGTGGTCGGTAGACGCGTCCTAGTTTCTTACTGTCTGTCTCTAGTACTATCTCCTCCCTTCTTTCCTAGACTTGAGTATATTTAGCAGCGAGTAGCTGGTACGTAGCAACAATCAACTACTCTAAGTATATAACAACTAAAAGGAAAAAATACGCGAAAGCGCTAGCTAGCGACCCATCCACTCCCCTTCTCCTCCCTGCATATTTAGCAACGAGCCAGCGATCGATACCATCACAAAAAACTAAAAAAAGACTCGCAGGAGCGTCCGTCCTAGCTGCCGCAACTTGACGAAGAACCCCTGGCGCGCGGGGGTTAGGTGTTATTCTTTAGCTCTTTTCTTTCCTTCTCTTCTTACTGTCCGTACCCATGAACTCACCATTTTTCTGCCTGTTATCAGAAAATCAGGAAAAGAGGCCTCTCAGCGGCAGGAGACGGATCAGGGTAGCCTTGGCTGGGGGGGCTGTGCCCCCCCCCACCCCCCACCTTTGAAGCAACTTATGAAGAATTTTTTGGAAGGACTTAGATGATAACTTTTTTTAGCTCCCCCCCAAACATTCGTATATTCCTTTTTGACCCTACAACACATTAGTTCTAGCTCCGCAACTGGTCCCGTGGTTGTTCCCTAGTAATCCACACCGAAACGAGGATGCGGATAAGTTCTTCGGAAACTCAGTTGGGCACTGTGCTGCATGCATGCAGAATTCACACACACACCGGCCCCTTTCCTCCACCTATGCGATGGGTGGCGGAGGAGGCTTTGGCTTGATGGTTTGAATGAGAAGGGGGCCATAAGACTCTATTGTACTGTTAAAACCCAATGCAATTATTATTTCCCCTTTTCAATCTTTTTATTGCATTGCATCGTAGTACTTGCTTGAGAAGGATAAGTTTGCCCACTACTACCGATTACCATACAACATTCTAATGTGAATCATCACAATGATCTAGCAGCGCAGCAAAGCGCGTGATTGCATCTAGTATGCTTCATGCTTACCAGAAAAGAAAGGTGCTCGGTAGACGCGTCCTAGTTTCTTACTGCCTGTCTCCAGTACTATCTCCACCCTTCTTTTCTAGACTTGAGTATATTTAGCAGCGAGTAGCTGGTACGTAGCAACAATCAACTACTCTAAGTATATACCAACCAAAAGAAAAAAGACTCGCGGAAGCGCTAGCTAGCGACCCATCCACTCTCCTTCTCCTCCCTGCATATTTAGCAGCGAGCCAGCGATCGACCACCATCATAAAAAACAAAAAAAAGACTCGCAGCAGCGCCGTCCCAGCTGTCGGCAACTCGACGAAGAAGCCCCGATGCGCGCGGGTTAGGTTTTTTTTGTTTTGGACAAGTTCTTTGGAAACTCAACTCTAAGTATTCACCTAACCCTCAAGTCAAAGCTTCCGCCACCCATCCATCGCACATGTGAAGGAAAGGGGCCGATGTGTGTGTGAATTTTGCACGCATGCAGCACAGTGCCGAGCTGAGTTTCTGAAGAACTTGTCTGCATCCTCGTTTCGGTGGGGATTACTGGGGAACAACCACGGGAGCGGTGGCGGAGGTAGACCAAATGTGCTCGGGGAAAAAAAGGAATATGTGAGTGTTTGGGGGAGGGGGAAAAAAGCTAAAAAACTTATCATCTAAGTCCTTCAAAAAAATCTTCACAAGTTGCTTCAAAGTTGGGGAGGGGGGCACAGCCCCCCAGCAATACATATAGCTCCACCATTTTTATTTTTTGTCTTTTTTCCGTTTCTTTTTAATTTCTTTCAATTTTATTTTTCAAGTTTTTTATTTTTGCCAAATTTTTTGAAAATTTAAAATGTTCGCATTTCTTAAAATGTGTTCATTTTTCCAGATTCTCTTCATGTATTCATATTTTATTCAGAAACTCTAAAAAAAGCTTAAGTATTTTAAGTTTTGTTCACTTCTTTTCAGAAAAGTGTTTGAAAATTTAAACAACAACAACAACAAAGCCTTTAGTCCCAAACAAATTGGGGTAGGCTAGAGGTGAAACTCATAAGATCTCGCGACCAACGCATGGCTCTTGCACATGGATAGCAAACTTCCACGCACCCCTGTCCATAGCTAGTTCTTTGGTGATTGACCAAGCCTTCATGTCTCTCTTAACAGACTCCTCTCATGTCAAATCCGGTCTACCCTGACCTCTTTTGACATTCTCTGCACACTTTAGCCATCCACTATGCACTGGAGCTTCTGGGGCCTACGCTGAATATGCCCAAACCATCTCAGACGATGTTGGACAAGCTTCTCTTCAATTGGTGCTACCCCAACTCTATCTCGTATATCATCATTCCGAACTCTATCCTTCCTCGTGTGACCACACATCCATCTCAACATACGCTTCTCCGCCACACCTAACTGTTGAACATGTCGCCTTTTAGTCAGCCAACACTCAGTGCCATACAACATTGCGGGTCGAACAGCCATCCTGTAGAACTTGCCTTTTAGCTTTTGTGGCACTCACTTGTCACAGAGAATGTTAGAAGCTTGGCACCACTTCATCCATCCGGCTTTGATTCAGTGGTTCACATCTTCATCAATACCCCCCATCCTCCTGCAACATTGACCCCAAATATTGAAAGGTGTCCTTCTGAGGTACCACCTGCCCATCAAGGCTAACCTCCTCTTCCTCACACCTAGTCATACTGAAACTGCACATCATGTACTTGGTTTTAGTTCTACTAAGGATAAACCCTTTCGATTCAAGGTTTGTCTCCATAACTCTAACTTTCTATTTACCCAACCCGACTATCGTCAACTAGCACCACATCATCTGCAAAGAGCATACACCATGGGATATCTCTTTGTATACCCCTTGTGACCTCATCCATCACCCAGGCAAAAATATAAGGGCTCAAAGCTGACCCCTGATGTAGTCCTATCTTAATCGGGAAGTCATTAGTGTCGACATCATTTGTTCCAACACTTGTCACAATATTATCGTACATGTCTTTGATGAGGGTAATGTACTTTTTAGGGACTTTGTGTTTCTTCAAGGCCCACCACATGACATTCCTTGGTATCTTATCATAGGCCTTCTCCAAGTCAATGAACACCATATGCAAGTCCTTCTTTTGCTCCCTGTATCTCTCTGTAAGTTGTCGTACCAAAAAAATGGCTTCCATGGTCGACCTTTCAGGCATGAAACCAAACTAATTTTTGGTTACACTTATCATTCTTCTTAAGGGGTGCTCAATGACTCTCTCCCATAGCTTCATTGTATGGATCATCAGCTTAATTCCACGGTAATTAGTACAACTCTAGACATCCTCCTTGTTCTTGAAGATTGGTACTAATATACTCTGTTTTCATTCTTCCGGCATCTTGTTTGCCCGAAAAATGAGGTCTAAAAGCTTAGTTAGCCGTACTATCGCTATGTCCCCGAGGCCTTTCCATACCTCAATGGGGATACAATCAGGGCCCATCGCCTTGCCTCCTTTAATCCTTTTTAAAGCCTCCTTGACCTCAGACTCCTGGATTCTTCGCAAAAAACGCATGCTGGTCTCATCAAAGGAGTCATCCAGTTCAATGGTAGAACTCTCATTCTCCCCATTGAATAGCTTGTCGAAGTACTCCCGTCATCTATGCTTAATCTCATAGTCCTTCACCAAGAGTTTGGCCTACTCCGTCCTTAATGCATTTGACTTGACCAATATCCCTCGTCTTCCTCTCTCGGATCTTGACCATCTTATAGATGTCCCTTTCACCTTCCTTTGTGCCTAACCGTTAGTATAAGTCCTCATATGCCTGATCCCTTGCTTCACTGACAGCTCGCTTTGCGGCCTTCTTCTCCATCTTGTACTTCTCTATGCTGTTTGCACTCCTATCCAGGTATAGGCGTCTGAAGCAATCTTTCTTCTCTTTAATCGCCTTCTGAAAATTTAAAAAGGATTAAAATTTCTAAAAATGTGTGCATTTTTTAATTTTGTTCACAAATTCCAAAAATGTTCACGGATTTCAGAAAATGTTCCTGTTTTCGAAAATTGATCACAATTCAAAAAAGTTCATGTTTCCAATATTTGTTCACAAATTGATTTTTTTCTTTGGGAAGTTACATAAAATGTTCGTGTTTTGCTAAACGGAGCTGCTAAAAATCAGTCGACTGAGACTTCGTCGACTGGCCAGCGGTTCGATCCAAAAGCTATACGATTCGCGCAAGCGCACGTGAAAGTCACCAGCGCGTGCTTCCTTTTCAGACTAGCTGGTTCGGCGGCCCGTTTATTTATTCTTTGTTTGTTGTTGGGGCTGGGCTGCGTGATGGGACGGCCGTTGTCAGCTGGGCTTTTTCATGTTGTTTTTTCCAGTGATCATTTTGCCTGCAGCAGTAGGGAGACACTACTAGTCTACTACGGTTGGCTTTCCTCATTCTTCCACAAATACATCCCTTTTGTGCTGGACCCATTCAAATCACAAAAAGGAAAAACAGGGCTGACCATCAGTACTCTCATTGTTCATTCTTTCTGTTAGTGTTTTTCAATGATTTATTTTTCCCAAATATACATTTAACGTGATACTTACCCCTAAAAAACTTGATACGAAACTATTTTTCTCTATTTTGTTAGACAAACTATTTTTCTCTTTTTTGTTAGACAAACTATTTTTCTCTTTTTTGTTAGACAAACTATTTTTTATTTTGTTTTATTCTCATTTCTTTTTTTTGTTAATTTGTTTTTTGTATTTTTCTTGTTTTACCAAACTAGTTTTGATTTATTTTTTTACATTTCCTCGGTGGACAGAGAATTAGCTAAAACTCAGTCGATTTGGCAGATGTGGATTCCGGTCGTCGGGTCCGTGTATTGTTGATGGATGTGTTTTGTTTACGGCCTAGTTGATGCGTTGCTGTGTTGGATTTTCTCTTTCTCGGGATGGGTTCTTATTTCACGCTTTTTGAAACAAGTGAGAAGGAGGGGCTAGTTCATTTCGCCCCGCATCATCGTCTTCCTCCTCATTTTTCCTCTCTTCCTTTCAATAAGTGGTGGTCTTTCCATAGCTAACGGGTCGTCGATTGTCAAACTCGTCAAGAGGGTGGAGGGGTGACATCTACCCCAGCGCATGTTGTCTCCATCAACTTGAAAAAAAATGGTACATAGAGCAAAGATGACTATTTTGTCTAAGCCTAGTTGTCTTTTTTAACTTAGTCTTTTTCCTACTTTTATAATTATTAGTCATTGACCATCTGTATATGCCCCAACTTATGTGCAATTGTAAGTGTTACAACACACACTTGACGGGCGCATTCTTGACTTTTTGTTTCTTTTTGTATAGAGAGATAGTGAAGTTGTCTGTCTGATACTAGGCATGCAACTGCAAGTGTTGCCCTCGACTGCAACTAACTTTGTTTTATCGAAGGACGGCTAGAGAGACAGAAAGTTGCATGTCTAACACTAGGCATGCAACTGTAAGTGTCGTCTTCGAGTGCAATTGCATGTCTACTCAAATGACTACAACTAACATTTGTTTTAGATGAGCGACGGGAGAGGCGCAGCTGCATATCTGAGACTAGGCATGCAACTGCAAGTGTCGCGCTTGACCGCAATTGCATGTCCCCCAACATGGTTGCAACTGGACCTTTGTTTTGTCAAAGCGGGCGGGCTAGTTGCATATTCGACACTAGGAATGCAACAGTAAATGTTGCACCCAACCGCGACTGCATGTCTTATAACCCTACCACAACTGTACTTTTTTGTTCTGTCGGAGGGGGCACCGCTAGAGGGGGCAGGCCAGTTGCAAGCCCGACAACAGCCCCACAACTGCAAGCGCCGCACCCGACCGCAACTGCAATGTCCCCAACATGGTTACAACTGGGCCTTTATTTTGTCGGAGGGGCGGCGGGAGAGGGGGCGGGCCAGTTGCATGTCCGACACTAGGCATGCAACTTCAAGTGTCGCACCCGTCCGCAACTGCATGTCTTCTAGCCCTAGTACCACTGAACTTCTTTGTTCTATCGAAGGGGGCGCCAGTAGAGGA
>NC_041388.1:412569397-412576067 GCF_002162155.2 Triticum dicoccoides | reverse complement strand
TTTGTCAGAGCGGGCGACGGGAGAGGGGGCGGGCCAGTTGCATGTCTGACACTAGGCATGCAACTGCAAGTGTCGCGCCCGAGCGCAACTACATGTCTTGTAACCCGACCACAACTGGACTTTTTTGTTCTGTCGATAGGGCAGGCCAGTTGCAAGCCCGACAACAACCCCGCAATTGCAAGGGCCGCACCGGACCGCAACTGCATGTCCCCCAACATTGGTTGCAACTGGACCTTTGTTTTGTCGGAGGGGGCAGCGGGAGAGGGGGCGGGCCAATTCCATGTTAGGCACTAGGAATGCCACTTCAAGTGTGGATCCTGGCTGCAACTGCATTTTTTCAACACGACTGCAACTTAGTGGCGTTCTGCTAATTGTTTATGAAGAAACTATTGCACGCCATATCTCAACTGTAACTACATGGTGTAGCATGACCCACAACAAGGGATACAAGTACCAGCAACTAGCCGCTCCCTACATCTTCATTATCTTTTCAAATACACATTGAATATTTTAAAAATACATTTTTATATTTTTAAATATATGGTGAATATTTTTAAATCTTTTTGAATATTTTATAATTATACAACTATTTATCAATACATGATGGACATTTCTGAAATGTACAAACACTTTTTCTGAAGTATAACGACAAATGCAAAGATGTGCTTCCTTTTTTTGGTGAACATGTAACTTAAAATGAAATATAATAAAAACATTGAACAAACAACAGGAAAAATTAAATCAGAAAACCCAAGAAATAGAACGGTAAGCTAGACAACACGCAAAAAAGAGAACAAAAATGATACACATGTGCACATTAGTCGGATGCATATAGTTGCTTATCTGTCGATCAGATGCAACTTCTTTTCATTTTGTTTGTTTTTCTATTTATTTTCTTTGTTACATTAAAGATTTCTTTATCATTTAAAATATAAATAATATTTTTTAAAATGATAAATAAAGGAAAAAAATAACAAGATGAAAAGAAAAGAAGGAACAGAGCATTAGCAACACTAGGGTAGAAAAAATACAAACTACATCGTGTTGTATAGCAATACACCTAATGGGACAATGTTCTAGCGATCCAGTAAAAAGCACAAATAAAAAAAAGGGAAAAATACAGCCCAACAACAGCCCACGTGGTGAGGCAACACATGCCAACGCAGGCCAACAGGTAATGCGAACTCCAGCCAAGCGAACGGAAATTAAACGTGCGACTAGTTTAGAGATGACGTCAGTTGACTTAAACTTCGCAAAGTCTAAGTCGACTGAGACCTAGACAGACCCTTTGCTAAAATTATTCATTATCATTTTTTCAGAAAATGTTCCTGTTTTCGGTTCACAAATTCAAAAAATTCATGTTTTCGTAATTTGTTTACAAACTGAAAAAATGTTTGGGAGAATTTCATAAAATATTCACCTTTTGAAAAAATTATTCATAATTTCCAAAATGGTTAGAGTTTTTCAATTTAGATCCTGTTTTTTTAATGTTTGCATTTTGAAAAAGTTGTTCGTAGTTTCGAAAGATGTTTTCATTTTCAATTTTGTTCCTTTTTTACAAAAAAGGTTTTAGATTCCCAAAAAATCTTTGAAGTTTGTGAGCAAATTGGGAAAATGTTCATTTTTGTAAATATATTTACCTTTGTGAAAAAGAAAACCATGTTCGAGATTTAAAAAAATGTTTATTTACTTTCGCCACTTAATGTTTATATCAACAAAGCTGGCATTTTAGACAAACAAGTCTATGGCCACAGTGACCAGCGATGGTGGTTCGGTCACTTGAGGTTGTGAGATCGGTCCTGCCATTGACTCACTCCCTGCGGCAGGCACAAGTGGGACAAGTGTCGATGATTTTACGTCCATGCACACCAATTTTGGTAGCTTGACCTCTTTGGTTCGTTCCGTTGAAGGTGGTCCAATGAGCAGACTTATTCAAGATCAGGTAAATTTGACTAGGTATCCTCACATGCTGTTTTTGCTCAATAATTATTTGGAAATTTCACTAAGTAAATTGGTATATAACGCTTATTTAAATCTTCAATGGGTATATATTCTTTCCACACACATCATGCAATAGACAAATGATGTTTCATTTGAACTAAAATCAGGAGTCACTAAAATGTGCAACTATCAAAGGGAGAAATAAATACGGTTGTTTGACTATTAACTAGAAACATGTAGATGCGAGGTGACAGTGTCACACAATGTAGTATGTTGGGGTAACTATTGCAATAGCTGAACAGATGTAATTGCTGCTATAACCATCGTATGCTATGTTATGAACATTCTCTCTAAAATATAGCAGCAGTACACATCGTTAATCCATTATGTGTTTTACACTTTTACCCATCTGCGTGTTGACTCTGGTAATATAGTTTGTACAGTGCGATCTGCAACTTGGATTTGGTGCACAGAAGCAGCAAATTTATCCTTGTTTTGAGGAGCACCTTCGGATGGCCTCAGCTGGAGCTCCTGTTGGCAATAAGCCATGTCCGTGCGCTGGCGACCGGCGTCGGGTGCGCCGGGTGCGGTACGTTCACCGCGTGTGTGCACGTGTGCCGCGATGGTGTGTGTGCACCTGAGTTCACCGTGTAAGGCTGCGGCTGTTGACGATCTATTGCGAGTCCAGACGCGTATGAGCGGGTCGTCTGAGCCGGCCATAGCGTGCTGATCCGGCGGGCTAGCAACAGTGGAGGCGCGGCGTTGCGTGCATGTGGCTTCGTGGTTAGTGCATGCTAGGTCGATCAGTTAGTGGGTGCGTGCGTGGATAGTGGCCACATGCTTGCAACGGCTGGCGTGTGCTGTGTGCTGGGCTATATAAGCCAATGTAATGGACTTGTTCGGTTTGAGCCGAGTTGGAAAAATACAGACAAAAGGCCAGCGTTCGTTGCTGGGGGCGTCCGTCGCCCGACAGGCGTTCGTCGCCGGGTAAACCATCATGTCTCGTGTTTTTGTCTGATTATTCGTCCATCCTTGGTTCCAACAATTGGTATCAGAGCCACAAGGTTCGAGGGGCGGTCGTGGCGCGCGGTGGCGTCCGCAGCGGACGCGGCGTCCACCGCCCACATGGAGGCATCGGCAGCGGCGCGCGGCGAGCGCGTGGCGACAGCGACGCGCGATGAGTCCGCGGCTGTGCGGTGTGATGTCGTGCG
Source organism: Triticum dicoccoides (assembly GCF_002162155.2). Taxonomy (NCBI): domain Eukaryota; kingdom Viridiplantae; phylum Streptophyta; class Magnoliopsida; order Poales; family Poaceae; genus Triticum; species Triticum dicoccoides. Next base: position 412,572,915 of record NC_041388.1, on the reverse strand, counting down.
TGCGAAGAGCACGATGGTCGCGAAGACGAGGAGGTCGCGGAGGACCTGCATGGTGGCGCAGAGGTCGCAGGGGCTCGGCTTGACAACCGTGGAGCGTGGCACGGAGCCGCGGCGGACCTGTGTGGTGGCGCAGAGGCTGCGGTGGCGCGGCATGGCGGCATGGAGGTGACGCGCTGAGGTTGAGGCTGCAGCGGTGCAGGGCAATAAACCGCAGCGGCGAGACGGGCGCGACCGGTGCGTGTTATGGGTGCGCACTGGAAGCGTCGGGCGCGTCGGACCGCGGGCGCGCGTACGAGCGTGCGGTTAACGTTGGGAGGAGGCGTATGTCGCCGTTGGCTCGAGTCCGTGCTTGAGTTCGGCTACATCCTTCCGGCGTTTGTCGCTGGCGGCTGCCATGGCGGACACGGAGGCAACGCGCGGGAGCGTCTGGTGCAGTCGGGCTCGTCGGGGTGCGTCGGGTGCGTGCGGGATGTGCGGGACGCACTGATGCGGTCGGGCTCGTCGGGCGCGCCGGGTGCGTGCAGGACATGCGGGACGCAGAAGGACGCTAGGTGTGTCGCCGGCGGAAAAGGAGCACGGTGTGTGTCGCCGGAGTCGTGACGAAGCCCAGTGCGACCGGCGTCGATGTGCCAGGTTGGGTCCGCGGGCTGGGTCATGGCCGTAACGACGACAACGACGTGAGCTGCATCAACTCCGGCGACGGCGAGCACACGGCACGTCGCAGCGGGTGCGAAGGTGCGCGGTGTCATCGGGCGGACGAGACGACGACGGCGAGTCGGAGCTCCTGTCGGCAGGCCGTGCAGCGATGTCATGGCTTAGGGGTGAGTGTTGGCAATAAGCCATGTCCGTGCGCTGGCGACCAGCGTCGGGTGCGCCGGGTGCGGTATGTTCAAAGCGTGTGTGCACGTGTGCCGCGATGGTGTGTGCACCTGAGTTCATCGTGTAAGGCTGCGGCTGTTGACGATCTGTTGCGAGTCCAGGCGCATATGAGCGGGTCGTCTGAGCCGGCCATAGCGTGCTGATCTGGCGGGCTAGCAAGAGTGGAGGAGCGGCGTTGCGTGCATGTGGCTTAGTGGTTAGGCTGGTTGTAATGATAATATCATAGCTATCATGCATGTTAACTAGGCAGTTTTGATGAGATATCATAGCATTAAATGAAGAAAGAGATGGAGTATCATATCATGATACCGTATCATAATAAATGCTATGCTACTTTGTGTCATGCATGACAATAAATAGAGTACTACATGATACTGATATATGATACTATGTATTAGGGAGGTAGTATCATACACTAGTATCATATGCATGATACTAGTATATGATACTCCCCATTACAACCAGCCTTAGTGCATGCTAAGTCGATCAGTTAGTGGGTGCGCGCGTGGATAGTGGCCAGATGCATGCAACGGCTAGGCGTGTGCTGTGTGCTGGGCTATATAAGCCAATGTAATGGACTTGTTCGGTTTGAGCCGAGTTGGGAAAATACAGAGAAAAGGCCAGTGTTCATCGCTGGGAGCGTCCGTCGCCCGATGGGCGTTCGTGTCCGGTAAACCATCGTGTTTCGTGTTTTTGTCTGATCATTCGTCGATCCTCGGTTCCAACAGCTCCGCAGTTCGGGAACATGAGCAGACACAATCCCATGCCTGTGCCTGTGCCGGTGCCCGAGCCAACACTGATGCTAGGGTATGAGCCAACGTTGATGCTGGGTTATGCACCGCAGTTCGGGAGCTGCCCTCCGGTCCAGTTAGGTTGGGACCTGTCCAAGATGGTTGGCGTGCTCCAATCCGTATGTGTGTGGTGCAACACAAGGTTCCAGCATTTTGGCACGGCCGAGCAGCAGAACGATTCTGTTGGCTTCATGTGCCCCGCGTGCAAGGACAAGACATCCGGTCATCTTGGCACACTCAACAATGGTTCATTGCTTTAGCATTCGATCTCTGCTGCTGTTTTCTTCATATGTAGTCCGATCTTTTTTCTTTCTCGTGGGGATCATGTAGGGTAGACTTGAATCTGAGCTAGTGTGTGTGTGTGGTGGTTACGTTGACCGGTTTGGCTATGTTTAAATGACACTGGTTTTGGTCGTTGACTGATTTGGTTTTTGTAGCAACGTAGTATGCGACACTTCTAAATGCTGAGGTCCAGATTGAACCTGAGGTGCATGATTCTTTTCATTGGCCTTGGTCCTCCATGGATGAATATTCGGCAAGCTCGTATCGCCTGCTTTGCCAGTGTTGGGTTAGTTTGCCAGCTGCTCCGTGCATATGGAAGCTCTGGGCACCTTTCAAGTGCAAGATTTTTACTTGCTTGCGGTTCAACGTAGGCTTTAGACATTGAACAGAAGAACGACCCTACGAACACACGCACATATCCTATCCGTATGAGCACCTAAGGCTGAGCTGGCATATCATCTTGAGATTTAATCTAGAAAAATGCGAGCACCAGGACTTGAACAACTGCTCCATGGATACCTTGTCCCTTTCTAAATACGTTTTGACCTTGCTCTTTGGTTTTATTTCACCAGCTCTGTTTCATGGGATAAGTACTTACTGAAAAGGAAAGCTGTTACGAAGCGCTAGCAAGCCAACGGTTGAACGAGTTTCTTCGCCGAGTTTCTCTCCACTCTCCAGATCTCCAAAAGTCTTTGTATATTTGTACTCAATTGCTATTTTAGCAATCTTGGCCAAAAAACCTCCTCCAACAATCTTTGTATGAGTGGTCCTCCACCATTTTTTTTTACAAAGTTTGTTGTACTTGCACCCGGACTTTGTATATTTGCAAACTGGAGAGATCACTTGCTAGTGTGTATGTGATGCGTACGGTGGCGAGTTGTGGTAGTATATGTATTCATGTATCTAAGCTAGTTTGTAGTGTGTATGACAAACGGTGTCCTGTGCCATTGTATGTTTCGTACAAACTAGTAATAATGTACGTGCAATGCACGTTTATATTAGATAGAATATTAGTTGCACGTTATATTATGTAAGATATATCGGTTGCACGTTGGTATTTGGTAAGATATCAATTACTTTTTCACGGGAATGGTAGGATATTAGTTACATGGCAAGTTTCATGGAATAGCGTTGAGTCAAAACGTGTTTATAACCAATGGCAGTGGTGGGTAATTAGAGCGTTAAACGTGTTTGGTGCTCAACATTGAAGCGATTTGAACCGCTCGATAACATGATTTGACGGTCGAGATGATTTGAATCTGCCCCTTTGGGTCTTTTTATATTGGTATAGATATAGCAATGAAATATACAAATGCTGCTAAGCACAACTTGGTTTGGATTGCTAAACCTTCTCTCTCCTCTTTCTATCACCATTTTTTAGCAATCCAATATACAAAGGTTGTTGGAGATGCTCTAAGGATCAAATGTACCATGCCCAGACGTAACTGGTTCCTTTGATGAGAGGTGGCTGGTTGCGAGGAAGATGTGTGGTTCGGGGCAAGGATCGCAAAGGATTTGACTCATTTGCCATTCTTACTAGGTGGCACCGGCTGACCTATGTTGGGG
>NC_041388.1:412567497-412568864 GCF_002162155.2 Triticum dicoccoides | reverse complement strand
AACGTTTTAGATAGTTCGGTGAGAAGTTAGACTTGTCGATGATTTTATGTCCATGCAACCAATTTTGGTAGCCTGGCGTCTTTGGTTTGTTCCGTTGAATGTGGCTAATGAGCAGACTTAGTCAAGATCAGGTAAATATGACTAGATATCCTCAAATGATATTTCTTCTTTACAATTATTTGGAAATTTCACTAAGTCAATTGGTGTATAATATATATATATATATATATATATATATATATATATATATATATATATATATATATATATATATATATATATATATATATAGACCTGCTAAACTCAGCGTGCGCGCATTATAACTTAGCCTACGCTCCAGCCGCCCATCGACCCAACTGGGCCATACGTGCTAATTAGCCGGAGTGCGCTCACTCCACCAGAAAATCAACCGTAAAGAATTTACGACCATCGTCTTGTACATGCACTTAACCAGGCCCGCGTTCCTCCGAAAAAATCAATAGTAACGCGTTACGATCAAGTTAACATATCCAACACCTCGCACTTGGACCATTAATTTATGGTAACTGACGATCGTCGCATCGTAAAAGAGCCCAACAGTTAATTGCTACCATCAGTAAATTGAGCCTGCAGTAGTAGTAATGATATTACCATCTAGTAATTTGCATGCACTCCATTTTTTTCCTACTGTGAGCATGTAGTAATACATTTTGACATGTCCACGCTAGGTTTACTACATATCTCACTGCCCATCTGTTTGCTTTACGATCCACTACAAGAGAAATTACTACTGCCAGTTTGTGAGCATGTAGTAATACATTACTACATATCTCGGCCAGGTTTACTACATATCTCACTGCCCGGTAATAAAACTAACTTTATTACCGTGTACACTACATCTGTTACTTTCAATAATTAGTTGCCACTTTCAAAATAATAATAATAATTTGTAGCCCAAAAGAATGAGGTAACGGACCAGCACATGGTAACAGAATTAAATGCATTACTTTTCCTAGAACTGTCGGTGGTCAGCGCCATCCGCGCGCCTAAGTTGGTTCGTCCGGAGCGTAGATTAAGCAGAATGCGCGCTCGCTTACAATAGCGCAGCCGTGTGTGTGTGTGTCTATATATATATATATATATATATATATATATATATATATATATATATATATATATATATATATATATATATATATATCATGATATTCGTCATCCTGGGTGAGGAATAGTTTTTCACCCCCCTCTATTTTACCATCAATGCACCGTAATTTTACATTTCGTAAGTTTTGTCTTATTTCCGACGCAAAAAGAGATCATAAAAAATATATAATCGCCGTAAAAAATATTTTATGTTATGTAAAATTACAAACGTAAAAACATAGTCT
>NC_041388.1:412554288-412566982 GCF_002162155.2 Triticum dicoccoides | reverse complement strand
CCCTCGGCTGGTCTCCCCGTGCACTGCATCGACTACTGTGTCGCGCCCATACTTTGGCCGCCGCCATAGCTCGTCGTTGACGTCGTTCTCGGCCATCCCAGCACCTCCCACCGCCACCACTCGACGCGCCATAGTGCGCTGTTTCGGCAGATCTACCGCTCAAATGGTCGTCGGGGGAGTGTTTCGGATGCCCTCCGCCCGTCCCTGGTCGCTGCCGGCGACTAAACGCCCGGTTAACCCCAGTCTAGTTAGTGCCTAACCACCCCTCCGTGTCAATGACAAGTGGGCCCCTTTGTTGGTTAGCCGGCTAAAATAATAGTTAGTTTAGGTTAACTAACCCTGGTTAGCCACTGTGTCAATGACAAATGGGTCCCGCACGTCAGGTTTGACTGTGGTTGACTGCTGACGTCAGTGTTGACTGTGCCGAGTCAAAACTTCTAAAAATCATAGAGATTCAACTGTAACTCCAAATGAAATAAATTATATATGAAAAATGATCAGAAAAATATGAAGAATCTATTTATGCTATGATCATGCATGTTTGAACAAGTTAACCTCACTGAATAGGACAAAGGATGATTAGGGCAATTTATGAAATAACATTTGGAGTTGGAATTTGACCTTGTTTGAATTCCACTTCAATTAACTTGGCTAAATATTGCATTAGGTAAATTCGGTACCTTAACATGACATGTCATTCATATGAATGTGCATTGCATTGATTGTGTTTCTTCTTTGCTAGTTGGTGTTGTTCCTTCTCGGTAGCCGACGTTTCCGACGTTGTGATCGTTGACACCGATGAAGAGCTATACTATCTTCTGAAGTGCCAGGCAAGCAAACCCTCTTGATCGCTCTGACACAATCCTACTCTCTTGCTCCTGCTCTCTTTTATTGCAGTAGGACAACAACAATTCAACTGTTACTTGTTGCGGTAGTTGAACCCATTCCTTTGCATGACCTGTCATTGTCACCAAATAGCTAAACCATCCTAGCATGCTTAGGAGTTGCTTGAGCTTTGTTGTGACTACTCATCCATGCTCGCTTAAGTTGGTCTGGTCCATCTAGGTGATGAATTGGAATGATCATGTCCTAACTACAAAGGCATTGAAAAATCTTCTGTATATTTCAGGCTAATGTTGTTTTCGGCTTCAAGTTGGTATCCTTATTCCGTACAAGAGCAGAGCGGCTCGGTAGCAGATAAGTTTCATATGTATACGTTTGTCAAATTGTACATATATGTGCATACTGAAGCTTTGAGCGTGGATGTGTTATGGACATGTATGCAGTGTTCTATAAGATATATAAAGTGAAACTACAGTTATAAAATTATACTACATAGAATTGCTAACACTTTCTAATTCAAAATTCTATTTCTAACTTGTTTTGTTACTCAACATGAACAAGTGTTGATATGCTTGCTAGTGAATGAATGTATACGGATTACCCCCTGGGAGACATGCACACGACACATCCACCTTCGCAGAGGAGGGATCAATTATGCAGAACATTGATTACTTACAAGCCAGACCACAGCGTCGAGTATGCTGCCCCTCCTTCTCTATAGTGAGTTATTCTGTATGAAACATGTGTTATTATCTTACATAAACTTGCACATGTCTATCCCCTAAAACAACTTGCATTTGTCTATCTTTTAATCTTATAAAAACTGAATGTTTCTATATTTTGTAATCCACATCCCTATGTCGATGAAGGTGATATTGCGATTTCTGTAATGTTAGTTGCAAGTCAATATCGGATGATCCCATTGTTTTACAGAACATTCCTCAAATAAAAGTCAACGCACCTTTCCTCAGTCAATTATGAGTCCGACATGCTTGTGCTCGGATGTAGTATGGAGTAATATTCTTGTAGTGTTTTACTACACATTGAGTGAGTGTGGCTTCAGATTTAATATGATGACACCCTTTGGTCCGTACTAGTGGACGGGGCGCGCCCATGGCGCGCCTCCTGGTCAGTGCCTGTGCGGTGCCAGGTTGCAAGCGCCCATTCTGCTGTTTTTCTTTATTTGCTGCACAGATGCATGTATAACTGACAACCTTGTTAATCAATGACAATAAAGCAGGCCAAATCCATTATAGTAATCCAAATCATTAGAGCTAAAAGTAGATTAAATTTGGTGAAGTAGCAATCAACTGTATAGCTGGTTCAAAATGAAGGGGACGCCAGTTTTGATATTGCATACACTTTGTAGATACTGTCCAAATCAGGCGTAAGAAGCACACTACATTGACGTATGTACAACTCTGACGGGCTTAAGAATCACACTACATTAAGTATATATAGGTGGCAGTGACGGTCAGCAACGATCTGTCTGCAGGCGGTGAATGATGAATTCTCAAAATAAAGGACATTGGAGTAGACCCGACGACGCACTCCACGACGAGCTTGTTGAGGAAGAGGTCGTCAGTAAGGCGGTGCTCCCTGAGCCCTTGAAAGTGTAGCGAACAGCGAAGCAGCGGCGAGCAGGCCTCCATCTCATCACCCTGGCGAGATCGGGCGGCAAGTTCTCAAGCTTCCTCCTGGCTTGGAAAAATATGTTGCGCGCCAAGAAAGAGTTGATAACCTTGTCCTGTTATCAATTCAAACGATAGCTAACCTAAAAAAAATAAGAACGATGCATTCCAAATAGCAAGAAGCATGCACAATAGAACCAGCCCAAGTGTGGCAACAACGTTATAGCAATAATAGGAAGTGGAGTGGAGTGTTGTGTCTCCTCCTCCCATCATATTCTTCCAACGCGTCACATAGCACGCCTGAATACACATCAATTTTTGGAACATAGGAAACCTGCAATGCAAAGAGCAGAAGTTGTTCACTTCTTCAACTACCTACGGATCAAACTTTGTCCCTAGGATGCACAACATATACGAACCACTAATTTAGTATGCTACAAATTACTGTACCTTGAAGCACAATCAACATGCAGGAGCTACCTCCTAGTAACTCATAGATGGACCTCAGGGAGATCGACAAGTGCAGGCGACGTTTCCTTTGGCGCCAAGATGAAGAGATCACGGGTGCCAGCTACAAGGTCAATTGGCCGACAGTGTGTGCCCCCACGGAGCATGGAGGCCTAGGCATCCCCGACCTGCAACGCTTCGGTAGAGCACTCCGTCTTCGTTGGCTCTGGATCGCCTGGCACCACCCGGAAAGGCCCTGGGTCGGCTCTGAATTGCCATGCGACGAGGCGGACTGGGCACTCTTCTCGGCCTCGACGAAGGTGACGATCGGAGACGGGATGCGGGCATCCTTCTGGCGCTCCCCGTGGCTCGGGCATGCAACCCTCTCCCAGCGCTTCCCCGAGCTCTTCACCCACTCTCGGCGAAAGCACCGATCGGTCCACGGCGCACTCAGCGACGACACCTGGATCCGAGATCTTGCCCACGGGCAAAATCAGCACCTCCTCGAGGACGTTCTAGCCTTGCACCGCGAGTTGCAACGATCGGCGCCGCCCCTCCAACCAGGAGTGCCAGACGACCTGACCTGGAAGCATTCAAGCTCCGGGACGTACTCGGCCAGGTCCGCATACCAAGCTCAGTTTCAGGGCAGGACGGCGACCAACTTCGACCACTTGATCTGGAAAGCCTGGGCCCCGGGGAAGATCAAAATCTTCTCATGGCTACTGCTGCGTGACAGGCTCTGGTGCAACGACAGATTGCAGAGAAGGGGCTGGCAGAATGGCTACTTCTGCAAACTCTGCGTCAGAAGCCTCGAATCATCACACCACCTGTTCTGGAACTGCCCGGAGTCTAGACAGGTCTGGACTGCGATCGGGCAATGGCACGGCTGCTCCGCCCTCTCCCCTGCAGATTGCTGGAGCCGCAGAAACTCCAGCACGATCATCCACAACATTTTGGCGCGCACTGATCCATCACGACGACATGGTGCACGGTCAATCCCGCTGCTCACTTGCTGGGAAATTTGGCAAGAAAGAAACAACTGCACTTTTCGAAGCAACCTCCCGAGCGTGCGAGAAATCATCAGGCGCATCCGAGACAGCATCGAGCTCTGGAGGATCGCAGGCGCAACGTGCATCGAGAGCCCCTTCGGGGAGCCACCCTGAGAGAAATTTTCCTTCTCCTGTACTAGGGTTTTCGACCGCATGTGACTGGCCCTACACACTTGATCCTCGGATCTTCACCTCCCCTTTGTTTTCCCGCTGCTTCCTGCTATAATCAATGAAAAGCCAGCAATTGCTGGATCTTTCAAAAAAAAAAACTATGTGACAATAGTATCTTCCTTACATTTACACTCGATCCAAACTAAAAAAATGAAACAAAGTGCAGTGAGAAACTAATCTAATAGACAATTTGAATGTTATATAAGCTCTGCTGAAGAGTGGGGATCTGTCTGACACATTTTATTCACCAAAATACAATAGATGTATTCACCAAAAGACTGCCATGTTTAAGATTTATAAATCCATAACAGCAACAACTGAAGTGGGTCTTTGAAATTTATACTATAGCACCTTCCAATAAAATCAAAGTTCATCCTATTGCATCCAGGAAAATTATAGGAAACTTCTTGCTTATTGGAAGTCCTATTAGCTGCTTCCTAATAAATACTCCCTCTATATACTAATATAAAACCTTCTATAGATCTCTAAAGTAGAGATCTATAAAAGGTCTTATATTAGTACCACAGTGAACATCCACATTTCCATCATATTCAGCAATAATAGGCATGTATAGGCAACAGTTCCTGAGTTCAAAAGATAAGCATATTTGCAATCATATTCACACTTTTGGCAATGGATCTTTGAATTAACCACAAGAAAACAAAACTGAACAATGAGTGATTCAGAGAAGCAGTTTTCTGTGAACTCCTACTTTTGAATTGTGGACACTACAAGTTTTACAACGAACAGACTGAATGAGATGCATGTATACCAGCGAGGAGGGCGAGGTGGAGATTGACGTGGGCTATGGAGAAGCCCTAGTTTCCAATGTGGGCGTCGGCGGACTTGAAGTAGCAAGTGGCGGCAAGGGAGTGTGGCTGCATATACCAAAGGCTCATCTGCAATGTACCCAACAAAGGTACAAGTCATTAAATCAATGAACTAACGGCCCTAAAATAACTAAACAATTGAATTGCAAATAGATAATTAGCAAATACTACTTCTAGTTGAGTTTAGCTTATATATCCAAGAGATAGAAGTAGCATGCTATAACCAAAAATTCTGGAAAACAAAAAGACGCCTGTAAAAATTAGAGGATATGTTATTCAATACCTTGTATGGTGTATGTGTGACTTAAATGTGTGTTTACAACCTTCAAAAGAAGGAAGGTAACCACTGCCTAGCGTATATCTGAGTAATGCTAAGCAAGCTATGACAGTGACACCTAGAACAGATAAGAAGCAGATCACCATAGTGAAAGAAAGACCACTAAGATATAGCAGCATCATGATGTTGCTTCTCTCCATCGGCTCTGCACCAGATACCTGCAGCATAAAAATACTCAGAAAATGATGGCATAAGAAGGTTACCCAAAAATAGAAAAGCAAACTAATTATAGTCCATTGTATCTACTCCCTCCGTTCCCAAATACTTGTCTTTCTAGACATTTCAAATGACTACTGCATACGGATGTATGTAGACATATTTTAGAGTGTAGATTCACTCATTTTGCTCCGTATGTAGTCACTTGTTAAAATGCCTAGAAAGACAAGTATTTAGGAACGGAGGGAGTACTTGGTTAGTTTAATGCTGATCCTTGGTTAAATTGATCTACTAAATAATTAAGAACATAGACATCTGATTTTTGTACAATTTAATTATTCTGTTGTATGCAAGTTGGGCTTGCTTGCTAAGACCAAGAAACTTCCAATAAATTTATTTGTACTAATTGACTCCATGGTACTAACTGTAAGCTATTGTAGTTGATATATATGTTATACATACATGTTTAGTAGACACGTATTGTGAGTAGATAAAGTTTGGTTTGTATTTCTTTACTTTAAGCAGAAAATATGGCCTTGCGTACATGTATTTCCATTCTCATACAATGGGATATATTAAAAGGAATAATCATGTGTATGCTCTAATATCTTATGCACAGTGAACTGGAGCACCTCTTCTAATTTTAGTTGTAAGTACACGAGTTGTTTTCGAGCAGGACATATTTTCTTAAGTCTACCTCTCTGTTTTAGGACTAAAAACTATGGTTTTGTTTACTTTCATATAACCTGCACTCATAGACATAATGCTAACTGAATACACCATACCTAATCCAGAAACCTCTTCTGAAGTTGTTGGGAAAGCAAGAGAGATCCCAGATGCAAAGCCAAGCTAATCCATGTCAAACCGTAGTAAATAATGCATAATCGAAACAGTGTTCAAAGACAATCCAGTGAACTTACATCCTTAGCTCGGTTGGATCTTGCTTTGGTATACTCTTGCTCTAACAGGAGCAATGCTAACTTCCAATCATCAAGAGGAGCAAAACTGGATAAAAATATAATTCACCGCAATAGTAAAGCAATACAGAGTCAGAGAAAAAAATTGAATGCACGGTTGAACATCCTACCCTCTAACAGTAATAAAATCCCCTATTGAAACCTTTCCCTTTCAAAGCTAAACGACATTCAAGGCGATGCTTCCAGTAACAACAAAATCATGGGCAGTAGATACTAATTAAGGATCAAATATCAAACATGAAAGAAAGTATAATTCTAAAAGAAAATTGGCACAGAACATCATCAAAGCTCTGTAGGATTTGGCATGAAGGCAACACAAAGTTGAGATAACACGAAGTGATTTTAACCAAGGTAGACACTTCAGAGCAATAACATCAGGAAAGCCAAGCTATGGTTATTCCAGTGGAGAACACAAAAAACACCAACCAAAATATTAGCATAGCACATGGGCTCAAAAATCAAGCAACATCTTCCAAGAACATTTATTCATCCTCTATATCGATGATGGTTAAACACCAATAAAACAAAGCCTTTCTGCAAGGTAAGTGGTATAAGTATTAGAGTCAAGTTCATCAACAAATCTATAAGCCCAAGCCTAGAACAAATTCTAGAAAAGCGTAACAATAGCCTGGTTGTTAGAAATTAACTATAGTTAAAACCCACTAAATATGGTTGGATATAAATTAGAAAAAACTTGTTTGCTTAATAACTATAATCTCTACCACATTAAGTCTTCTATGTCTGAATATACGATATTTTTCAGAGAGTTTATGTTCTGGTTCCCTAATTTTCTGATGTTCCACCCACTGTGAATCTCGAGACTCATGCTAAAACTATGAAACCTGATAGGGGCTTACCAGGGGACAAACAGGCAATGTCTTCAATTCTCTTGGCAGCATGAACATTCTTCAAATATAACGTCTGTTTTGGGTGCTTGCATCATGGCTCCACCAATGGACACCCTATGGTTTACACCACCAATTGAGTGTCTAGGTGACTTCTTTATACTTTGAGTCTTGGATGGATTTTTTTCTTAAACCGTAGAGAGCTTCCTGCTCAGCTTTGAGTTAATCCTGGAGCTTCTTCTGATCTTGCAGTTATGCACATTTAAGGAATTCAAACTTTTGACTGAAATGAAAAAATGACGCCGTAAGGAATTTAGATAGTAAAATGCAACTGCACAATACTCTTTGTCTTTTCTTTCCTGTTCTTTGTCCTGCCAAACGATCATGTATTCATCCAGCATTGAGAGAAGGAGTACCTGCAAAATAGTTCACGAAAAAACCTCAAGGAAGAAAGAAAAACAAACACCATTTAGAAATGAAGTATCAGTAAATAGACGTACGCCATCATATCATGTGAACTCTTCCTCTTTCATTCTCCGAAGCTATGATTTTTCTGGTCAAAACATCTACCATTCCTGCCCAAGGTGAAGAAACTATAAATCACATGAAGTGGTAACAAAACATAAGCAGTACATCATCTGAAACTAAGGAGTACCCAGAATCTTGTCAACCAAAATCCGATTTTTCTCGGCCCTCTTAAACGTAAGATGTGCCCCACTCCCAGAGCATTGTAACGATTGTCATCCTATATATTCCTAGTAAAGCAAACAATCAATAGTCACAAAAAAGGAGCAACAATTATCCGAAAAACAAACATGTGAAGCGCAACTGAATATAAAATTGGCCAGCATTCATACTTTGTTGTAATCTTCCAGCCAACAACGAGCTAAATCATGTAAACCTGACTCCCCTGATCCATACCTCGAGGAAATCATAACAACACCCTTTGATGCAACACTCACTTAGAACCTTCAGGGGACATGCAAATTCAAGCCAACAATGTATCCACCACTTGACGTTGACGCACCAAAACTGCAACTATGACTACTGGTGAGCATCTCACCATGCGAGCTACAATTTTTTCCCCAAGAACATGGTTGCCCACTGCCCTATGGATGCCACGAGGATTTTGATATGCCACCCATGCCGTTCAGCCTGCCATTGGGTGCTGCCGAGACCTGCACCGTGATCCAAATTCAAACAATAGAACGTCACCACAGCGACACAGCCAAACGGTACAACCTACAGAGAGATGCAGGTCATACCTTCTTCTGTGCCCGGTCATGACGCCACGCCTGCAAATTCGCCAGGCGCCCACAAGCACCGTGTCGGCCCTGGTCCACTGCTTCTGCATCTGGTCCGCCACGCCCGCGCCTTCCTTGAGCGCGCCCCTGCTGGTGCCGATGTTGGTAGCGCTGGCGTCGGGCTCGCCGCCGATCTACCCGTGCGTGCAAACGGTGATCCCCACCTCGTCCTCGTCCTTCGCCTCGTATCGCAGCGCCTCGTCGACCCGGACGCCCCCTTCCCACTGGCCCGCTGCCACCATGTTCTCCTCCTCCCGTCGGAGGAGTCGCAGGTCTGCATGCTTGCCGCGCGGTCCCGGCACGGCAGCTCCCCCTGGCCGCGGCGCAGATCGGGAACCACCGCTGCGGCCGGGAGTGCATGCCCTCGCGCTCGACGGCCTCAGTGATGCAGTAGAGCGGGCAGGATACCTTGATGAGGAGCGCCATGAGGCGTTGGAGCCGCGCTGGCATCCAAGACAGCGTAGTGCGCTGGCGACAATGGCGGCTAGGGTTAGCCATGGGCGTAGGAGAAGGGGCTTGATGTACGTGGGGGGAAAGGGAGGTGGGGGACGTGGGGCTTGATGTGCTTCTCCGCTTCCAATGACTTTATTTTTTTTACCTCGACATAGTAAAAACGAGAACGTGGCTCTCACCAGTGTTCGCCCTTTGCGCCACTCTTATTGGGTTTAATTGTCATTTGAATTAAGTACAGGTTCGTAATTTACCAGAATGGTTAAGCCTTATCCTGTCATTTTAGATGTCTACTGTTTGCCACTACCCTTTTAACGGTCCAGGTCATTTCCTACATAATTCCGTCATGTTCAGTCTGGAATATCATAACAATGAATTTATTTTGAGCTGTACATAATGTTATATACATGAGAATTGCTCCTATGTAATAAATCATACTAGAGCAGAAAACATAGTACGGATGAACTGGTCACAAAAGTCACCAACATATCATAGCTGGATGGCAACAAAACCATTCCTGACTCCCTCAAATACAAATCTATAATATTTTTATTTTTCTGAAAACACAGGCTCTATATTCTCACCCGAAATGCCAATCAGTGTTTCATTTATTAGCCCAACCAGAAGATTTGGGTAGCTAAAATGGGTAACTACCCATGAGAAGAACATACTATAGTTATTTTATTTTGAAATTTACATGGTCAGAACTTAAAGTATAAGCCATTTCTATCACAAAGCCTATATGAAGAACGAAACTTTGGACTTGACTTAGCAGTGCAGTTTGAAAGCGGATTTTGTTTCTCTGCGCATGGTTACTCCCTACCGATTTAAACTCTGCAGGTTGCGTCGGCACATATGCATCTCATTTGGGCAACTTGGTTGGGCTATCGCAAATGTCCATGTAACACTTGCAGTATAGTCGGGTAGAAGCTGTAAACTTATTAGTTGTACCTCACATGCGTACTCGGTAGTGTATTGACATAATTGAAGTAGTCCATTGTATGTGGCAAGTACAATATTAATTGCACTGGCTTCATTGACTCTACCTATTGTACTGTTAAAATCCAATGCAGTTTTTTTTAGAAATGGAGGAGGACCCCCGACCTCTGCATCTGGACGATGCATACAGCCACTTTATTAATTATTCACATAAGACCTTACAAAGTCATACAATAGTAAGTCGAAGCCACCGTCTAGGCAACAAAAGTGTCTCTACTCCTATCCAAATGATGAAGGGATGCTGATAGTCTGGGCCTAATACCAAACAGACCTCGCAGCCATACCTAACATCTAAGACCTGAGGTCCCAACCAGGACGCCTGCCGGGTATGGGCACCCACAAGTCCGGCGAGCTCCTCAACCAGGACGTCTGCCGGGTATGAGACCGCCGCAGCCACCTGCCACCAATCCATCTTCAGAGCTGTACTGCTGCATGAACCTTGCCCGGTCTAGCTGCCGCCGACGCCACCACGACGCCAGACATTGTCGACCTCTTGCGCGAGTCCATCATCGCACATCAGACGCCTAATCTCCAGAGCGTCGTGCCATCGAGATCCGACACCATCAATGTGTGTGGTGAAGCACCGTCCTCCTCTTGTCACCTCCAGCCATCACTTGCTCCAAAATGATGCCCCCATGAGGGAAAGCTCTACTAAGAACGCCATCATCGTCCGATCCGGGAGACCCAGATCTAGGGTTTCCCCCGGAGCAGCTCGAGCCTAATGAAGCAAACTGCAACGACGTTGCCTCGATAAGGGAACGACATCTAAGGCGCCGCCATCATCTGCCATGACCGTAGTCGGCGCGATTTTCATCGACAGTTGCTCCACCAGACGTGCGCCGCCAGCGTCGCTGATCCCTTCAACCGGAGTAAGCTCCAAAACGATGCCCTGAAGAGGGGTTACGACGCAAAAGCACCGCCATCACTCGATCCCAAGGAGATCTAGGGTTTCCCCGGAGTTGCCCGCGTTGTCAAGGACCAGACAAGGGACGAATCTCTGCGGATCCGCCAATTGCCGACGAGCCGCACCCACCACCACGCCGACGGCAATCCAATGACCAAGGCCCACTGGACCCAGATCTGGCCGTGCCGCCGCGAACCCATCTGGTCGCCGCCGCCGTCCCTGGCGACCCCGACGCACCAGACCATGAAGCCGCCTGCCGCGGGGGAAGAGAACCGCCGAAGCGCCGCCACCACCCGCCGTGGCGTCCGGCCCGGCGCCACGCTCCGGCACGGGGGGCCGGCCCGCGCCAGCCCCACGAGCGGGAGGACCACGAGTCCCCGCCACCGCCGGCAACGGCAAGGCTTTACCTGGCCGTGCCCTTGGGCGGCGGCGAGGGAGGAGCAGGAGATGTGGAGACCGGCGGCGATGGGATCTGGGAGCCACCCGGCCGCCACGCGGGGGGCGATGCGGGGGGCATGCGATGGGCACGCGACGTGAACACCGAAAGTTGTTATCTCAAGGACATCTTGTGACCCAATGCAGTTAATTACTACTATTTGCCCCTTTTCAATCTTTTTATTGCATTGCATCGTACTACTTGCTTGAGAAGGATAACGTTGCCCACTGCTACCGATTACCATAAAACATTCTAATGTGAATCATCACAATGATCTAGCAGCACAACAAAGCGCGTGATTGCATCTAGTCTGTTTCATGCTTACCAGAAAGGAAATGTGCTCGGTAGACGCGTCCTAGTTTCTTACTGCCTGTCTCCAGTACTATCTCCTCCCTTCTTTCCGAGACTTGAGTATATTTAGCAGTGAGTAGCTAGTACGTAGCAACAATCAACTACTCTAAGTATATACCAACCAGAAGGGAAAAAAAGACTCACGGAAGCGCTAGCTAGCGACCCATCCACTCTCCTTCTCCTCCCTGCATATTTAGCAACGAGCCAACGATGGACTACCATCATCAAAAACGAAAAAAGACTCGCAGCAGCGCCTGTCCCAACTGCCGCAACTCGACGAAGAAGCCCTGGCGCGCGGGGGTTAGGTGTTCTTCTTCAACTCTTTTCTCTCACTGGTGGAAAAACAGGCTTCCGTCCAGCCCCATAAGTCGCGAAGCTGTAGGAACCGCGACTAATGGGACCTTTAGTCGCGGTTCTGGAGGTGAACCGCGACCAAAGGCCTGGGCCCAGGGCGCTCGGTGGCCAGCTGGCGCACGTGAGGGTCTTTAGTCGCGGTTGGCCAGGACAACCGTGACTAAAGGCCTTCGGGCACCTTTAGTCACGGTTTGCCAGGCCAACCGCAACTAAAGCCCCTCCCCTATATATACCCATCCAGCAGCCAACACTTAGCCATTTGGAGCCATTCTCTTCACAAGTGGGTGTAGGTTTGCTTTTGGTTCCTCTTATGCACATAAGGTGTTTGATGAAATGCCCCAAGAGCATGAAACAAACATGACATGAAGTGTTGGAGCCACACTCCTCGATCGCGGTTAGCAACTTGATGAACCTTTGATGTGTCATTGATAAAATATGCATGTGTGCAGTTCATTGTTTAATTTATATTGTTTGTAGCTAGTTAGTTTAACAAATGCATGATGGTTAATTATATATTTTATATTATAATAATGCAGATGAATCGGCAATGGATGTACGGTAACCGACTCTCCGGCGAGTTCACTACGGGTTTGAAAGATTTCCTCGTAGT
>NC_041388.1:412548133-412553081 GCF_002162155.2 Triticum dicoccoides | reverse complement strand
TAACCATCAACGATTGGCCTGCTCTTAGTAACCTTTCGGGACTGTCAAATAAGGGATACAATGCATGCACGCACTGCTTACATGAGACTGAAAGTGTACATTTGCCAAATTGTAAGAAGAACGTGTACCTTGGGCATCGTCGATTTCTTCCAAAAATTCATCCAGTAAGAAAGAAGGGCAAGCATTACAACGGCAAGGCAGATCACCGGCCGAAGCCTGCGGAACGCACTGGTGCTGAGGTATTTGATATGGTCAAGGATTTGAAAGTCATCTTTGGAAAGGGTCCTGGCGGACAATCAGTTCCGAAGGGAGCTGACGGGCACGCAGCCATGTGGAAGAAGAAATCTATATTCTGGGAGCTAGAATATTGGAAAGTCCTAGATGTCCGCTCTGCAATCGACGTGATGCACGTTACGAAGAATATTTGCGTGAACCTCCTAAGCTTCTTGGGCGTGTATGGGAAGACAAATGATACAAAGGAAGCATGGCAGGACCAGCAACGTTTGAAAGACCCTGATGACCGGCATCCGGAATGGTTTCAAGGTCGTGCCAGCTACGCTCTGACCAAAGAAGAGAAGGTCATCTTTTTTGAATGCCTGAGCAGTATGAAGGTCCCGTCTGGATTCTCGTCCAATATAAAGGGAATAATAAACATGGCGGAGAAAAAGTTCCAAAACCTGAAGTCTCACGACTGCCACGTGATTATGACGCAATTGCTTCCGATTGCTTTGAGGGGGCTCCTGCCGGAAAATGTTCGAGTAGCCATTGTGAAGCTATGTGCATTCCTCAATGCAATCTCTCAGAAGGTAATCAATCCAGAAGATCTACCACGGTTACAGAACGATGTGATCCAATGTCTTGTCAGTTTCGAGTTGGTGTTCCCGCCATCCTTCTTCAATATTATGACGCACCTCTTGGTTCACCTAGTCGAAGAGATTTTCATTCTCGGTCCTGTATTTCCACACAATATGTTCCTCTTCGAGAGGTTCATGGGAGTATTAAAGAAATATGTTCGTAACCGTGCTAGGCCAGAAGGAAGCATCGCCAAGGGCTATGGAAATGAGGAGGTAATTGAGTTTTGTGTTGACTTTGTTCCTGACCTTAAGCCGATTGGTCTTCCTCGATCGCGGCACGAGGGGAGACTAAGTGGAAAAGGCACGATCGGAAGGAAATCAACGACATGTATGGACGGCCATTCTCTGACTGAAGCACACCACACTGTACTGACCAATTCCAGCTTGGTGGCTCCGTACTTTGAGAAACACAAGAATATTTTACGCTCGGACAACCCGGGGAAGCCTGAATCCTGGATTAGGAAGGCCCACATGGAGACTTTCGGCAGTTGGTTGAGAAAACATTTAATGAATGACAATGATGTTGTAGATCAGCTGTACATGTTGGCCAAGACACCATCTTCGACTATAACGACTTTCCAAGGGTACGAGATAAATGGGAATACATTTTACACGATCGCCCAAGATAAAAAGAGCACCAACCAAAACAGTGGTGTCCGCTTTGATGCAGCAACCGAGAATGGGCAAAAGGTCACATATTATGGTTACATAGAGAAGATATGGGAACTTGACTATGGACCCTCCTTTAAGGTCCCTTTGTTCCGGTGCAAATGGTTCAAGCTAACAGGAGGTGGGGTAAAGGTGGACCAGCAATACGGAATGACAATGGTGGATTTCAACAATCTTGGTTACCTTGACGAACCATTCGTCCTAGCGAAAGATGTCGCTCAGGTTTTCTATGTGAAGGACATGAGTAGCAAACCGAGGAAACGGAAAGATAAGAAAACGATCAGTACATCATGCGATGATCCAAAGCGCCACATTGTTCTTTCAGGGAAAAGAAACATCGTGGGAGTGGAGGACAAGACAGACATGTCAGAAGATTATAATATGTTTGCTGAAATTCCGCCCTTCAAAGTGAACACCGACCCAAGCATTAAGTTAAATGATGAGGATGCTCCATGGATACGGCACAATCGTAAGCAAGCAGGGACACAAGGGAAGAAATGATGTGTAATAATTTATTGTACCAAACTTTTTTGAATGGATCATGTGAATTATATTACCCGTGATGTGTTTGGTGTCCAATTTCGAATGATTCGAGATACCACTGATGATACATGAAATTTGGAGTGATTTAGTCATACTCCTGCCTAGGCGTATAATATGCATACTCGTAGTCTTCATAGCCGCCGTCGTCGTTGTACTGGTAGTCGTCGCCTTCTAAGTTGCCGCCGTCATCTAACCTTTAGTCCCGGCTGGTTGGTGCAACCGGGACTAAAGGTTAGACAGGACGCGTGGGTAGCGCACGACGCCCTGTCGGAGGAACAAGACAAAGCAGAAGCGGCGCCGTGCCTATAAAAGGAGCATCGATACGCGCGAAGATAGAGGCGTGAAGAAATGGCGGGAAGACATAGGCGGGAAAGAACTGGCGGGAAGACTGGTCGGGAAGAACTTGTGGGAAGACAGAGGCGGCCGGGAAGAACTTCTCTGAATTTTTTGATATATTATTTGTATTTTTAGAATTTTGAAATGAATTAGTTCTATTTTTCTGAATTTTTTGATATATTATTTGTATTTTTAACATATTGAATTGAATTAGTTTTATTTTTGACATATTATTTGTATTTGCCTCGTAGGGTTTGGAGACGGTTCGTAGATACAAAGGACGTAGAACTTTATATGCATTAAATTATGTATGGAAACTTGTTCAAAATTGTATATGGTCATCCGATGATATTGAATATATATTGTATATTCCTCTTGAATTCTTTTTGGTTCTAATTTCAAATTTGTTTGAAATTGTACATTCATATGCATGTATGTAGTACCGTAGAATATGTGAAACTCCTTCAAAATTAAAATAAAGCACAAAAGAAATAAAACAATACAAATTAAACAGAAAACAATACAAATTAAAAAGAAAACAATACAAATTAAACAGAAAACAGGTTTGGGGGGGGGGCTAAAACCCTAAACCTGCGGCGGCCTTTAGTCGCGGTCGGCCAGACCAACCGCGACTAAAGGTGGGGGCGCGGGAACGCAAAAAACCCGCCAAAAACCCTTTAGTCGCGGTTGGGCAGGCGACCCGCGACTAAAGGGTACCTTTAGTCGCGGGTCTCGTCGCCAACCGCGACTAAAGGGGGGGGCTATAAATACAAGGCTCCCTCGACGCCGCCCGCCGTTTCTCGCCTGTTCGTCTCTGTCGCGCCCTCGACGCCGCCCGCCGTCGCCCTCGCCCTCGACGCCGCCCGCCGTCGCCCTCGCCCACCGCGTGCGCGCCGCCGGCCGGCCTCGGTACTGCCGCCTCGCTCGCCCGCCCTCAACCCCACGCGACCTTCCTTCCTCTCCGATCATTCCTTCCCAGTCACCGCCGCCGCCCTCCCCGTCCGTGGCCGCCGCTGGTCGGGGACAGCATGACCCTCTCCGCCGGCGACGTGCCGACCATGTACACGGTCCTCGCCAACTCGCTCAGCGTCGACGAGGCGACGCGGCAGCACCCCGCGGAGTCGGCCCTCGCGCAGTGCGAACGCCGCCCCGGGTAGATGAGCAAAATCAGGACCGGGCCTTGAACGCGTAGTTGTTTTCAAGATCCTAAAAAAAAAGTTGTAGCCTTGAACGCACGTCTGTTCGCTTTCCTAACTCCCTTCCGAGATCCAATCGCTAGTTCGCGACCCCCAGATCTGATCAGGAGCCGACATTTCACCGGCGAACTTGGTTCTCCAATCTCCACTCGAGAAGTCATCCATACCGTGGCATCGCCGAGCGTACCGTACTGACACATCCATGTACATCACGTTGCCTGTGCAAGTCTACTTCGCATCATCGCCGAGCGCCCATGCCATCCCGGCGTTGATCCAAAATCAGTGGACCAGCAAAATCTCCGAACTAGCCCTGAGCAAAATCAGTGGACTTTGAGAAAACGCGATGAGCAACAACGGTCAACGGCCAGCTAGTATGCACTAGTACTATAGATTCCAAAGGAGGGGATTAGGAGCAACATCGTCCCGATGGGGAGCAATGCAACTAGTAGTAGTAGTCGATCTAAATCCTCGTTGGCAATTGGAAACCGTTTCCAATCATTAGGAGCAACAGACGCTACCTGTATTTTTTTTACCAAACATTGACAAATGTTTAATTGCTTGCAAAGTTTCTTCACAAAATGACATTCGTGCCGCCCCGTCTCGCGCTCTACCGCGACACCCTCTCCCACCCCTTCCTCGCCCCCTCCTTTTGCCACCGCCCTTTCGCCACCGCCACCGTCACCGCCCCCCTTCTTCACTTAATTAATTTGTTTTTACTACATGTTTTCAGGACTGACATAATGGCGGACGATAGAGCTGACCCGATTATGGACAACTATGATCCGGACGGTGAAGCACATATGTTCGGCATCATAAACGGCGATATTCTATATGTGCCGACCGGAGAAGAAGAAGATGATATCTCTTCTTATCTTAACCTTGACGGTGAAGATGAAGGGCGCCGTCAGCAAGATGATGCCGAACAAACGTCGATAAACGACGATCTTCAAATGGAAGTAGCAACCACCTCCGGCGCCGAGGTATATATATACATTGAGCCTCTGGTGATACAAACTAACTGATTTGAATAAATATGTGTGTACTAACGCGCGCGACTCTTTCTTATTTTAGCCCTCGGCCGGATCGTCGAAACAATCGAGTACGTCGTCAAAGCGTGGCGCAACCAAGACGATGAAACAAGGAGAAACATGCACCATCGAGGTTGTCGACAGTGCAACCGGCAGGCCGCTGGAGCCCCGCAAGAACGCCACCAAGTTTGTCAGCCAATGCGGAGCCATTGTTAGAGACAACGTCTCGATCACCGTCCAGGAGTGGAATGAGCCAAAGAAGGCACGAATTGATGGTTTCACTTTTGTCGATAAGAGAACAAAAAAAGATTGCTTCAAGAAG